>NC_058103.1:80242500-80547500 GCF_020171115.1 Neogale vison | reverse complement strand
TCTCTCTCTCTCTCTCTCTCTCTCTCTCAGCAGGGAGCTCCAATGTAGAACTCCATCCAGGGTCCTGGACTCACCATGACCTGAGCTGAAGCCAGATGCTTAATGACTGAGCCACCCAGGCACCTTGAAACTGGCATTTTAGAGGAAGAAAATATCTATGTGTAGTAATCATTTATTTCATTCATTCATTTAAATGTCTAAAACAATAGGTCAGTTAAGATAGATTGAGTAAACTTACTCTATAGAGAGTACTATTTGAAGGCACTGAAGGAAATCCCAAAGCAGAGAAGATGCAGGCTTTGCTTTGGAAAAACTTATAATCTGTTTAGGGGAATCAGCCTAACCTAACAGATTAAAAAAAAGGCATTAAATAGTTGGCAGTGTAAGAAGAAGAAGCGATTGAGAAGGGGTAGATTGAGTACACATTTGATAAAGGGATAAAAGGTAAAGGTAATTAAAACACAGGTAGAATTAATCAGAGAAGACTTCCTGGAAGACGTGAATTTTGAACAGGATTTTGAAAACAGACTAGTGGAACGAACTCTTAAATGAGATAAATAACCTTACAACAAAGGACATGAAATAGAAATTTTTTAGCACAGAATAAGATTTTCTTAGCCTGAGTGCCACATTTAGAAATATAGTAGAAGCCCTTTCATCTGACATATGTTGGTTGATTAATCAAAAAATAACATTACTGAAGGGAATCATAAAATATGGAGCACATAAACCTTAAACATTTTAATTTAAAGCCTATAAATGTACACTTGATCACAATTTTTTTCAGCATAACACCAGGGTGTATTCTTTGAGTAGGATCTGTTGATTCTTTCTTCTTTCTAATGACTATATTACATTAACCACAGACAAATATATTGTTCTCGATTTCCAGGTTCAGTTTCTTGGACATGAGATTGGAATTCTGAGACATTTGCTAATCAGTTTGAATCCCTTTCTGCTCTTTCTGCTGTGGCTCTCATTTTTCCCCACAAGTTTTCCCATCTATGCACACCTTAAGGAAAATCTTTCCGCAACATCAATGCAATTTCCCTTATGACAATTCTCTTTATTTTCAGATTCATATTTAATTGGTTAATTTAGTTGTAATACGAACAACCATATTAATGGGTTTAGGAACATATATAAGTGACCACTGGAAAGCAGTCACATCATTTTATGGGAGTAGAAGGGTATGGATTTACTAATGACAGCCTGCAAACGAGACAATTCAATGTGGAGAGGGTCTGGTCTCACTTCATGTATTTTAGAAACGAATGATACAAGTCCACTGAGTAAAGAGCAGTCAGGAGAAAGATACTCCATTGAAATAACTATGGTAACAAAATTATGAGGGCAGGCTCAAAGAGGAGCCTAGATTCAGGAGTCAATTAAAAGTGACTGTAGAACTTGCAGTCAAAATAGCTGGAGGTCATCATACATCACCTACCGCTCTCATCCCTAGTGATGATGAATAAAATGCTAAAAAGAGAAAGTTAAAACAGCTGCAGTCAGAAAAACAAGTTAAACATCTCTGTGGCCCAGAAACATAATAGAAATGCAAAATTGTGAATTAAGCCCGGCTGAAGCTACCAGCCTGCTGGGCTCAGGGCCAAGTATTCTTTTAGGGGATTTTACACTTTGAACATCTGCTTCAACAGTACTGCAGCAGAGGACTTAGATTATGTCTACATGGTAAAAATTACAATCGATTATGGTAGATTTACAATGTCAAAAACAGATCACTTCAGAGCAAATCCACAGGTTGCACCAAAAACTTGGGCAATAAAATTAGTAGTACCATATTTATGGCTTTGGCTAATAATGGAAACAGCCAATAGGTATAATTTCTAGTTTTGAGCTAAAGCCCAACCACAGACTGCCTTTGCAGACTGACCAAAAAGCCTAATTCCATGGGGTCTTGCATACCCAAAATAGTCTCTGGATGGACAACTGCAGGATAATTTCCTGAAATCAGTCTAATCTATGCCCAAGACTCAGGGGCACATGAGCACACCTATGGGCTCAGGGATGCTGCAGTCAAAATCAATGGGAAAGCGACCTTCTCTAATAGAGGAGACTTGAAGGCTTTCTTGAAGGTTTCAAAGTGTTCTATCAAAGGAGGTATCATGAAATTTTTTACAAATGTAAGTATATTTTTAGCAGAGGAAAGACAAATAAAATGAGAGTTGTGACAACACTTAAAAAGTAATAGAATTTTATGCAAATCCACAAACGTGATATTAATATAAAATTATGGGGACAATTAGTTGTAACCCTCAACATTTCACAATGAACTTAGAGCCACTGCAAACACATCTTTTGAGCAGTGACTAATGAGGCAGCGGAGAACATATGGGCTAACTCCTATGCATGATTGTAAATGATCTTCATCCTATTCACCCCTCTCTGTTCGGTCATTCAGTGAGGATATGTTGAATGTTTGCTCTGAACCAGAGATGGTGTTTGGGTTTCGAGGAGACAAAGGTGAGTAAGACCTTGTTAATGCCCCGAGAATGTTTTGCGTTGCCTTGCTCTTTGGTAAGGAAATACTTGATGAAATAAAGAGAAGAGATGACAAATAGTTGCTGCTTGCTTTCAGTAGAATGTTACAAGATTAACATAGCAAGAGAGACACAGGAATAGTACCACATAAACTTAAATAAACAATTTTTACATGATGAATCAAGCCTTTTAAGACGGGATTACTGAGGCCTTTTTATACCAAAGGGGATTTCTTTAAAAAGAACAAACCAAGTCAACAAACACTTATAAAAGCTGTTATGAGACCATTCAAGTAGTGCTCAAGGACCCAAGTAGAATACAGATGTGGCTAAGACATGGTTTCCGTCTTCACGGAGCCCACAGTTTACTAGGTGGGATGGGGAAAAGCATGATTTCAGAGGAACAGCCCTCTGTGTTTAACAGTTGCTTGCTTTATTTATTTATTTTTAAGATTTTATTTATTTGAAAGAAAGCACAAGCGTGATTGGGGGGAGGGGCAGAGGGAGAAGCAGACTCGAGCTAGGCTCCTGGGACCATGACCTGATTGGAAGGCAGACACTTAACCGACTGAGCTACCCAGGTGCCCCAACTGTTTTTTGCTAATCTTGTAGTACCATTTAGTGAAAACAGATGACATTTGCATGGCTCTAATTTTTATCTCTCAAAGTGATCCAGGGGACTGCCTTCTGTGCCTCCTGAGAAACACAATTTCTTCTCAGCCCTCTGGTGTTCCACAACTTTGATGCAAATAAGTGGTCTTAGGCCCCTATTTCCAAGGATATTAAGGATTAGGATTCTTTAGCATCAAAGAGGCAAGATCCTTGTCTCTTCCATTCTGCTGCAGCTCATCTGGGAAGAGTTGTGGGCAATGGCTTATAGCAGTTTCTGATTCATCTTGGTGATTCATTTGCTCTGACAGACATAAGGAAAATGGGGGCAGGGGAGATACCCCATCCTGGTGCCTCCTATGCAGAGGGAAATGAGCATCAGCACTGTAATTGGTCCTTCACTCCTCTATCTCCTGGCTACCTACTGGTTGACTTTTAAAACTGCCAGCCCTGATGTTCCTGAAGAGGGCGTACTGTTCTTGAGATCAGGCTTCCTTTATTTTCACGTTTGGCACTGGCAGAGGCTCAGTACTCAACAACACTATAATAAGAATTTATTGAGTGCTTCACTCATCTCAGACAATGAAGTAAATGCTTTACTTGCTTTATGTCACAAGAACCCTATGAGTTAAATATTGTAGTCACCTCCACCTTTTAAGATAATGGAAAGTGAAGCTCAGTGGGGTTAACTAAGTGCCCATGTTTGCAGATCTAGGGGTAAGACAGTACTTGACCTTTGCCTTTTCTGATTCCATGACACAGAATTCTTAGCCACCAGACTACACTGAATGGTCTCCAGCATGGTAAGAAATTTTAGCACACATTCAATTTCTCATAACATTTTCCTTTTGTTCTCAGAAGCATCTCTGTGTGTCTGCCGGTCCTGTTTCAAGCTCCTGCCTCCACAAAGCACACACGCATTCACTCACACTTACACACATTCACACACGAAGACTATTTTCACTATCTCATTTATAATGGGTTCAGTTATTGCTCATACCCCATGTTGTTTTTGGCTGTTTTTTAAATGTTAAGAATTTCAGGGAACTCCACAAAACGGTTTAAAACCAATGTGACAGGATTTGGGTTTTTTAACAGATCAGAATAGGCAACTGCCGGCTTCTACATCCCATCTCCACCACCACCACCATCCTCTCCCCCCAACCCCCACTGCCCGTTCCGCCACTCAGTCACAGCAGTTGTATCAAAAGAATAGAAGAGCCAAAATATTTTATGCATGTTTAGCAATGCATAAAAGGTGTTTTAAACAGATCTGGGAAAAAGAGCAAATTCAAAATACTTGCTGCTTTTCTAGTATCTGTTTATTAAGTGTTCTCTTGTTGTTCAGAGCTGGGAAGCTTGGTTGTTTTTTTGTGTTTTTTTTTTGTTTGTTTTTTTTTCTCTCCACACTTCACCTTTCCCTTTCCCCTGAAACATCTTTATCAGCTTCCCACTCTTCCATCTGTCGGAAGTTCCTATTTTCCTTTGAAATGATTTCTCAGCAAGCTGACCTCTGCAGATTCCATCAGCCCCACTTGCTTGCACATGCTGTGACTCATTTTCACTAATTTGTGCAATGAGCAGCAAGCAGAGGCCAACAGAGACACTGCTGCCTGCAAAGGGACTAATCGCTACCAACTGTGGCATATGAGGGTGTCTGTGTGGGGAGCTCCAAATGCCTCTTTTCCTCCTGCCCAGAAGCTCCTCCCTCTGAGTCTCTACCCTTCGGTTTTGATTTTGAATAAGTGGTGTGAAAGCAAACATCTCTAGCCCTGAGTCAGGCTCACACTGCCAAAAACATATACAGCAGTGTGTAGTTTTTTGTTTTTTTTTTCCCATTTATCTCTTTCAGAATTAACATTTGATCACTAAAGTTTTTTTTTTCCTTTTTCTTTCTTTGTGGTTTTTAATTTTTTTATTATTATTTTTTTTTTTTTTAAGTAGAGAAAAGGAAATATGTTTCCTCCAGTCCTGGCAGATCATTTGTTGTTTTTCTCACCCCTCCTGTTTCTCTCAAGTGTATTTGTGAAATGAACGAAGGCTGATTTCTAGCAGAAAATATTTCATGGCTTAGTTTCTCATCAAGATGATAAATCAGATGGGGTGCCTGAATAATTACATTCATGGAGCTGGACTGTAATTTTTTACCACAGAATTCACGAGGCAGTGTTCCGACTCATTATATACAGCAGTTTTCATAACTCATGCAAATATTGCATCCAACTTTTGGATAGATAGAGGTGTATTTTTAGGAATTTTCATCAATACTTAATAATGCAATTTGCACTACAAACAGAACATTGCAATAAAGAATTCAAGAGTGAACAAGTGCCATTAAGTCAAGTAAGGGACTTCATAGGCCTGGTTTCCACTTACAAAACACCTTGTCTCAAAACACATGAATATACATTTTGGCTTAGTCACAGTAGACATTATGTTCTTCCTTTCCTCTATGAAGGCAATTTGGTCTTTGCTCTGGGAACGGAGAGTAGTGAGTTCCATTCTGATTTCCATAACCAAATTGTTGTGTGAATTTGTAAAAATTAATTTCTTTTTGTTCTAACAGAGAAAACCTGGCTTCTACTTTCTCTGAGATCATTTTTTACAGCTTGTTTTGGGTTTGTCAGAAAATATATCTCTCATGTTTCTGTGCATCTGAACCCAAAAGTACAGAAGTTCTTGCTTTTCATAACTGCCCACACCGACAAATGATCTATATTCATCAGAACTTTAGCAATAAAATGAGAAACAAAAACAAAAACAAAAACAAAATCATATGATTAAGGTTGAGGCTATGAACAAGAACCGAACCCCAAGGTGAAGGACATCTGCTCCCACGGGGCAGGAAATTTAGCCCCCTGCTTCCTAGAACTTGAGAAACAAGATGAGCTACTGAACACTTGTTATATCAGCAAGAGTTTTTGATAGAGGTTGAATTATAATTCGAGCACAGGATTTAGTCTAAAAGCCTAAATTCAAAATAAGGTCTACTAGTAACCGTGCAGCATTGGGCAAGACATTTCATTTCTCTGGGCTTCAATTTTCTTCTCTGTAAAATGGAATTGATAAGGTATAGCCAGCAGAGTGTTGATGAGGGTTAAATAGGTATGTACTATATGTAAAACTCACACACAATGCCTGGCCTAGAGTGATAGAATATATCAGTAAGTTTTGATGCCATACATTCAAGGGGCTCAACATCTGGTAGAGGAGATTAAATATCTTCATAGACAACCATAATTTATGGTAAAATTACTTAGGTATCCTAAAAGAAGTAAAGATAAGAAGCAATAGGAAAATCTTCCAGCTGGAGCTTGGCGTTTGGGGGAATCAATTATTGCTCCATGGGAAAAGTTTGAAGGGTAGTATTAAGAGAAACTGAAGCCGAGGAAACATTATAAAATGTATGAGTCTGTGTTCTTTGAGCAGTATTGGCCAATGTGGGATCAAATGTATGAGGATTTTATGAGGGGAAATGCCTATGAGTGACAATAAGGAGATCGAGGTGGCATCTGGATGAAATGTCAGACCTTGATCCAAGACTGGCCCCAGTGAAGAAGGAAAAGAGGGAGAAGGTCCTAGACTGGTATATGCGACTGCTCATGAAGGTTCAAGGGCCATCAAGGAGTCCTGCAGCCTAAGTTGGTTATTAGAGAAGTCTGTCTCCCAGATTCTGTTCTGTCTTAGGGTCCTGGCCTGCTCAGTCATTGACTGGCCATAGCCTGTGGGAAGCAAGACCTCTGGGCAGACCTGGGTCAGGATTTCAGAGGGCCCCAGTTGGGGGCCTTGGTTAATTACATCCCCAGTAGTTGGGAGTCTGTCAGGTGTGTTCTTATGGCCAACACATAAGCATGACACAGAGGCTAGACATCAACCCAATGTCATGGGTTGTTTTACCTAGAATTAAATGATCCTTCAGGCTAGCTGGGCTTAGGTGCAGAGGCAGGAATGTTTATCTCGGTTTTTGGCTTACTAACAAAGGCAGTAGGGGTGAGAGAATGGCAAATCAGGAAGAGGAAGCAACAGCACTACTCCCCTAGACATGCTCATTACAAGGGTGTGTGCACTTTCAGGCCCCACTGCTTGGGTGGCTCCATCATGGTCCTGCTTGCTTCCATTTATCAGACTAATTTAGGGGGCAGCTTAGACATGTGGCAAACATCTCTAGGGGTGAGCAGTCTTCTAGAATAGGCACACAAATCCTTCATTAATAACAGCCCTGGGAAGTAATTTTCCCCATCTGATTGTTAAGTGTGGTCATCTTGAACACACTGTCTAGAAAATGTAAGGCAGTCCTTTTTATTCCATTTTTCTGATGAGAAGGTTGAGGCACATCCAAGTTGTAATTTCCCCAAATCATGCTTGTAGTCTACTGGTAGAAGAAATAAAACAAACACGGATTTGGAGGCATTTAGATTCAGTCCTAATTCTGTGACTTTGGATTAGTAACTAAGCTTTTGAGTCCCAATATGTTTAAATGGGAACTTGGAGTTGTTTTAAGAATTAAATTAATAGTTTCAAGTGCCTAATCTCATACCTACTGTGTGGGAGGGATTCAATAAATGCTCATTTCTTTCCTCTGACTAATTGGTTGACAGATTGATTCAGATGAGTGTTCCATCAGGACAGACAATGTTAAAATGAAAAATCAGTAACAATTCTAAAAAACGTTGGGAGCTCATTATCCCAGGAATATGTGTAAATATCATGTAATTAATAACATGGTTTCGGGTATTAAACAAACCTCAGTTTAATCCCCAAATCTGCCATGTGGGAGTTCTGTGACATTGGTCAAATTACTTAACCCCCTGGAATCTGTTTCCCCAATTGCAGCATGTACATGACAGTAAGGCCTCTATGGGATTGGTGTAAGGATTAAATAAGGTAAATTGTTATAACGTGCTTAGTGTCCACCTAAGTTCTGCCACTTAGAAGACTAGTGAGCGCTCAGTAAATGTCCTTATTGTTTTTTTTTTATTTAAAAATATATATTACTGCTCTAAGGGTTGTTTTTATTACTCTTTGGTTACTAGAGCTTTCTGGCTTGGAAAGGGGGACCCTTTCAGCTACCATTTTCTGATTGAGTCTACTCAATAGACCACTTAAAAGCATTGGAAGTGCTAGAGACCATTGTTAATGAAGCATAATTCCTGTAGGATTCACAGACATTCACTTGTTTTTATATTGATACTCTTTTTTTAAGACTTGCCTGAGTCTGTTTATTTATTTAATCTTTTCTCATTTCAGAAAGGATTTAAGGAAGCTTACAGGATATATAAAATCCACTACAGTGTAAAATAAAATTAGAAGTAAGTGACAAAAGAAGACAGGAAGCATAGCAGGGGCCAGGAATGAGGATGAACATGCATAAAGAGCTAGACATATGCCCAACTGGGCTGGATATTTGGCTACAGATTTTCTAGATAGAACCTCAATGGTTACAAGGTTTATCCAATAAAAATCTACCATTTGCTTAGGGAAAACAAGTAATAATTTGGTACAAAACTCATCCAATAAAAATCTTCTGTTTCCTTAGAATAAGCATAAGGATTACTTGATACAAAAATGAGAAGCGGTTTCTTTACAATCCAAATAATTTACCTGTGATGAACTGACAGATGTTTCCGCATCATCCTTAATACAGACATAGCAAATTCTACACAGCTATTTTTTATGTTTTTAGAAATAAGTTATTTAGCTCCTCAGCCTCAGATTTCTTAAAATGGGAATAATGTTGGTATCTATTTCTTAGAATTGTTGAGAGGATTAGGTCAGACAATGTATACATAAAGAGCCTAAAACAGTATCTAGCACATATAAGACATTTTATAAAAATGTGTTGTTGGTAGTATTAGGGACATCAAGGAGGCTGTGACATTTTTCAAAAGCAAAATATATTGCTTTTTGTGAATGTGCTTCTGCCAAATACTGTAATTCACTTCCTACCTATAGGAAGGAATGGACTCTCTGGAGGAAGAAAGAATAGACATTATTGAGATGCATGGACTTAGTTGTCCTATTTCTAGGAATCTACACACCTCCCCATCTAAAATATATGAAAATTAAATGTACTTAGAGGTTAATTATTAAGTTTTGAAAAAAGAATAAAACAGGAAACAAATCAATATCCAACATAAAGTATAAGTAAGTAATTCATGCTGTGCTGACTGTATCGCTATTTAAATTATTATGAGAAAAATAGCAAAGTGGAAAATCCAAACTGTTCTACTCTCTATCCTGTTGTCCAGGCTGGAAACCTGGGAGTCACTCTTGAGTTTTCACTTCTCTTTCTCTCTGTATATACCTCATTAGCAAGTGTTATTGTTCTGTCTCCAAGATTTATGTCAAATATATTCACTTCCCTTTTGCCCCATTGCTACTGTTCTCTCCAGATGGACTATTCCAACTGCTCCCTCCTTGCTGGCCTCTCACAGCAGAGTGAGCTTCAATAGCCATGACTTATATCCTATCATTCCCTACTTAAAACTTTCCAGCTATTTTCCCATAAGCCCTGTAAGATGATCCTTATATACTCTGTCAGTTATTCCCATAATAATGCCAAATAACAAGATGCTCCAAAAATTTATGGCTTAAAATAACAATTATTTAATCTTACTCAAGCATCTTCAGATCAGCTGGAGGCTGGCTGATCTAGGTAGTACTCAGTTGGACTTGACTCCAAGCTGTATGTTGGCTCCATGTTTGCTGCTTATGTCTCGCACCCTCTTGTCACTAGTGGCCTACACAGGGCATATTCTTTCCCCACAGTGACAGCAGTGCCATGGGGTGAGCTCCACTGTACCAGCACACTTTAAACATGTTCTTGAGTCATATATGCTAACATCCCCTTCGCCAGAGAAGTGACACGTCTGAGGCCAAAGTGAAGTGTAAGCGAAATTCCCTCAGCCGTCAGGAACCCAAAGCAACTTCATGGCGCAGTCCAACAACAGTGAAGTGGGCAAGTATGTTCATCCATGGAATGGAGTAGGAGGGCAGAAGTGAATATTTGCCTGGGAGTAATCCACTACATATCCCTTTCTGACTTCACCTCAATTGTTCCCCTTGATTTTAGCCTCATTTTATTCCCCCTTCACACAAGACAAGTTCTTTCCTGCCTCAAGAAACATTTGGATATATAATTCCATCAAGATCTGAGGCTTCCTAGGGTTCTTTCTAATTTTAGCTTAAACATAAATTCCTCAGAGAAGTCTTCCCTGGAGACATTAGTACATTAGTAGGGGGTGACCTCTTATGATTCTCCCAGTAGCCTTCTTCCTTCACAGCATTTATATTAGTTTGTCTCCTTTGCTTTCTCTTTACCATCTTAGGGATCTGTCTTCCCTGCTAGACTGACTTTCCCCCTCCATTCTGTATTGTCTGAAATGTTAGCCTCCCTCTGTAATTAATAATCAAGAGGCGGGGGTGGGGATGTGAGTCAGAAGCAGAGTCTAGAACTAGCAAGTGTGTGTGAGCAGCTCGAATTATCTATTAGCCCAATTCTTAATTCTCTTCATGCTCAAGAAGACTCATGGCTCTGCTTTGAGCTTTCCTTCTTGAATCTGGCACTTGCTTCCTCAAGTCTGACAAGTTATCCCCTTTTGCTCTACTGTCCCTTCTGAAAGTATTTCCTCTTCAGTTCAGAGATACTCCAAGACTTCTACCAGATAGCAGCTCCTGTTTCTCCTTATAAATGTTTACCCCAAATAAGCTGTGCTCCAGGAACATACACACTGGATGCTGGCAGAGCCAGGACCACAGCCAGGCCTCTTGTCTAGCACTGCAGAACTCTTTCTTATAATAGAAAACATTCTAATGCCAAATTAGGTAGCCTAAAATTTATAACAATGGCTTCACTCAACTCTAAATAAGTAGTGACAGTAAATGAATCTTCCAACCTTCATGCTGGACATTATGTGATCATTGTAAGGATCAATCCATCAGACAATGGCTCCTATTACTAGTTAAAAGACAATGTCAAGCATACCAAGGAGAGGGGACTCTAACTGGAGTGCTTTCGTTTCCAGTTGGCTGGAAATTAATACTGAATTGTATATAAACTCATGCTGACTGGAATGACCTATCAACACTAAATTGAACTGCACATTTCACAAAGAGGCCCCAGATGAAATTTGGGGACAGAAACAACTATTGATTTTTTTTTTTTTTTTTGCAAGAGGAGTGAAACTAGCTATTGTATGGTTTTTTACACACATGTGTTTTTTTTTTTTTCCTGAATATTTTTTGTGGGAGTAGTTACTGAAGTATGCAAGGGTCATTAGAATAAAGGCTATATTTTTTAAAAAGAAAGAAAGACTACTTTGATAGCTGGTACCTTTTTAGAAAAGATGGAATTTAGGGGCACTAGCTCTTCATATTCACATTTTCTCCCACTCTTGTTACCCCAATGGCTCTCTCTGAATAGATATATTTACACATGACAGTGCATCTTAAAATCACTACCATATGCTTTCTGGGCTCACACTTAATTTTCATGGTCCACCTCTTTTGCCTACTTCTCTATCCAATTTTAAAGGAATTTGTAAAACGACTGTCACTAAGTGTCTCATTTCCTATTCATTTAAGGTACTCTCCTCGCCAAACATTCTTTCACAACTGGAATTACTCATCCAATTCATAGAACACCAAAAATGATTTGAGTGATAGTTTTCTCAATTTTTCTGGGGATGTTACATAACTGGCACCATTCTAATTGCTCAAGGGAGAAGTTAATTTATTATAAACAAATGATGCTTGAGTAATCCCCCCCCCAAGTTATTCACTTCCTAATCTTTAGAACTTGTGAATCTGTTACTGTACATGGCAAAAAGGACTTTGTAGATGTGGTTAAGTTAAGGATCTTGAGATGGGAAGATTATCCTAAATGCTTTGGTGAGTGGGACGTAATCACCAGAGTGAGTCAAAGAAGGAGTCGAAGAAGGAGGCAGAAAGGTCAGAGTCGGAGATGGATATGAAGACGCTATGCTGCTGGCATTGAGTATGGAGGAAGGGATCACAAACCAGGGAAGGAAGGAGGCTTGTAGAAGTTGGAAAATACAGGAAAATAGATGCCCTCCCCCCCATCTCCAGAAGGAGTACAGCTCTGCTGACACCTTGATTTTAGCCCAGTGAGACCCATTTCAGACTTCTGACTTCTGGAGCTGTAAGATAATAGATTTATTGTTGTTTTAAGGCACTGATTTTGTGGTAATTTGTTATAGCAACCATGAAATACTAATATAGATGGTTTGGGGGGCTTAGTTCTCTCCAGGAACCCCAGTTTGCCACCAGGATGAGTAAAGACTTCTAATGAAAATGAGGGATATCTCTGGTTGCCATTGCCATTCAGAGGGCTGCTGAAGAGGTCTCTGGAGAGAAACATCTCCAGCAGTCTGTGTTTTACTTCATGTGACACACTGAGAAGATTACATTTGTGAATTGATTCTAATCAAGAAATCTCTGAGGGGCGCCTGGGTGGCTCAGTGGGTTGAGCCGCTGCCTTCGGCTCGGGTCGTGATCTCAGGGTCCTGGGATCGAGCCCTGCATCGGGCTCTGCTCAGCAGGGAGCTTGCTTCCTCCTCTGCCTCTCTGTCTGCTTGTGATCTCTGTCTGTCAAATAAATAAATAAAATCTTAAAAAAAAAAAAAAGAAATCTCTGGCCTCCCCAAATGGCTTCACCAGTCCCTAAGAATCCTCAATAACAGAAATGTCCCCCTGAAGGAAATGAGAAAATATATATAAGCAGGAGAAATTTTTGGTATTCTATAAGTATTCAAAATTGATCCAGAACCTCTATTATCCTAATGTCATCATACTCTTAATCTTCAAACGTATGCCTTGGTGGCCAAATAAATAAATAAATATTCTGCAATATCTACAGAGTGTTTCCTTGGGTTTAGTTAAGCATTTAGACCCACAAAATTATCATAGAAGATACTGGACAGCATATTCACTTGTATGAACCTGGATGGGAAACCTAGCCTATTGACAGGACATCCCCAGGCATTTCTTTCTTTCTTTCTTTCTTTTTTTTTTTAAAGATTTTATTTATTTATCTGACAGAAAGATTGAGAAAGCACTAGCAGGGGGGACAATGGGGAGAGAGAAGGAGAAGCAGACTCCCTGCCGGAGCAGGGAGCCAGATGCGGGGCTCGATCCCAGGACCATGGGATCATGACCTGAGCCGAAGGCAGATGCCTAACCATCTGAGCCACCCAGGCACCGCCCTCCCCCCCACCACCAGGCATTTCTCTTCTGTGGGAGTCTCCACAGAATTCTGTGTAGTACAGTCCAGCTGCAAGAAGAAAGGGTCTATACTGGGCAGCTTCTTCAATGCCGCATCCTTCAAGAGCCAGTATCTCTTATAATAATAATATAGGCATAATTTCCAGGGTCCCAGTGAGAGACAGGTCAGTGACAAATTCAGGACACACAGAGAAGTCCCAGGTGGAATCCTACCAGGTGTTACAGTTCATGCATGTGCCTCCCAACTCAGATGCAATTTATGAATCATGGGCCACATTTCATATAAGCAACATTCATTAGCAACATGGCCAGCATATTACTCTAAACAGATTAACCCAGCTTGAAAGTTAAATGAAGGTCAAGTTCTCGTCAAGAATGGAAAATGTTTTGTTTACTGTTTACCCATGAGATATATTGGAAATCGCTCACTTTCCATGTATACCACTGCAGTATCATCATCGTTATTGTTATTATTCATATATGCTATTTTTGGAGACGAACATTTATGTAAAGTTTTGTGCTTCATATGCATGGACTTGTTAAGTCATTGTGTGAATCTCATGAAGAATGTATAATTAATGCTATCTTTTCATAAGAACAATGAGGTTCAGAGAGTCTGAGAAAATTTCTTGAAGATTTTTTTAGCAAGTGAGTGGCAAGATGAGTCTCTGGACCCAGTTCCTGGTTCTTAAGCCTGCTTTCTTAATCGGTTTTCTATACTTACATCCTCCTTGTTGCCAAATTCAAGTTGTGGCATTGTCACAGACACCTGTGTCTGCGTCCAAGAGGAGGTGTACCTTTCTTGGTCTCTCAGAGACCAACATGGCCAGTTGCGTTAGCTAAGGAGGGATTCACTGTAACAAATGTGCCCCTGAAACAAAGAATGAATTTGTACATGCTTAGTTTCTCAAACTGAAATGGAGTAACTTTAATGGTTAATTAAAAAAAAAAGAAAGAAAGAAAGGAGCTGGGGACACATGAACACTTCAGCGGTTCACAATGGCCTTTTCTCTGTTACATTCAGCACTTGGTACAACTATGCAACTAGAATGCAGGCAGATTGTGAAGAGGGCTGGATTTGTATCAAAAGAGAGTGGTGAATTAGTTGGGGAGAACAGCCTTTAACTTCATGTGGAAAGGAAGGCTTGAATGTGGAGGTAGTAAGGGTCAATGGTATTCACTAATCACTTCCCTCACAAAAGAGGCTGCCTTCAGTTCTTGCTGACATCAATAAGAATACTAAATCCTACCATAGCATTTCAGCTGATTCCTTTCACAGCGGGATCACCACTGTTTCACCTCATTTTTCAAATCCTGCGGTCTTTGCTAGCGGTTTGATGGAGTTATAAATGATTGTCCGAATCAACAAGTGGTAAATCTCCCTTAGTTATAATTTGATTTAAATTAGCTTACCTTGGGAAGCGGATCTCCACACGTGCAAATTACCATAAACAGCAGCCTTCTTTGATGATTTACATAATTAAATGAGAGAATAGTAAGACATTACTGTGAAGTGGCAACCTATGATGCCTATTTTTTTAAGTGAAGAAAAAGGTAATCTTTCACTACTTCCCTGTTGCCATTTTTGACCAAAGCAAACCTCATTAAGATCACTGTGGTCTTATAGATATGTTTTTCAGAGATGCCCCCCAAATTTGTAGCTTTCCTTGACATTTTTTAAACTGAGAAATGATGAAATTCCCAAATACATAAAGGTAAGGCATTACAGTATACCTGATTTATAAAGTTACATACATAATATGTATTTGAAATGTGGGAAACTAAGAAAGACAAAGTGCTTCAATTAGTTGTACTTTGGAAAATATATTATACGACATTGTTCTACTAAGCACTGTGAGGGGGAAGAGATTTCCTTCAAAGAGTACTCTTGGGATTTCAGAAACATTTCTGCTTTTGGGGAGTGAGAGTTTTAAAATGTCGTCGGAAAGTTGTGAAATTTAATATGCAAATCTTCATTGGCTTTGTGAATGGAGAAGTCAAATGAAATAGTCAAATCCTGTGGCGCAAACCCTGATTTTCAAAGCAGAATGCTGCGATAAGAGGTTCACGGTGCCTCTTCTTGTTTTTTAAATGTTCCATGGATTGTCAGAAAGATATTTTGTTGACTGTTACATGGTACAAAAGGAGCACATCCTTTTGAAAGAACAAGAAACCATTGAGTAGCATCGCCATGACGCAGTGATAGCTCCCAAGTCCATTGCCAGCAAGCTGCCCCAGAGGTGATGGAACAGAGAGACAAAATGCTGATGCTCCGACCAATTTAAAACCCGCAACAAGAAGCAAGGGGGAAGGAAGAGGGCAGGGTAGCACATCTAGGATAGAGCACAGACGTGGGGAAAGACCACCCCGCCTGAATCTGATACGTGCAATATTCGTACACAGGGTCAGCTACTCAGTTTATAGGCCCCAGTGCAAAATGAAAATGTGGGGGCTCTGTTGGAAAAACAGGAAAAAGTGCCAGTAATGATACTAAAACATCAAGGTTTTCCTTTCATCTGGGTGTCTTCTCTTTTTATACATGTACTCCATTGCCTCATTGGACTTCCCATGCAAAACGTAAGTTGAAAAATAAAATAATTAAGAATCTTGAGACAGTGATAGCAGAGCATGAAACCAAGTGTGGGCCCTTCAGGGCCTAGTCCTACATCCTGTTTCTCTGACAGATCAGCTTTTTTGTTGATGGTCTTGAGCAACTGGTAGAGGTTGGTGAAAGACTGAGGCAGGAATGGGAGAAATGGCCAGCTCGAATTTGGACACACTTGTTTGGAGGGCCCTCATAGACTTCTCTGTGGACGATCAACAGGCCTGCTTGGGCCTACTTGGGTAAAGGGGTCTTGCTCATTTGTAGGTCAGCTAGAGATACCATTCAGATATTTGTCTGCATGGTAAGTTATTCGAAACTATAAACCAGATGAAATCACAAAGACAGAGAAAGGATGGAGGGTGTCGAGGAGGGGAAAAAGTTTGTTTTTCTGCCAAGATTTCAAGCTTCATGAGGTCAGATCATGTATTTTAATTTGTTTTTGCAATTCATGAGCAGAGTGTCTTATACATCATAGGTATTAGATAAATGTTCAAAGAATGAATGAATATGTAACTAGCAAGCTATTCAGAAGTATTACTATTTTACACACAGACTTTTTCTTAACTCACTCTAACTTGGAAAGGGTTTGTTTTCCTATCAGAAATTATATATTGAGGGGTGCCTGGGTGGCTCAGTGGGTTAAAGCCTTTGCCTTCGGCTCAGGTCATGATCCCAGGGTCCTGGGATCGAGCCCCGCATCGGGCTCTCTGCTCAGCAGGGAGCCTGCTTTCCCCCTCTCTCTCTGCCTGCCTCTCTGCCTACTTGTAATCTCTGTCAAATACATAAATAAAATCTTTTAAAAAAAAGAAATTATACATTTAAGTATTATACGCATGCCTGTTAGAGGTGATTTTATTGTTTTATTCCTATAAGTAATTAACTTGTTTCCCATGCCTTCTGTGATACCAATTAAAAATATTTAGTGTGGAATAACTCAGTCAGATGTAACTTCAGCATTTTCTTCCTCTTCACTGCTTGTCACTGAAGATGTTGTAACATAACTATTATATCATATATCCATTATCTCTAGGAGCTTCATAAGCCATTTCCAGTGGCTATTTGCTTCACTGTTTGCTAAGATTTTGTTCCTCTGGAAAAATTTCCATTGCTGTTTTTCATTTCCTTTGGAAAGAGAAAAAAGGCAAAATAGAACAACAGTATCTTTCAAAATGTGTTTTATGAACAAATATGCTTATAAAACCTAGTTTCTCAAATCGCTACACAAATTGAAAGCCCTTCCTTCAGCACTCACACCATCTCCCAACCCCCAACACATTCCCTAGCAAAAACCCAGAACAGTGTCTACCTTATGAAAAATCTTCTAATCCCAGCCATGGCATTTGTGACTTGGCTAATTATGAAGTACAATTAAAAGATGATTAAGAATTGTTCCCTTCTTAGCCAGAACTCAGGAAGTGTTCTCTTTGTTCTCACCTATTTAATCACCTTTGCAGTCATTTTCAATCTAGCTTTACTCCTTTTGACATATCCCAAAATAGCCTTTTTAATTCTGGCCAGAGATGTTCTTTCTTCTTATCTGATCTGGCTCTGTCTCCTGCTTTATTGGCTGCTATCAAATAAGATACCCTTTCAAACCATCTAAAGTCATAGATGCCTCACTTTTCAGGCTATAAATTCCTGAACTTCTGCTTGTCTTTGGTGAGTCTTCAGAGTAGGACCAAGGGTCCCAGAGTCTGCGTCTATGCCAATAAGATGAACAAGGGGTTTATTGTTGTTTCGCTTCTTAAATACCCCAAAAGCCTGATGACAACCATTCTCATTTCCGTTCCCCATGATTCTGAGCCTTCAGCTGAGAATTTTAAAGGAACAGAGACATATGTGGCTTGGCACAGAAGAGGGAAGACATTGTAATTTTAGAAACAGGGAAGGGTATGAAGACTCGAAAGTGAGAGCAAGGGAGTAGTATTGGGTGGTGCCATGGCCATTGCTGTGGGAGTCCTGAAGTCAGCTGATGGCTCTGAGTAGCTGTCACCAGTCTCACAGGAACCAACCTGATACTTTTGCCTCTGCAACTCAAAGAAGCTACCATGAATATGGCCCTCCTCTAGAGAGTGTCTGGGGTCCTTGGCCTAGGAGCCACACTGTCTGGATAAACTTGCCACCAGCAAAACCTTGGGCAAGAACTTACCCTCTTTGTGCCTTAAAAATAGTCATTAGAATGCACCACTGAAAGATTGATATGACTGTGCTTTATTTAACATTTGTGAGTCATAAGTCTTACCAAATGCTTTCACATAAATTCTTTACATGAGTATTCTGTAAATTTATATTCACTTGTAAAAATCTAAACTATTGTACTTTTTCTCAGTTAAAAACAAAAATCTTTTTGCTATTTTTATTATTTTCTATTATTATCTGCATTTTAGTGAAGAAAAAAACAACAAAGACTAGAAGAGGTTAAGTGATTTGCTCAAGGTCACATAGCTGGTTATTCTAGGCCACAAACCCACAGTGAGCTTTCTAGTCCAGTGAGATTCCCATGACAACTCAGCTCACAACAATCTGCTTTTAATCTAGTGCCAAAGCAACATTCAACTTACTGATTCTCCTACCAGCCACCATCCTGTTGAATCTCTCCAAAAATTTCACTTAACTCTGGGCCTGGGAACTATATATCAGCCACCGGGGAACTATGTATCTTTTCTTCCCAAATTATGGCCTCCTAGACTTCAACTCCTCTGGCTCCCTGGCTGATGCCCTAGATCTGCTTTCAGATTCCATCACATTGTAAGACCAAAAATAGGGGATTTGTGGTTTGAGGATCTGTGCTTCCATAATTATTACTCACCATCATCAGCAGGAAAGAACATGCTCCCTTGCCCAGGGCTGAGACCCAGTGTCTTATGCTGGGGAAAGCATGGTGGTGCTGGGGAGAGAGGCTGCTCTAAAGGCATGGAACAAATTTGAAGGATGATTATGTTATCTCACTTATTAAAGTGGAATTACCTGAGGATAGACATCAAACTAAAGGACAGACTATTCAAAGAAAAGACATTTGGAAGAAGTTCCTTGAGAGATGAGGCCTTTAGTGAGGTCAGTCAATAAAAACATCAATTTGTTAGGCTCATCTGGGCCCAGACTGAACTAAAAACAGGGAGGTACTTTTGAAATTGAGTCAGAAAAGTTCTTAAATAAGAAGAGTTGGAATTTAGGTCATAGACTGGGATGTGTTTGTTTTGAAGAATTTCATACCTATGATACCCTCCTTTCCATCCACAATATGTTTAATGGGCTTCCAGCGAGTCCTGAGAAAGGTTTTTCAGCTCAGCAATGGACAATGGCATATTGGACAATGATGCTTTAATTAAAAGAACAAAAATTGCAGCCTCAAAAGATATTTCTCAGTGAACACCTTCTAGGTGCTACAAACTGTGCAGAATCCTTTCTATCCATTCTCTTATTTAATATTTCTTACAAACCTATGAGGCACACATTAGCCCCATTTTTATGAGAAGAAGCAGAGTTCTTTGAGAGGTTGTTATCGGCCGCTATTGTTGAGGAATCTCTGGAATTATAATCGTGTCTGGATTATCAAGGAAGCTTTGAAGCTACCTTTCTTTTTTTTTTTTTTTTCTATTTTATTTATTAGAGAGAGACAGTGAGAGAGAGCATGAGCGAGGAGAACGTCAGAGAGCGAAGCAGACTCCCCATGGAGCTGGGAGCCTGATGTGGGACTCGATCCCGGGACTCCAGGATCACGCCCTGAGCCGGAGGCAGTCGTCCAACCAACTGCGCCACCCAGGCGTCCTGAAGCTACCTTTCTAATGATACACAATTTAACAAGCATTTGTCCTTTTCTATCTAGATGACCTTCTGTGGACTAGTTCTGGAGTGCACATACTGGCTTACTGACTTTCATGGTGTGAGGATGTTGTTTTGAAGATCTGTACTTACATAACATTATTTGGAAGCTATGCTGTGGTGGGAAATAATCCAATATAAAATCAGGCAGACTTTTGTCAAAGAATTTGTAACAAAGGCAGAACAGCCAAGGGGGCCAAGGATAGAGATTCAAGAGCTGGCTGTCTGGGTTTGAATCCCATTCTGTCCTTTATTAGTAGTGAGACAAATTATTTAACTTATTTGTGCCTTCATTTCCTCATGTGTAAAAGGGAGATAGTAATGGTAGCCTACCTCATAGGGTTGTTGAGAGGATTAAACGATTAGCTTATTTAAAGCGCTTAGAATCATGCCTGATGCTTAGTAAAGACTCTGCAAATATTAGCTATTGTTTTATTATTATTATTGACATAGGGAATTGTCTTGTGTCTTATTTCTGTATACAATATAATCATTTCATTCTTCTGCTCAAATCCTTTCCTAATCCCACATCCTTTTATAAATTACAATAACTTTCATTTTTGACAATTGAACATGTGCCCCAGGTATCATGACAAGCAATGGTCTCATTTAACCTACACAAAAATCGTAAAAGGTTGGCAGGGTTATGAACATCTCTGTGCAGATGAGAACAATGGGATTCCAAGAGATTTTAGAATTTGCCAAGATAGTAAAGCTAACAGTGGCAAATTTTGAGGAGAGACCTAGTTTTGGATAATGTCAGTGTTATTCATCACTGTGTTATAATTTGTAACCTCCCTGCATCCCACCACCTGCTCACCCAATAGCCTTCAGCACACTGTGGCACCCACCTTGCCAGCCTGTTCTCACCCATCTTCGCAGAAGTTTACACTCCACTCTAGGAATGCTAAATGCCTTGTAGGGTTCTAAGCTCTTCTACGTCCTGCGGTTCTGCTTGTAGCATTCTCCCCTTCTCTAGTGCCCTGTCCACTGGTAAATTAAGAAAGTAACGACTCACTCTTCAGGAATCATGTGCCACCTCTCCTTTGGGGTCCTCTCTTACTTTTAATAGCATATATTAGGCTGTTTTGTCTCCATGAACTCATAACCATCCATTATTCAATGTCCGGCTTTTTTCCTTCTTAAAAATATTTGTCATCCCACCAGACTGCGAGCCTTTCAGGAATAGGTAAATTTTACTTTTAATCTCTGCCTTCTCCAGAAGCCAGAAATGAGTCTTTTACAAAGTAAGCAAGTCATAAAATTATAAAATAATGGAATCAATGAATACAAATTTCAGATTATCTTCTAGAGCAGCATGGTCCAATAGAACTTTTTTATGATAATGAAAATGTTTAGTATCTGTCCAATTGAAATTATGAAATGTGGGTGATACCACTGCAGAACTGTAATGTTATTTAGCTGTAAGTAATCTACTTTTAAATAACTGCTTGTGGCTAGTGGCTAATATACTGGACAGCAGAGTCATTGAGTTAAGAGCTGAAGCAAGGTTCTGTTGAGAGTTCTTTTTGAGTGTGCCTTATCTTTATTTCCTTCTCAGATATACCATATCTTATACTTGGTCAAAGTCAGGATGTTACCTATGTTGGAGAACAGAGATTTTAAGATACTATGATGATTAGTATTCTATTCTATTAGCACGTTACAGCCCCTCTGCTGATGGGCTTCTCAGGGGGGAAATTTGTGTTTTTGGAGACACCCAGGTAACTACAGCAATAATTTTTGTGATAGGGTTAACAATTTTCTCTACTGTCTTTGGGCTCATGGGGGATATTTGGGGCCAGAGTGAGATTTCTGTGTTGGGTGCCTTCAGGTTTCCTGCAAAGCTAGCACATGCGAAAAGACTTCAGCCTCTTTTTATCTGCTTCCATTGGACCCCTCTGACATTATGCACGTATATCTGTTTTCCACTTGTCTTATTATAGTGTCATTATTTGTTTGTGTTCTATTTTCTCCTCATCCTGAGTGACTTCATTGTGCACCAAACTTCTTTTTATGGATCTTTGTTTCCCTAGGACTTACCATAGCACTTGATGGAAGGAAAGGGGGTCACTAAATGTTTGACGAATGAATGAGTGAACACTGAATGGAGGAATAAGCCAACAACTCCTGGGATTCCGAGAGACCTAATACGTTCATCACAGGAGAAATATACCGGAGTGCTACCAGCCTGAAGCAGTGTCACCCCCAGACAGAGAGAGATATGTAGGCACCGAAACTTGTCCTGTTCACAGGACAATCACAAAAAGAAGCAGCTATGCATTCTAGGCCAGTTCAGACAGTTCGACTGGGTGGACTTTCCGTCAAGTTGGCAGTACCATCTTGCAGTCCACCGGAGGGAGTTTGAATTTAATGAATAGGAAGCAACAAGGTGTTTTAACAAAAGCTGTTTTTCACAATCCATGTGTTGGCTAGAGAGCTTGCCCAGCTTCCCTGGGGTCTGAAATGAACTTGACTGGTAGACGTGCAACTCTCTTCCTTGCACAATCTTTGTCTGAAAAGGGCCTATGGAAAAAAAATGTGAACGTGATGAGAGAACCCCGTAAGTACATACTGTGCACACACACATACACCTATCCTCGGAGGGGGCAGTAGCAAATTAAATGCTGAATGGGCTTCATCTCAGTTCAATCCAATTCAATCAAAATTTAGTGAGTATGTACTTGATGGAGAGATACATGAATAATTAATGAATAATTAAGACACTGTTTCTTCCTTTAAAAAATTCACAACCTAGTACAGCAGAAAGGCTGGTAACTAATAACTTGTAACAGTATATGATGAATGCAATAATAGAGGTGAGCTGGGTCCAGTGGTAGCACAATGGAGGGAATGGTTAGCTTTACCCGAGTTTGTCTTGAACCATGTGTAGAAATTCTTTGGCTAAATGGGTTGGGCTGGGGGAGAGACTAGAAGGAAGGAAAGGACTCTCTAGTTTGAAGCAAGAGCATAAGGATGTGAAAGAGCTTCAGGGAAAGATGGCATGTTCTAGTGGGGACTACTGAATGTTCATTTCATCAGAAGATTGCTCTGCTTATGGAGTTTGAGAGAGGATTCCCGCTATTATATATAGGGCAGATTGGCAAGAGGAAACCCCCTAAATAGGAAGGGCAGCTAGGAAGCTATTATGCCAATTTTAGGGTGAGAGGTTTAGGATCCCAGTTAGAATTATGGCTGTGAAAATAAAGAGCGAGACTTTCCAAGGTAATTCTAAAGAAGTGATTCTCAACCTATCTTTCTTTCTTTCTTTTTGGTTATATTTCATTATTGCCATGATTCTTTTTATTCTCAAATCATTCCATTTTTTAAAATTTTGTTATGTTAGTCTCAACTTCCTTTCTGTATGTTAACTTTGAGAAATAAAATATACACGACTCTGCAATAGTCCTAGTACACTACATTAGTGTTTTTAGAAAGAACATGGGGGTATTACCTGGAAAATCACCCTAGGTGATTCTGGTATATAAACCATCTTCTAACCACCCCCAACAAGGATAATCCCTATTCCAGAAGAAAAAAAGAACTTTGTGAGCACTCAGAAGTAGAGGGATTATGATTGAAGATGTAAAAAATGTTATCATTTACTGAGAACCTACAATGACCTATGTTCTGATCCTGATAATAGCATTATAGGGTAAGTATTCATCCTCATTTACCGAGGAGGGACCTATAATTCAGTTAGATGCTGAAACTTGCTCTAGTTCCCATTACTGCCAGAGGCTATACCTGAATTTGAGCCAAGGACCATCTTATTACAAAACCTAAGCTCTTTGCAGCATGTAACACTACTTCTCTCTTGAGAGCTTTAAACCTGTGACCTGAGAAAGCCCTAACATTATAACAGAGGAGTGTCCTTTATAGTAAAGAACAAATTGGCAAAGGGATAGGTTTCAGTACCCTGATCTGTTGCCTTCTAGAGATAGCTTTTTTCCCCTCTGATATCACTACTATAGTATACCAAAGAATGATGGAGAATCATTCTAATTTGCTAGAAGCATATGATAGGGAAATGAGGGAGTCATTCATTCATTTTTTTCAATCAACATATATTTATTAAGCTAATATATCTTGGGTATTTTGCTTGTATAGAGAATAAAAAGGTATATTTATAGGCATTGTTCTTGCCCTCCAGAAATTCATAGTTTTGTGCAGGCTAAAACATGTGAGCTACAATTCCAGTAGTGAGTGCTAAGTGGTCAAGTAAAGATGTGTGCAGTGTTATGAGAATAAAGCAGAGGGAATAATCAGCTCTTTCCTAGAGTTTGAATAAGTCTTCAGCCAGCTGCTAATGTGGCAGCTGTTTCTTAAGAGAATGAGTAGGAAGTTTGTTCAGTGGAGAAGTGAGAAAGGAAGAGGGGACAAGCAGAGCAAAGGCACAGTATACTGCAAGTGTTTTAGAAGATGTAAGAAGCTCCGGGTGGAGAGAAGTTATTATAAAGGACTTTGTATTCTCTTCTAGGAGCAGGAATCTCATCCTGGAGTATTGGTAGGGAGGAGGTGTGAAGGAGTTGAGAGAAATGGCAAGAAATTGGTGTCTCAGAAAAACATTTTGAGAATCAACGGGGAATGATTGGACTGGAGGAGGATGGTGCCTGGAGAGCAGGATCAGACTCTAGAGTCCCACGTCAAGGCAGAGCCTCAGTCCATCATAACTATGCACCCCCAGCCTTCACACACTTCTTCAGAGGGTTAAGAAATTTTAGAGGTCAGGTGTGAAGGAGTTTAGCCCAGCCCTTGCTAGCACAGAGAGTCCAAGGTCTAGGGCTGCTTACCTGCTTATACAGTGATCAGTGCCTCAGGGCCTTTCCCATAGCAACAAATTAGTCCTTGACACCTAGACATTCTCTCTACTTTTGTTTTTGCTTCTCCTGTTGCCTTAGGGCTCTTCTTCTGACTTGCATAATTCCCTCATCTACCTGGAATGCCTCATATAAACTCTGCGGCTGCTAATATTTCATTGTCATTTTCAGCTCTATTCTATCTTTCTCTCAATCATTCTTTAGAGCAGGGATGTCATCTAGAGGGGTTCTGCAGCGTGCATAAATGAGTTATGAATCTTCATGATTTCAAGTGGGTTACCAAACCCCTTTCAGCAGAACCAGGCATCTGGTAACTCCAAAGTGTGAAAAGGACATTATGCATATGTATGCAGAGACACATGCCCTGCAGCGCTTCCCAAGAACACACCATGTTTTCATTCACACAGGCGCCATATGCAAGGGGACCCCGCTCTTGGAAAGGAAGAGAGCTTTAACATATCTTTTCTTCACTATCTTCTCTTCACAGTTCTTCAGTTTCCTTTTTCTGAACCCATGAAAGAAGTATGGTAAAGGTTTTTTGGAACATGTATATTAAGTGTTATATACAGCTCTGCGCATACGTAGGCAGGTAACCATCTCTGGTTACAGGAGAAAGTGAGAAAAGCAACAAAGCTCAGTCTGCATAAACACAATAAGGAAAACAAAGTCAAGTACCTGCATTAGTTGACATAGATCATTTTGCCCGAACTACACAATTATGGAGAGTGGTACTAACAAATTTCAACAGAAGTGTCCAATAACTTGAACTTTCCTATATTTCAAAGTGTAATACAGGGGCCTCACAATGTCATAAAAGGCAGGACGTGGCAGGCTAAGGAGTCCAGATGCTCAGGCAATGAGGATGGCTCTGGAAATCATATTACTTTATTTAAAGACGCGAGGCCAGATATTGGTTGAGAATGTGGGCTTTAAGTCTGGTTTTGAATCCTGCTCTGGTACTGACTTGCTGTATGATTTAAGCGAGTCATTTTACCCACTTTAATCCTTGGGTTTATTTCATTTGTATGAAGGTGATAACGCCTACTTCATGCAGTAGTTATGCAGATTATGTATGCAAACTTACATAGCCTTTGCAATGGTGTACCGCCCATAGCAAGACCTCAATAACTTCAACTTTGATTGTTTTTACTTTGTTACATGTCTCTTGAACACTTCATTGAACTTCAGTTTCCTTAGTTAAAAAAATGGTTCAAAAATATAAATAAATAAAAATTGGATGAGTGATAACTTTAATTTTTGTGGATATTAACAGTATGTAAAGTATGTAAAGATACTTGGTAAAGTGAAAAATTCCAAATATCCAGAAGGTGTGGTTATTGTCATTATTTTAATGGTACTTGGGCTGTCATTACAGAAAGTTTAGGAAAGGTCCATTTGAAATAGATACAGAATGTTACTGTTCCTCAAAGGAACAGGTGCATTCACCCATCACATCCCATTCCTGTCTACCTTTTGGTGTGCAAAGCCGCCAAATACCTGCTGTGTGTATAAGATGGATAAACTTTGAAATAAAGATCAGGACGTCCTCTGTTCCCTCTGAGAGTAGTGTATACAAGGGGGAGACTTGCAGATTTTACATTTTACTACTGCCCCACTATTGTCATTCCTGGAGCTTAAAGTTAGAACGTGATTACCAAGGCCCATCTGACTGCCAAGCAGCCAGAAGCTCAGATGCTTGCAAATTCCACCAGTCTGCATCACTTCCTTTTCCACAGAGGTGGCGCTTTCATGCCTTTCTTCATCCTCTGCGGAACTGGTCTCAGAAGCAGGTCCTTGACCACGTTGTTGGGGACCTGGGGTGTATTGCCGTGGATGCCCAAATCCCCGTTCTCAGCGAATTTCTCTCCTTTGACTTCTCATACCTGTGACTCCCGTGTGGAAGTAGAGGGAACTGGTGGATAAGAACTGCCTCTGACACCATCTGGTATCCTCAGACAGAGCTGTGTTGGAACCCCACTTCTCCTGGCTGTCGCTTGCAGTAGTTTGGCCTGGCTTACGTTGTTTATTCACTCTGATACTTGCTCACTGTACCTGTAAGTGATAATCTATATAATATAATATGTATTATTATAATTTTAATTACCTATTAATTACTTAATAACAATGTAAAAATGTTATCTATTTATATATCAATATATATGATAAATATATATATACTGAGCAAGATTTTTTTGAGAATCCGTTGAAATAATGTACTTAAAATATCTTCCAAAGAACACTAGTGCAGAGCAAATGCTTTTTTGCTCTCCTGTTCTTTCCCTTTGATTTGTAATAATTCATTAACAGTTATTCTGCAATTTTGGCTCTCTAGACCACTCTTTCCCATGCATAAAATGAAGTTAAACTCAATGACTTATAATTCCTGTACCGTAGTGAAGTTCTAGAATTCCTACAGTTCGAAGGCTGCGTGAGAGGAATAAATGAGGTTGCTCTGCACATTCTTAGGTAGGTGGGATAAAGTCATAGTGATTGAAGAGGGAAAATTTGATCTAGGTGCTATTGAATAAGTATAATTATGATAAGCAAATGGGTATTGACATGACAGAAGGAGGAAAGACATACAGAATCTAATGCTTTCTTAGGTTCAACAAAAGCTGTTTGGATAAACTGATTCACGCCAAGGTAATAGAGATTCTCCTGAGCTGTGTTTGTAAATTTTGAAAAAGGGCAACTTACAGGGAGCATGAGATTTTTCTTGGGAAGGCAGTATTTCTCCCTGGACCTTAGTCCACCCTGGCAGGAGTGCCGCAGACCTTCCAGGAGGCACAGTTCCTTGCTGGGCAGGAATCTGCATGAGAGCAAAGACTTGGTCTGTTGTTGCCAGGCATACTTGCTGATAATTGACTTTTGGATGAGTACATGAGTATCAGTGATGTACCTAAAATATTAATGCCTGAATGTGGAGTAGGATCCAGAAGAAGAGAACCTAGTGATCATTGTATAATAGCAAGTCTCCTGCAACACTTCCTGAAGGTACCCCAGAGCACTTTTGCAAATGCTGATTATTATTTTTTTAAGCTTGTAGACAGCTTTTTCTTGTCTGTCATACAGCTGTGAGTGTGGAAGCACAAGTCTCTGGGGACCTGAGCATATGTTCTCTCCCTGTGAAAACCTGGGAGAGAACCCCAAAGGACACATTGTACCCCTCTCCTAGCCAAGAAAGGAAAATCCTGCTTGAAATGCTCCCTTGGTCAATGAGTAAAACTGTGAGCTGGGAATTCAGCTTTATAAACTTTTTTTTTTTTTTTTAAGATTTTATTTATTTATTTGACAGAGAGAGATCACAAGCAGGCAGAGAGAGAGAGAGAGAGGAGGAAGCAGGCTCCCCGCCGAGCAGAGAGCCCGATGCGGGACTCGATCCCAGGACCCTGAGATCATGACCCGAGCCGAAGGCAGCGGCCCAACCCACTGAGCCACCCAGGCGCCCCAGCTTTATAAACTTTTTATGTATTAGAATAAAAGTAAATTGATGTAGGAGGCTAAAATTCTGTATTCAGTTCTTGATCTTTTACCATAAAGTGTTTTATGAAAACCTCTCTAGGCTTTATTTTTCTCCCCCATAAATAAGGAGATTAAGCCAATGGACATGGCAATATACCTTCCATGTCAGTCCTCCCAGTTGTTGCCATTTTTTTTTTAAGATTTTATTTATTTATTTGACAGAGAGAAATCACAAGGAGGCAGAGAGGCAGGCAGAGAGAGAGAGAGAGGGAAGCAGGCTCCCCGCTGAGCAGAGAGCCCGATGTGGGACTCGATCCCAGGACCCTGAGATCATGACCTGAGCCAAAGGCAGCGGCTTAACCCACTGGGCCACCCAGGCGCCCCAGTTGTTGCCATTTTATCAGCATTTCCTAGAACTGAGGAGCGAGAATAATACTTAGATTTTTCTGGTTTAGCTTTCTCATTTCACAGATGAGAAAACTAAGGTGTAGAGAGGTGAAGTCTACTGCAGAAGGCCACAAAAAGTGTTAGAAGCAGAGCTAGGATTAGAACCAACATCCTTAGGCCACCAATCCAAAGGTTCTTAACCTTATGAGTCAGTGTCCAACTTTAAAAATACCATGACAGCTGTAGACCTTCTGGGAGTGGGGGATGGGATGAGGGCAAATGCCTCATAGGGGAACACATAACAATTATTTAAGCCAGCAAGTTGTGGTGGTGATTCCAGGATTCCAGGCGAAAAGCCTTCATGCTGTGCTGTATTACTCAAAGTAGATTTGTAATCAGCTGTTAAAAAGCCACATAGTTACATGTGAGAGAAAGTGTGGGCTTTGGCTATTTTATTTTATTTTATTTTTTGTTTAATAACTTCATTTGTGCAGAAAACATCTCAACACAACTGGAACAAGTTTGGGTTTATAGCTCTCTCCAAATAAGTCTTACCTGTTTTGTTGTTGGCAGTGTCTGATTTTTTAAAAAGCCAATTCCCTTTTTAAATATCACAGCTGTTGTTCCTCTTACAAATACTTCTGCTAAATTCAATGTTTGGCTTATCTCAACCATAGCCAGAAAACACAAGAAGGAGCTGGCTAAAGAGAAAAGTTTTTCTCATTAACTGGGTCTGAAATTGGTCTCAAACTGAATCTTTGGGTTAGGTGTATTAGGGTGATCTGTCTTCCTTGAAAATATATAGTTCTGGACCCTATGCTAGATCTCTTGATTCAGAATCTTTAGGAAGTAGGGCCAAATCTCTGAGTACTTCTTATGCATACTCACATTCAAGAATTGCCTTCCTCAATATTTGCCCAAACATTTTCATCTTTAATAATATGAATCTAGTGCTCATTCTACCCTAAATGACTCTTTGGCGTTTAAAATGTTAAGGTAGTACAGAATTCAGAAAGCATATTTGAAAACTGTAAGTATATTTTGCTAAAGTTGGTAATCTTGCATTTTTCCAACAAAATACTTTTTCTCCCTCAGCTGAAATACATGGGGCTGTGCTAAGGATAATGCCATGATAGGCACTGTGCAGGGTATATAGACTTCTCTGTGGCCCTAACGTGAAGGGCTCATTTTTATCTTCACAATTGCATATATTCTTGCCATTGAAGAGTTACTTCCATAGTTCTGCTTTTTTTAATGTAAAAATATCAGGTGTATAATTCCAAAAGTTACTTTAGCAAATGGTAAATATAAAATTTATGTCTCCTCTTAGCATTAAACAAACTAACACGCACACTCATACCCTGGTAGAATAAAAACCTATAGAAGTATTATTACATTTGATGTTTTCTAACTTTAAAATACCTTGGTTCTGAAAGTGGAAGAAACAAATGTGTGGTAAACAAGTGGATGGATATCTCTTACTCTGAATGAAGTTACAGAGTTACCCCAACGCATTTGAAAATATGTCTCCGTTCCCCTCCCACCAGCGAAAGACCTGGAATGCCAGAGTGTGTTTGAAAGATCCTAGTCAGTTGAGGGTCACAGGCTTTGGGTTAAGCCCGATGGACAATCTATTCTGACCTAAGGCTTCTCTGGTTTTTTAAGCAGCTTCAGAGGGGTCCCTAAAGATGTTCATGTATCTACTTTTCACCCTCCTGTATTCAGGTTTTGGATTCTCGAGTTTCCCACTGGGCTCATATCCTTTCTGTTTCTGTATAGCAACTTCTGGTTTCAAATCCCTCTAGTTAAGTAGTGTAGTCAGATCTGCCCATTCTTACCTGCAAAGCTTCTATTCTAAGAGTGATAGGGAGAACTTGGAAGCCTCTCTGGAGTAGGAGTATAGGACATCCTTGGGGTCCTATATTCACTCTGATGTGGCACCCAGTCAAAACCCAGATGCTCTGGACTATCCAATGCTTGGCCCATAGAATGTCCACAAACTTTTCAGTCATGTAAACATATACTTCATTAAGACTGGATTTGTTCCTTTCCTTTCCATGGAAACTGTGTCCCTATTGTAGGTTATTAAAACTACCCATGCAGTGTGCACCATTATTCTTTTTGCTTGCATTTATGAATGGCGTGTTCTCAATAGGAACATCCAGGTGGAGATCAATAATCAGTCTTCTAGTTAGGGAAGGAAAAAAAAAAGAAAAAGAAAATCCATTGGTGCACTGCATTCAGCTGTGTTTAAGAGGTCTTATCATTAAAACAGCAGCAGGCATTCATAAACCAAGCTTGCCGGCAGTGCTGGACATGCAGGATTAAAATAATCGTCCATCAGCCTCTGTCTCATAAACGTTTTCCTGTGACTTTTGGCAGGATCACCAATCTGATCATATGCCAGTTGACATGGGAACACTGAGGCCAGCAATTTAAGGATTTTCACATTTATCTGCAGAGGTAAGATTTAAAGATATAACAATGAAGGACATTAAATAATACTGGGTTCTGGCTTTTTGCATTATATATGAAAGTGAAGTTGTTTACATGTAATATTTTTTTGACCCATATGGGTTTCTGTTCCATTACCTTGTATAAAACCAAAATAAACAGAAGAAAAATCTATGGTCCATAAATGTTGAATTTAGAATTTTTTGCGTTGGTGAAAATAGGGAAACTAAGTAATACCAAGATTTTTTAAAAATTTCTGTACAGTTGGACCAAGTGGGAGAAATAGTTTCCATTTTGAACAATGAAACTGTTTCTATTCAGAAGAGATATGATTATTAGGGCACAAAGGAACACAAAAGTTAAAATCATTGGGAAAAAGGAAAGGGGATGTGATTCTGTTTTCAATAACTTATGGTTCAGTCATAGACTCAGTACGGGCCCAGAGACTGGGTTTCTAAAAAAATCAAATTGGTAGTCAATCAGGTGATTGCATAAAAATGAAGACTGCCTGATGTTGATGGTGTGGTGATGCACTGGATGCTTGTTGATGTCAGAGGCACAACCCTATGATGTTCCTTAAAGACAGTCATAATGATGAAGATGTTGGCCGATGGATAGTAAATTGTGTTATTAGAAGTTTGTTTCAAAAAGAGAAGTCTTCAACTTTGTGTGTATTTACATATATGTGTCACACACACACTCTTAGATCTGAGATCAAATAAAATACTGAATAAAATATTAATTATATATTCCATATTTTATGGTATAGAACAGAGGGTCTAGATACATTTCAAATGTAAAGTAGAAAACGTATCATGATGTGGTTGACTGGAGTCCAACAAGATCATCTATGCACCAGGTAAATTCTTTGGCCTCTGAACTGTTCAACTGAAAAGGTTAAATTTAGTAACAATATTCATTCCATCACCAACTTCAGGGTTAGCCAGATCTTCATAGGGTGAGACTATATTCTGCATTTTTTAGTTCTCTGATGGCTACCATCTTAGTTTATTTTCCACATGTGTTTGGGTCACCATTTTCATTTGTCCCTGTAGCAGGTCCATGACACATTGAACAAAATGTGACTTAACCAACTTCTTGGTCCATTTTTGTATATCACAGATGGCCTTATATCTGTGAATTTTCAAAGAATATATTTTGGCAATTCAGTATTCAAATTTAGTCTTCTGAGTATATTCCTCTCAAATTTCCCTGCTGTTTTATTCAGTTATATTATTGAGGTAACTTTTAGTTTAACAGCTTGTATTCACATAATCTATTTATGGAACAATGGAAGAATGATTATTAAATAGCCTGGAAGATGCATTACTTAAAATTGATACCTGAAAATGATGGCACACTTTCACACTTTCATACATATAAAAGTAAATGAATGTACTATTATGGTTTCTTTTATCTGAATACCACATTCCTTTTAGAAATTAAATTACTTTGTGTTTGAGTTTAATGTTTTATTTCATGATATAGATGTGCTTTCTAGGAACTCCCACCAAGCTCTAACTCCCATACATAAGTCATGGTTTCTCATATATACATGGAATTTAAGATAAGATCCTAATGAAAGTCATTAAATCTCAGATATCATAAGGGCCAGAGTTAAACTGAACAGGGCTTTTTAAAATCCCCAAGGCTGGGCAGTTTGAGGAGAAAAACAAAAGTGAAAGAAACATGCATGTGATTGGCCTTAATGAAACAATAAACCTCCATGGAGGCTGCCTGGTCACTCACTTCTGGACCATGGAAGTCATAGTTTCATCTGAGCTCTGTATATCAAATTATGTTTTCTGTTATCAAGAGTGAAAGCCTACCAGAGAAACCCAATAGATCCTGCTGAACTGATTTGTTTCCCTTGGGGTATGGGAAGTTTTTCTTGAAAGTAGACTTGGAGTGCCTAATCTCTGGACCTCCTAATCAGAACCAGGTGGTACTGAATCCTTTTGCAACAGTGGTAACACTTTGACCAGACAGACTTGTTTGGGAAAGAAGACACAGATGTAGGGTGGTATAATAGAGGAATGATTTAGGAACCAATGGACCTAAATTCTGATTCCGACATTATAGTTGACTTAGCTAGAGAAGTTTTTTGTTTTTGTTGTTTGTTTTTCTTTCTTTTGCTTCTGAAATCTTAATCACTTAACTCTTGTGACTTAGTAAAATGAGGTTAATACTCACTGTACTCCTCTGTAGATTTATGAAAAGATAAAATAATAAATGGGAACCATTTTGAGAAACTTAAAATCATTACACAGAACTTAGTATTGCTAGAAAGTTGAATCCTTATTAATAGCACTTGTCTGATTTGAGAATTATGTCAAAAAGTTTCTTAACAGGTCGTCATGTATGCCTTCACATTGAACAAAGTCTTACAGTTGTTCTGAGCTTTAATATATTTTCTTTTTCTCTAAATTGTGTTAACTACAAAAGTCAGTTGTTACAACTGCCTCTGACTTGTATCTGAACCAGTCTCTGGTGTTATGATGCATTGACCCCAAATTTCAGTGTCCTAGAATTACTCCAAAAGGACAGCATGGGTGAGAATGAAAAAATATTAACGATACATTCCTGTCCGCTGGGTAGGGAAGAGAGGATCTCTGGGGTTGATTCTTGAGGTGAATAAGTCTTTCCCAGACCTCTCTCACTCTAATTTTTGTCAGATATATACTTTTTTTTCTTACTAAACCAGAGTTTCTGCTTATCTTCCTGCCCCTTATCTTCATCTCCATCCCTTCTCATTCTCCTTTCTCCTCTCCTTCACAACTCAGAAAGTCCTTTACTTGTTTACAGTGCAGATTTTTTTTTTTTTATATTGACCCACAACCTTTGACTTCCATAAATCCTGCTTTAAGTGTTTGATATCTAAGATAAATATACCCCTATAGCCCTGAGTTTACTTTCTGACTCCATTTCACTACAAACATAGACAGTCAATATGAATTGGGGGTGGGGAAGTGTCTTGGGCCAAAAAACAGTTTGCTTGAACACACTATAGTCTTTGTCCCTGCAAAGAACAGCTAATCATGTGTCCTTTAGGAATAAAGCCATAATGAATCAAGGAAATACAAATCAAAACCACAATGAGATACCATCTCATAGAGGCAGAATGGCTAAAATGAACAATTCAGGAAACAACAGATGTTGGTGAGGATGTAGAGGAAGGGAAACCCTCTTATACTGTAGATGGGAATGCAAGCTGGTGCAGCCACTCTGGAAAACAGTATGGAGGCTCCTCAAAAAGTTATAAATAGAGCTACCTTATGACCCAGCAATTGCACTACTAGGTATTTATCCAAAGGATAGAAACATAATGATTCGAAGGGGCTCATGTGCTCCAATGTTTATAGCAGCAATGTGTATATAATGGAATATTACTCGGCCATCAAAAAGAAAGAAATCTTGGGACGCCTGGGTGGCGCAGTTGGTTGGACGACTGCCTTCGGCTCAGGGCGTGATCCTGGAGTCCCGGGATCGAGTCCCACATCAGGCTCCCAGCTCCATGGGGAGTCTGTTTCGCTCTCTGACCTTCTCCTCGCTCATGCTCTCTCTCACTGTCTCTCTCTCTCAAATAAATAAATAAAATCTTTAAAAAAAAAAAGAAAGAAAGAAATCTTGCCATTTGAAGTGACATGGATGGAACTAGAGGATTTATACTAATTGAAATAGGTCAGAGAAGGACAAATATACTATTTCACTCATATGTGGAATTTAAAGAATAAAACAGATGAACATAGGGGAATTGAAGGAAAAACAAGACGAAAACAGAAGGATACAAACCATAAGAGACTCTTAACTGTAGGAAACAACTTGAGGGTTGCTGGAGGGGAGATGGGTAGGGAGATGGGATAACTAGGTGACAGGCATTAAAGAGGGGACTTGATGGAATGAACATTGGGTGTTAAATGTGACTGATGAATCATAAAATTACCTCTGAAACCAATAACACACTATATGTCAATTAAATTGAATTTAAAGTTAAAAAGGATAAAGCCATAATTATTAGAAAACATGGCCTAGCTAATAAATAGGAAATTCCAACAATTACATGTTACAGAAAATCTTCCAGATTTCCCAGTTTATCTAGTAATGTCAGAGGCAATCAATGACTATTAATAATGGATGGAGTTAAATATAGTAGTCCAAATTTTTATCCAGAGGGCCAGAGAAGAATGTTAACCTAATGGATGTGGGTCAGAGAAATTGGCTGACGTATGAAATACCAACCAAGTTTATCACCCATTTAGTTTTTTTAGGGATAAAATTTGCACATCATCCAAAGTTCACTGTAAACTTTGTTGTGAAGCTCTATACCTACATGCACTATCATCCTCTTCCCTGGTCGCAAGACCTCCAGCTATAGGGTAGCATCATTTTTACCTTCTTTGACTAATTAAACCCATCTCCATTCCTACTAATTTATTCTACTAAGAGGACAAAAGTAACTAATGATCCTTCAAGCTTGGGTATGTTTCATTCTGTCTTTATGTTAGAATCTAGTTTAAATGTTCTTTGGGTCACAAAATTCTGCAACTAATCTGGAAGAGTAACCAAAGAGAATAAGATAGGAATAAAGTTAAGTATGGGAAATGTTATTTCAGGATACTCCATACAGATTTTTTTGTGTGTTCGTAAATGACCCAATTAGTCTAAAAACTGTAGTTTTTAATCATCAGAGAAGACCATACTACTAAAAATTCAGTGAAACAATTTTCTTGGGATCTAGCTGATCTGGATACTATTATTTTCAGTATTCCCAATTCAAAAGGTAATATCTCTTTTCAATCATTGACCTCTTCTTCTCTCCAAAGCAAAAATAGGAGATGAGATATAATTAGCAGAGAGGAATCCTTAAGAACTTCCCAGTAATGGGATCATGAAATGTTGGAAATTGATAGAAATTCAAGTAGGGTCTCTAAAATCTCAGCTGCTTTGATTAGCGTTTCACTGAAGCTCCAGAAAACGACAAGTATTTTCTATTCTGGTCACCCACTATTTCTTTGCAGTGGATCAAAATAACCCATGACTAACAATAGGAACCAAACAACCACCATATCTGCAATGGTCCCATCTATCATTCAGACATTTTTGGTGTAATAAAGTCAAAAGTGAATTTTCTCCTTTTATTTTTAAGTTTTGCATCTGACAAAATGTCATTAGAGCACAGTGACTTATGGAAAATTGGAATAGATTGAGAGCCTCTGATAAAAGACAATCTTTATATATCACTGGAGGATTCTCTAGAAATGAGGGGGAAGGGGAGGAATCATTTTAATAATGTGTTCTCTGCTGTCTTATCAACCATCTGCAAAAAATTCTAATTAACTATCCAAAGATACATTATAAACATACATTGTAAGGGCACAAATATGATCCTGGAAAACATTTTAGAAACTTAAAAACATAAATTCCACTTGTTTGGGAGTGTCGAGGGCAAGGGGAGCTGAGAAACATAAATTGTGTAGGCATACTATGATTACATCCTAGTATTAGTCAAAGAGATATGTTCTGACAACCTACCCCTAGGTCACATGTGTCAGCTTTTAGACTCTATCTGCTTATATTAGTGTGTGTGTGGAGGGGGGTAATGTCTGAAAAAGTAGGAAGTTGACATCATCAAAATTGAAACTTTTGCAGGTTAAACAGAAAGGGCAAGATCTATCAAATATCTCTTTCTTCAAGGAGTGACAGTTACTGCTAAGATTAAACATGGTAATTTTAGAATTATTCAAGGATTTACTTTAATCTTGGTGTTTTTGTTTTGCTTAATGAGCTGTATTGTTAATATTGTCACTGCACCACTGTGACAACTGTTATATTCTAGTATTCCCCCCACCCACCCAAATCCTGACTTCCCACACAGGAGATTTCATAGCAAAAATAACCATCTCTAAATATTAATTTTCCATGTGAAAAACATTATAACTTTCTGTTTTTTCGTTCCCTAGTCCTTCATACACCCATTTATTTGTTGGTCCATTCATTGAACAAATTATTGATCACCAAGTAGGTCTTTCTAGGCATTGCACTGAGGATACTGAAGTAAATCCAACAGATAAAAACCCTTACCTCCCTGGAATACCTTCTAGTAATCCTGGAAAAGAAAAATCAATCTGGAAAAATGAGCACTGAGCAAGATACAGATCTAGATCTAAAAGATGTAGTGTTTATGTATTTTTTATACACCCATATGTATTTTATATATAGATGTCTGCTAAAGAGAAAAAATAGATGTGTTCAGGGCAGAGTGGGACAGTTGAATTACAGAGTGACTTAGGAGAGATTTTCTAGATAGAACTTTTGAGACCTTCTGAAACAAGACTTGAAGGAAATGAGGAAGCACACCATGCTAGTACCTAGAGTTTCCTAAGCAGGGAAAACAGCAAGTGCAAAGGCTCTGAGACAAAAGGGTGCCTGGCATATTTGTAAAGCAGCAAGGAAGCCATTGAGGTTGGAGTGAAAAAGGGAGAGATAGTAGGAGATGAGGTCTGAGAGACAATGTGGAACCAGATCATCTAGAGAACTGGTGCCACTGAAGACTTGGTTCTTACTCAGAAGGGAAGGCTTTGGAGGTTTTGGATTAAGGAGTGGCATGATTGATCTGACTTATACTTTTATGAGGATCTGGCTGCCATGTTGAGAGTGGACGGTAGAAGGTGACACCTGGAATGGGCAGGCAAGGCATAAGTGGGGAAATGACTTAGGAGCACATTACAGTAATTCCAGTAAGAGGGCAGGATAAGGTTCTATGCCCAAGTGGAGAGACCGGCCTTGACTAAGAACACTGGCCACTTATCCATCCAGTAATCGGAGAGTTAAGTATAGGCACATATGTGATAGTAGAGTATGCGGAAATTTTCATTTGATTATCTACTAAACCTCAGGCATATCAGAATGCATGAATGTGGGCACTGAGTCGTTGTCTGAGTGACTTTAATAAGGCTTATGATAACACCAAAGCAAAGATCACCAAAGCGAAAAAGGAGTTGGATATGATTATAATGATGATCTCCTTGGCAAGGAAACAGGAGAAGATATCATGGGAGAGAAGACCCAGGACACGAGGAGATGGGATTTTAGGTCCTGGTGGGGTTGCAGAATTGTAGGATTTGAGATATTAAAGGGAATGAGCAGGAAAGATAAGCAGTCATGACCAGAGAAAGGAATATTTGAAGTGGAGATTTTTTTTTAGGTGCTGCAGTTACAGTTAACAAGGTCAGAGGTAAGACTGTGTAAGTGAGTGGGTTAGGAACGATGGCAAATGAAATCTTGGAAGAGAGAAAGTCCAGGAACTGAGGATAGGATAGTGGAAGGATCATCATATTGGATATGCAAACGTAAAAATATTAAATAGGAGAGGTATTAGAGAGTGATCATGAACGAGGCACAAAAAATTCCAGCTAATGGAGGGGAAACAACTGGAGAATGGTAGAAGCAGCACTGGCAGGGATGGAGGGCGGTATAGCCTGATGATTTGGAAATGAAAGCTGGAATTTTGTAGATGAAGGAGAGAGAATGTTTTAGGTGCAGTAATGAAGAGCAAGGAGGACACCTAACATACTTTCAGCCTCCTTGGTTATAGAAATCTATGAGAGGAAAAGCTGCCACTTGGAAGGGCTTTAGTGGAATCAGTGTTATGGAGGAGAACCAAATTTCAACTAGGGCAGAAAGTGGAAGGGAAGTTTCCAAAAGAAGTTGAGAATTAGTGGACTTACTGGTGATTTGACTTAATGTCCCAGAGGGCTCAGGGAAAGGGTTTCAAGAGGTATGGGGCCAGAGTCAGGACAAGTAGTGAACAAAATCTTATGGGTGTTAGAGAAGAAAGGACAAGAGATGACAGTGACTGACATGCAGGGGCCCGGTGATAGCTATCCCGCTGCTCTCACAGACTGTGGTGACACCGTAAGTGTTTGGGCAAGGAGAGTGTTGACTACAAGATTCAAGGATGGCAAAGCAGATTTTTCGAAGAGCATGAAGAGTTCTGAGGTTCCCACTTTGGCTGTTGGTGAGGAGACAGTTGTCTTTCACAAGAGTTGTATGACTCAAGACACACAGATACTTTTGTGACTTGCGCCAAATAGTGGTCTTCAGTGAGGGGGTCTTACACTGAATGGGCTGGCTTCCTCGGAGTTCTGTCATTATAGAATCCAGTGGTTCATCTTGAATCAGAAGAACCGCCTTAAATTCCTTTATCAGCAGAACATTGCACTCACTGTTTGCCATATCAGATACAGACTTAACTTTGGAATTCGTTGTTGAACTTTAATGACCTCCTCTTGTGATTTTTTTTTCCCACCAGCCTACTTAACCCCTCCCCATTTTTATCTCCTTGCCTGTTCCATTCCTTGATACAGTGAGTGAGTAACTGTCAACGTGACTGTGTTCTCCCCTTTTCTTTAGAAGTACTACTTTTTCTCATTCTGTGCATTCTCTAAAATACTGGTTACCCCACAGTTTTGCTCATCTTCAATGTCATGTGCTCTGAACTGAGCAAAGGTATGTATTTTGCAAGTTCTAGTGACCTTTTCCTTTGTCTTGACTTTCTGTCTTTGTAGAACTTTAGCAGAATCATAAATGACTCTCAGCTTTTCCTCTTACCATCTAAGACACTTCTAAAATCAACATTTTGGGGGAGGGGAAGTCATAACATTTTTGGAGGCACTATAGCTAGCCGGTCACTCAATGGGACTAAAATGCAATTTATAGCTAGATCTAATGCTTTAGGCCCAATAGCTCTGAAAATTAGGCCATTTTCTGTTTGTGGCTTTAGGAGCAGATATTCAGTTCTCTGGAAAAACAAAATATATATATATATACACAAATATATACAAAAATAAAAAATATACAATGGATTATGAGTAGAATGGGGTCACAGTTACTGACACAGACCATTAGTATATCACTGAGGTTATTGTGAATTATAAAATTGTTTTTTCTTTTCTTTTCCTACAATGTAGAGATACTTCAAAAATCCTAAAATGTAATATTTTTATACTTTTTATGGGAAGCAAATGCTGAGAGATAGTGATGAACACATGATTTAGATGAATGAACTTTTCTTAACAGTTAAAATTATTCATTATTCATTCTTACCTATACCACTGGTTATTTCTCTATCCCCACTGCAAGATAAGATACAATCTTCTTGTTATACTCCTCAGTCTCCCTTAATATGGTTCCCAGCAGCTGCAGTATCTGAGGCAATGTGATAGAGTTAAGAGCATGGGATGTGGCATCCAAAGAGCTGATACTTGAATTCTGGCTTTGCTACTTAACCAGTTGTCCAACGTTGAGGAAGTTACCTGAGTGTTATTATTCTCTGTTCTCTTAACCCAGGGTTGCTGTGTGAACTGCTCTATTGTATCTGAAAGTGTTCAGCACACTGTTATAAACTGTCTGTGCTCAATAACTATGCATTCATCCTGTGCCCCTTGGTGTCAGCCAGCTTTCCTGTTTTCTGGCCTCCTCCATTGTTGACTCCTTTTTTCTGCTTTCCACTTGCCCAGTGAGTGTGTGCTGCGTTATATGGGAAGGGGAGGTATTTGGAGTCTCTCGTTTAGATAAGGAGGATCTGAAGGAAATATGCGAATGATAAGTATGAAAAAAACTAAGTATTTATGGAAAAGAAAGGAAAGATGACATGACCGGAATCTGAGTATTAGCTGATCATGTAAAGTTTTCATAAACCAAACTTCTAGCAATGTCCATCATATGTAGAACCACCAAGGAGCAAAAACCTGCCAAATAACATTGGCTGTCTTTTCTAGAATCTGTCAGTTTAATAAAATAAAATGTTATTCTTTTTGTATAACTATAGATACGTAATTTTTTTTTTTAAGATTTTATTCATTTATTTGACAGAGATCACAAGTAGGCAGAGAGGCAGGCAGAGAGAGAGAGGAGGAAGCAGGCTCCCCGCTGAGCAGAGAGCCCACCCTGGGATCATGACCTGAGCCGAAGGCAGAGGCTTTAACCCACTGAGCCACCCAGGCGCCCCTAGATACGTAATTTTTATGTATAATTTTATTTCTTGATCTGTCTCCTCTATGCATATAAGATAGCATAAAACTAAGAAGAGCTAATGCATATAAGATAGCATAGAACTAAGAAGGGTGTTTCAGATCTAGGAAGACAGAAACTGATTAGTGAGCAATAAGAATTCAGTACCACAGTATTAAAGGGGGTCAACATTTTGATGATGATGATAATATTTTTTAAATTTCAAGTTTTTATTTAAATTCAGTTAGTTAACATATATGGTAAAACTGGTTCAGGTGTAGAATTTACAACACCCAGTACTCATCACAAGTCCCCTCCTTGATGCCCACCCCCCATTTCGTGCGTCTCCTCCCCCACCTCCCTCCATTAACCCTCGGTTTATTCTCTATAGTTAATAGTCTCCTATAGTTTGACTCCCCTCTCTTTTTTTCCCCCCTTTCCCTTCCCCCATGCTCATCTGTTTTGTTAATATTATTGTTTTAGAGAACGAGAACTAAAGGGGCAGGTGATTTGAAATGAACATTTTCCTGTTTGGTATTTTTTGTTTGTTTTTGCTGCATATTATTAGTCTTCAATCATGCTTCACTGAATTAAAAACCAAACCTAGGGGCACCTGGGTGGCTCAGTGGGTTAAAGCCTCTGCCTTTGGCTCAGGATCCCGGGGTGCTGGGATTGAGCACCTCATAGGACTCTCTGCTCAGCAGGGAACCTGCTTCCCCTCTGTCTCTGCCTGCCTCTCTGCCTACTTGTGATCTCTGCCTGTCAAATAAATAAATAAAATCTTAAAAAAAAGAAAAGAAAACCCGAACCTAGTATTTGCCATCCTTAAGTGACGAAGTTTGTATAGTGAAACTCTAAACAGAAGAGATGGTTGAAACAGATAAGTTTCCAAGCTCAGTTTCTTGATTGATACTGTCTTTTCAAAACAGTTGGGTATTCCATGTCATTAACATAGCAGGGAGAAAAAGAGAATATATTCTGCCCGACTGTGTCTCTTTGGTCATCTTTTCACACTCCATTGGAGGCTTTATCCAACTTTTGTATTCAGACGATTGTATTTTTCTGGTGCTAGAAGAAACTTCAATGAGGACATGATGAATGTCCATATTAAATTGGATCCCCTTCCTCTTTTTAATTAAGTTCATTTAAATTTAATTTTGTAATTTTACTTCAGTAAACCATCTGACTCCAGATGTTGGATGTACTTTTTCTTATTTCTGTTTCCACATAATTGTACCTGTAAAAGATTTATAGCTGCAGGAGACATTTTGGAACCTTTAAGAGCATTTTCGACATATGTTTCATGGATGACTGCTAACATGAGCAATTAACATCCTAAAATGTTGTTCTGCTCCCCGGAATATTTTTAGTGGGTTAAGTTACTTTTATTAGCTTGAACTTTAAACAAATAATCATCTTAAAGGAAACATTATCATCAAAATAACTCAGTTGAAACGGAAGGCCAACACTCAAAGGAAATTGGTAGGAGAGAGAAGAAAAGACCCTTGGGCTGAAAAGGCCTTTAACAAAGACATATAAATGAAAGGTGAGGATTGGCCTTTTGCTAAAATAAGTGCTATAAGTGGAGTTCCTGTTCCTTCTGATTGACTCTGAGTCACTATGATGTGTGTGTTGTACTGCACATTATAGAATTATGGGTCACACCTCTGATGCTTGGGAACATTTAACTCGGGGTTTCAGTGATAGAACTCTCAGATTAAAGTGAACCACCCAAGCAGTGCCTACTTTGCAGGAGACCCAAAGATGGAGGTTCTTGTAAGTGTGTTTTTGTATTTAAAAATTATAGAGCTGCCTTGGGGCCTAGAACTTGAATTTACTGCATTGATAAGTAATCTTTACCATCACCTTCTCTTAGGCATTCTTAAAACAACAGGAAACATTATTCAAAATTAGCCTTTCTTGTTATAAGAATTATTTGAATGCTTACAGTCATTCTAAATCTGCTTCCTTGCTGTCTTAGTCAAAGCACATCTAATAACATATTTGCTAGCTCACCTGGGACTTTTTCTAATGAAATTTGTACTCTTCATCAAACATATACTATAATTAAACCCTTGGATGACACACTAAAGAAAAAAACAAGTACAAATCCACAAGATAAAGGAATCATTTTTTTCCCCTAAAGTGAGAAATTACATTTCATGTTTTTGATATTCTATAGTGTGTCTTGATGTATATGAAATATTCATCACTGCAGTAATTTAATTAGAGCATGGATTTTTCCCCAGCTTAAAGGATCCAGCACCAACCTCTAATTCTGTTCTTTCACAGTCTTGCTTTGCCAGGAACAAGTATTTGAGTGTGCATAGGGGGTGGAAGTTGTCTAAAAATGACTGGTGTTTGACATTATTGTTTGCAAGTGCTTTTATTGCTTTGAGTACTAAGTAATACTAAAATCATTTAAAAATAACATCAACCATTGGGACCAGGCAAAAGTTGTCTGTAATTGACGGGCAAGGAACTCACAGTCTCTACTTGTTTCTAATATAACAGAACAAGCTCATAGAATATTCTGCTATTCATAGAATTTTGCAGCTTTACTAAATTTTAAGCAGAAAATCAGTGAAAGCCTAGGGAAGGAAACAACATCTGAAGCAGCAAACGACACACAGCATAGAGAGTATTATTAAATTGTGATGTTGCTCAATGTTATTTGTTTAGAGAATAACTACTATCTAGGAAAGTGCATTTAAAACATTCCATGTCTAGAGAGAAGAATGCTATTTCCAAAACCTCTAATTCCTGCTCAGAATTAAAAACAGATGTGTACCATGGAAATATAATGAGAAGAAATTAGAACATATATGGAGCTTTAAAATATTGCGTATATTCTAAGTAACAGAAAAAAAAGGAAATTTGTGTTGAAAATTTTAAAAAAATGCATTGTGCTTTCAATTGCTTCTATAGATCATTTATGATGAAATAGAACACATTTCAGTGGAATAAAATTTTTATCTACCATAAGTCTGGATTAAATTAGAGTCTATCAGTTTTATAATTAGTTGGAAAATATGTTCAGAGTAAATGTCTGAGCCACTAGCTCTGTCTTCCCTTTATTTATTTTTAAATTTACTTATTCATCCATTAAGTCACTGACCATGTACTGAATACTTCTTGGGCTAAAGCAAGTAGTAGAGCTTAAGAAACCTGAAATGAAAATCAGAGATGGATCCTACTGACAAGGAGCTCTTATTTGAATGGGAGAGAAAGGAGACTATAAACCATGATATAAGAAATGAATAAATGTCAGAAGAGGTCAGGATGAAGTGCTAGTCTCCCTCTATGTTTACTTGGACAAATTTTCTAAGTAAAAAAGATTACTGTAAGGGGCGCCTAGGTGGCTCAGTGGGTTAAAGCCTCTGCCTTCAGCTCAGGTCATGATCCCAGGGTCCTGGGATGGAGCCCCACATCAGGCTCTCTGCCTGGCAGGGAGGCTGCTTCCCCCTCTCTCTATGCCTGCCTCTCTGCCTACTTGTGATCTCTCTCTGTCAAATAAATAAATAAAATCTTAAAAAAAAAAAGATTACTGTAAGCTAACTTATTATATATAGGCACCAGTTTCTAAAAACACTTTGTATATAAGAGATGCCCCACAACAATACGGGTCAATGTTAAACCTTCTCAACCTTGGAAAATTGGTAATTATGCTATATGATGCAGGAAGAGCAAATCTGAATAAGATGTATGAATTCTATCTTTAACCTCCATGATGACTTACAAAGCTATAGGGCTAATGGAGGCTAATTAACACTAATTCCTTATTCTGTGGTTTAGATCTTTTACCCTTTGGAATGGTACTGGTGTGGTATGATTTGGTATCCCTTACTTTCTCCCTGAATGCAACAGGAATTTGTTTCTCTGGACTTGCATAGTAATAGGACATTTCTTCCATTTTCAAGTTTTCACAGGATCCAAGGACATTTCGGGGGCTTCTCTTCAATGAAAAATCTAAATTCTCCCTTCTAATTTCCCAGCCCCATAAACATCTGTTCTAATTACTTTTAATCATTTTCTGCTGGAGATTTTTGTGTGTATATGGCTATTGGCAGGTGTTTCATAATAATTGGGGGAAAGAACCTATAAGAAACTTGCATTTATGCTATTATATACTAATAAATGTTTGCTTTGTTTACTTGTCTTATCCCTTGAAAGCTTTTTTGCATTTTTTTTGCTATGTTCCCCAATTCCATAAATATATACATAATGGTCTAGCACCTGAGATAGCTTAGTGCAAGAATTTTAATTTTTTTTTTCTGTTTTATTTGGTATCTTTGTCTAATGTTTGGCCATTTTGTCACAAGAACCTGCAGAGCTCTGATGCAGAAGAAAACACACAGTGGATTCAGTTTTGATAGTCAGTATCCTGCATGGAAATATCTGGATTAATTGAACCAACTCCATTCTGATCCTATCATGAGGGGCAAGTGAGGATGTGGTCTTTATAAAGAAAAAGATGAGGCCTCAGGATCATTGTTGGTAAAATCTTTCTTCCCAAAGGTTTCTAGTTAAAAGGTATGAGAATACAGAAGGAAATATTTAAAAAGATAGATTTTGGTCTTTTATTAACACTTTTTAACATATAAAAGCACATCCCTGATGTGTACTTCCTATAGGGTATAGAAACTCAAATCCTGTCTTTCACACACACATATAATACCAAATAGTTTTTCCCCCAAGTGAAGCCTAACACTAGCAAGGACTAGTTTCAGATTTGTTCTGTAAGATCCTAAGGGCTGCTGTGACTCTTATTCTTATTACTACTGTGGTAACGAATTGTATAAATTACATAGTTTTTCTCTGCCAGATGCAAGTCATAAATCTGAAGAGAATATTTTCAGTTAAAAAGACATAAAGCTCATTTTACCGATAGGGTTTAAATAGTAGAAATCGCATTCTTCTCTATACAGGTTAAAATGTAGTAAAAAGAAATTAATAAGTCAAGTACCAAATGCAATTTCAAATGCCAGTGGGGTGTAGTAAGACATATTTGCATTTTCTTTTGTGATCTTATTGAAGTAAGATCCATATTCCATGATAACATCATTTCCTTTCATTTAAAGACATGATAGTAAAATACTTTAATCTGGAGAAACGAGGCATGGGTAGAGATCAGTATTGCCCCATGTATATGGGACACATACTCAGTATGTATGGGACACAACTCAGTTGTTGTTGACCACTGTAATGAACCACTGCTCCCATAAGTTTGAGGAACACCGAACATGTACATGCTGTGTCAATGAGTCTGGGAGATGCTGCGTGCTCCTGTAAAATCATGGGCCCTAACAGCATTGTAGATGCTCTGAGAAACACTGAAGCTTAACAGTTGTTAAACCTACCATTTCCCAGACTTACTGAATCCCTCTTTTTTTCTATCGCCTTTTATAATATCCCATGGAAAAACATGTGGAAAACATTGGTCTCAGTGATATTATCCTTTACATACCATAAATATGTTCATTTTAAAAAGAGGACAATATACACAGGGGAAAGGGTGCTGAATGTGATATTAGGAAACCTATGTTAAATTATTGTCTGCTCGTTGTTAAACATATGGGCATATATATGGGCATATAAATGGGCAAAAATATAAATATATCATTTAAGCCTGCTGGAAAATGAGAATATTGATATCATCTCTAACCCCAAGGGGATTGTTGGATACAAATTCTAAAAGAGGTGGTGTCTCTTTAATGGTATTATTATTAATAATTATATAATATATAATATATTCAGTAATAATAATCATAATAACTCTAGGAGCTGTGTCTCAGAAGTAGTGAAAAGCTCTTAATTATACTGGAGCACTTTCTGATTTACTAAACTTTCTTCCCAACCCTTTTTGAGGAGACTAAGAGAAATAGTATATTCTTCCTGGGGAAAAAGAAAAATGGAATGGGATATATAAAGTAGGATAATTAAATAAATTGCTTTCAGAAAAATTACTTTGAATTTTCATTAGCTCCCCAGGGAAGGTCCAAGATTCAGATGTTTTATCAGATTACATAAAAGGTTTACCTTTAAAAAAAAAAAAAAGGTTTACCTTAAAAAATATAGAAGGAGAGAGAAGCTGAGCATTATTAATAATCATAATAAATAGATGAATTTAGGTGTAAAATGGCCCATCTACCTGCTATATTACAATAGAGTCACAGTACCGATAAATCAAGCACTGAGAACTTGGTACATATTATATACTGTACAATATAATATGTCCAGGACTATGAGAAATAAAATGAATAGCATATGGGTGCATGTTAATTTAAAAAAAAAAGTCTTACAACCTCACTGTGAAGCTAATATGAACACATGGTATAAAGAGAAATCAATCAATACAGGCTTTGCAGGAGATCAAAGTATTTCCAGTTACAACTGTGCACTTCATTTACAAGAGCAAAAGGGTTTTAAGAACAGGCAGGTAGAAAAGTCTTCAAGTCCACACTTGGGCTCGAACTGGTCCTTAAAAGTGGATAAGATGCATCCCATGATTTTCATTTTCCAAACACTTAGTGTTTATGTACATTGTCTATTGTAAGTACTCAGATACTCAACACAGATGTGTTATATAGTTGCATGAATAGACAAGAGAGTGGGAGGGAGGGAGGAAAGAGTGGAGGGAAGAAGGAAGGGAGAAAAGGAAGGAGGAAGAAAGGGAAGGAGGGAGGGACAAAGGAAGACCATTTCTGATAAGATAGAGTATTCCCACCCTGAAAGATCCAGAGCAAGTACTAGCGCTTGTGAGGGCATGTGTGAGCCCAGGGTTTCCTGTAAGCCCACCTCACAGAAGCAGGAAAGCTAGAGGCAGCAGTGGTAAGGATACAATGCTGACAGTACCCAAGTTATCATTAGAAGGTTCGAGCTGTTCAGTTCCTGGCTCTGCTGCTCTCTGCCTGTGTGAATGCCTCTTAAATTTGCTGAGTCCTCTTATACAATAATGTAATTTTTTGTTTAGGGTTCTTGTAAGTATTAAGTAAAGATAAGTGAAGTTTATTAGTAAAATGTGAGATAGCTGTGAAATAGTGTTGTTATATATGGAAGCAGCATGAAATTCCAAGAGGTCATAAAATAGCACACCTAGCCAGTCCTTCAAAAATCTAGTGCAGGGGCACCTGGGTGGCTCAGTGGGTTAAGCCGCTGCCTTCGGCTCGGGTCATGATCTTGGGGTCCTGGGATCGAGTCCCGCATCAGGCTCTCTGCTCAGCGGGGAGCCTGCTTCCTCCTCTCTCTCTGTCTGCCTCTCTGCCTACTTGTGATCTCTCTCTGTCAAATCAATAAATAAAATCTTTAAAAAAAAAAAAATCTAGTGCAAATTTCTGAGGCTTGTACTTGACCTGGATTTGTACCATTTGTGAGTATAGTCTACTGTTACATGATGCACATCTCTGGTAAGGCAATAGAACACTAACAAAGTTGTATGTTGACCATAAGCACTTGGCTCTACAGGAAGCACCTGCCTGGAAAGGAATACAGTAGGGCAGATGGTACACTTCTGAACCAACTTTTGTCATATTGTATGGCCAAGGCCACTATTCTCTGTCCTGTCAAAGTCCATCAGTAACTAAAATGGTTCAAGGGTGTTTTTAAGAGGATTTTTCTTAAAAAAAAAAAAAAAGTGTCTATTCTTGTCCCTGGGAGTTTTAAAGCACTCAGATTTTTGTGACCACACCAGTTGACCTTCCCAGTGATTAGAAAGTTCTGGTCTTACCTAGTGGTAATTGAGCGGGCATCCATGGGAAGTTTTCTCACTTTTTTGCACCTTTAAATGATATAACACAGCCAAAGTATCTTTTATGTTGGTTTGGAGTCCATCATTATAAAGGGGCCCATACAGCTGTATCTGCAAGTGAGAGGCTCCTGTGGTGAGCTTTCCAACCTGATTTAGAAACCGTTCCCATAAGTAGCCTGAGGTGTCGGACTTTGATAGAGTGAGGGAGAGTAAGAAAAGAGCAGTGTGCCAGCTACTTTTTGGTTTTAGCATTAAATTCTTATTCTTCCTTTCCTACTTTACCCCATTCTCCAAAATGTCTCCTTCGTGGACCAAACCATTTCATATGCTATAGAGAGGGGAAAAAAGAGAATTCTTTTTTCCTAGCATAGAAACCTACAACAAAAGAGGAGGGGAGCATTCCCACTTTGCCTGGGGGCCCATTTTTACTTGCACAATTACTGGAAACCATCACTTTCTTGGTGTGTGTGTGTGTGTCTCTCTCTCTCTCTCTTTTTTTTTTTTTTTTTTTTTTGCTTATTGTCCGTGATCATCCAGGAAGTATTTTTCTTTCTTTGGCATTTCATCAGGCTAGGGGCCGGTTTGGGAAAAGCAAGTTAATTGTGCCTCCTCCAGTATAAAATAGGTATGGTTTTTAATGAGGCAGCTTGGAAGGGCAGAAACAATGGCACAGAGACCTGCAAATATGAGCTGGGTCTCCCTTGTAGCAGGTTAAACCCATGCGTCTCTGCCTGGAAGTGCTAAGGCAGAGCAGAGAGACAGGAAGAAGACATGTAAAATGCTGGGAAAGAAGGAACATATATTTCCTCTGAGGGTTATAATGTACTCTCCTGCTTCTGTTCCCACCCCAGTTCCCCACAGGCCCAAGGTAATGTCACAAAGTCCTGATGAACATTGGTAAGATAGGAAGACAGCTACATACTTTCCGAAACTTACGTACACATTCTATTGGCTGTCTGTAAAAAGGCAAAATTTTTGAGATAGAAAGAAATGCATGAGACTACCATATCCACTGCTACCACCGTTCTTCACTCTTTCTCATCCTGCCATGTTAGCAATGTAGCCTCCTGGATGGGTCGGGGGAGGGGCTCGCAGAAGCAAGCACTCTTGCCTGGGAAGCACGTGTCAGACCAGACAAAGCTCTGCTGGTCAGGACCCCTAGCAACTGAGTCCTTTCATGAAGCCAATCACTCAGGTCAGTCCTCTGGATCGCAGATGGTGCTTATTTCTACAACTATTAAAAAACCTGTACCTCTAGATGGATTAGACTGTTTGGGTCTTAAAATACGATTTTTCCTCATCTTGGTTGAACCAAATATTCACTCTCTCTCTTTTTTTTTCCTCTTGAAGAACACAATGAAACTTGTCAGGTTCATGTTGTGAACACCTGGCACTAGTAACTTTGTAGACTGAAAAGGTACCTGTGGCTATGAGGTTTGAGCATCACTTTTTCCACTACCTCGTGCTAGGCTTTTTTTTTAAGGATGGATGGCTGTTTACATGTAAGGCAACTTGTACTGTGAGTCTTAATCCTCCTCTTTATTTTTATTTTGTTTCATTTCATTTTATCTTATTTATTTTCAGTGTTCCAAAATTCATTGTTTGCGCACCACACCCAGTGCTCCATGCAGTATGTGCCCTCCTTAATACCCACCACGAGGCTCACCCAACCCCCCAGCCCCCTCCTCTTTAAAAACTGATTTCTGAGGTTTTTGCCATATGGTTGGGTATTCATATTATATTAAATTTAGTTTAATAAAAATAATAAACTAAAATCTTAATTTTAGAATCCATCTAACATTTCAAAGCACAATTTTGACCTAACCCCAGTTAAAACATGGTCCATTTCCCTTTCTAACATTGCATAGAGCCTAAATTGTTGCAAATCTAAATCTCTATCCCTTGCTCTTTGTCCTCATTATAAGCTCAGTTCTCTCTCTACTTCTCTTCTCATTGTTCAGCAAACACATCCTCCCACAATGATCGCAGATTATCCTCTAACCACATCTTCCTAGTTGGATGGATGGAGCTATGGACAGCAGGGACAGTTTTGTCATTGCCCTTAAAGGTCCAGCATGTGAATGTGAGTGAATCATGCTGACCCCAATTCCAAAGGCACCTACAAAAGTACTTACTGCGTAATGTTTTCAATGTCCCTTGTTGGTTCACATGCACAAAAGAAATGGGGCAAAAAAGAGAAGAAAAAGAAAAAGAAAAAAAAAAGAAGTGAACAGTTTAGATTTCAGATACAGTAACAGCTGAAAATGCCTCTGACACCAAAACATCTTATGTGACGAAAAGACATATTAGTGTTTTTATTGAAACAAGGATAATAATTATAAGTAAGCCTCTTATTTATTTCATAAATATCCTGTGTAGGCACAAGACTTTGCATTCATTGAGACAACCTTGAAATGTGTTAAAAGTCACAATGCCTCCTTTTCATTTTTTTAAATATCCGCCCAGCCACCAACAATGATACGTGGCTCCACGGGGGTGATGTTCCAGTGCATTGAGCAATGCATGAGACCACTGCATCCTAAAAGATGTTTCTTTTCTAAGAGGAGAACGGGGTGTTCATGAAAATCATTAATGAATCCAAAAGAGCCAAGAACAGGTTCTGACTTGTTAGTCCCTCATTGAAAACAAATGGCAGAATAGCCAATGTCTGCTCTACAAAATTATATAGATTTGATTTTTACATCCTCTATTTTTACAATATAAAGATAAGAAGAGAGGGTTAAGGTATTACCCTGAATAAGTACAGCTTATAAATATGAATCAATAGGAACAAATACAAAGCGGTTTGTGTTTAGGCCAATAAATTTTAGAAGGTGGGAAAAATTTCCTTATTAAAAGTTGACAGTTTTCTGATTCATTCCCCCCTTTATATATATATATGTAATAAAATACATAAAATAAAAATAAAATACATATATGTGTAACACCGTTAGTAAGTAATAAGCCAAAAAAAATAATAATAATAAAAGGTGAAGTGACTAGGCTTTGTCTGAGAGGCAGCATAATAGGCAAAGGTGCTGAAAAGATCATGTGACCACACTTGAGCTAAAAAAGCAGCTCTAAAACAAACCACTCCAAATTATGAGCTGGTCTGGGCATCTCTTGGGAGAACTACTGTGTTTTCCAAGTTAGAACAATTCAGCATAGAAAAACAAAATCTGAATGATCAAATGAAAGTGCTTTTTGCTTTGGTGAAAAGTGTGAATTTTTAAGATGTGAAAAATTATTTTTAAAACCATAAAATAAACTGGGCCATCAGTGATTGTCAAAAACCTAGCGAGCTATTTTTAAAGATTCGGTAAAGTGATTCACCTATTACTTGTGAATGGATCTTTTGAGTGTTTGTAAGGTACTCAAAAGAATTAATTTGTTCCACAAAAATTTTCTGAGCTTTTATACTGGACAGTGCGTTTTGTACTAAGATTATGGTGCTAAGTGACTATTTATAAGCTGTTAATAAACTATAATCTATAATCACCAATTGTGATAAATGCTGTTGGTGCTTCAGTATTTTAGATATTAGCATTAATCGTGTAATTATACTCTAAGTCTTTTATAATCTTTTGCTGAACTCTTTTTGTGGACAGTGCAAATATAAGTTTGCATCAGGCACTTGAGTTACTTGCATTAGCAGAATACTAATAAAAAAGTTTTACATTTCTTGATTCTTAGGCATATATCCAAATATCTTATCATTTAAAAGGTACCTTCTAAACCATAGTTTGTCATGCAAAATAACAGCAATAAAAGCAACAATGGAGACTTCAGTGGCTTTCCATTAACCAGTTAACTTCTCCAGCTAATAAATAATGGTTTTGCCTCAAAACACTAGGGTTTAGATTTTAATAAAAATTGGCTGCATTTAATGTATCTTTTTCTTTATTTTTCAAAGCCTTTTTAAGTTGAACATTGTAATTCAGTGTTTCATGGATCACACATTCTGGGACTGAATTTTCATTAAGGTTAGTCATTAGTTAGGAAAGAACTCACTGAAGTTGTGGAGTATTGGGAGATGCCTGATTCACACAGGAACACCATCACAAGCTTGGAATCCTTGGATAACTCTTAGTCTCTTTGCAAAGCATAATGGGATAAACGTAAAATATGGCTTAGATGTCAAAATCAATTCAATTATAAGGTGTGGAAAAGATTGAGAAAGAAAACCTTCATCCTTTGAGAGTTGCATTCTGTCCACAGATTCCTTATGCTTTTGAAAATACAAGCTATGAGATAGGATTCAGTAATTACATCAAAATTCTGAATGTTAGGATTTTTAGCAAGGACATAAGTTTTCATTATCTCAATCAACTCCAGTGTCCCAACAAAGTCAGCTAAAACCATAAATGATGGTGTAGAGTTGGCACAATAAAAGTGAGAAAGCCAAGTGAGAAACAACGAGGACAGTCTGGGTATGGAGAGATGAGGCCTCAGTTATCATGCTGCCATTGATAATAGAAAATGAGAATTGATGTGTGATAAAATTGGGCAAGTAACTATGTTCAGGAGCTGAAGGAGAAGGGGAAAAACACCACAACTGTAGTTTCAAGTCTGGCAATGAATCAATGAATATTGAAAAAGTTGACAAAAATAAGGACGTTTAGAGGAAGCAGTTTGGGAGTAAGTGTTTACTCTTGTTGAAATGGGTGCATTCTAGATCGTTCACATTGAAATACTTAACAGGCTGACAGTGAAGCGGAACTGAGGCAGAGGGAACAGGGTTCTGACCGTATAGGAATAAACTGAGTCAAAGCAGATCTATTTTCCTTCTTCCGTCTTCTCTTCCTCTGTCTCTTTTCTTGCTACATGCCACCCTAACCATGTTTGGCTGTTTTCCTTACTTTATTGCCTCCATGAGCCGTGATGATTAAATATAACTTTGTTTTCCTCAGCTTTCAAGAAGATTCACTAAATGCAGGTGATAAACTATTGGACTAAATCTATTTCATGAGTTGAGTCTGTGTTTGGTTCACTTTATATCCTACACAGCACATAAATAGTGTCTGGAATATAGAATCCATTCTACAAATAGATCATGTGTGGTCCCACGTGGCATAACTCCCTCTGAATCCTATGTGAGGGTCCATTGACTAACCCAGAATCAATCCAAGGGCAAGACCTGGTGCACAAGAGGAATATGTGTGTTTATATCAGTGTGGTCTTTGTAAGAAATATGCCAGATGGGAAGAAAATGGGGCTTCCTTTGACCTTTAAGAGGGACTGAACACAGCTGGTTATCAGAAACACATACACACACACACACACACAGAAAGAGAGAGAGACAGAGACCACAGTTCTTTAACAGCTTTATCTTGATCCTAAAGGGAAATAAAAAATGTTAAAAAAAAATCACTGGATTGTAAATTAGTGGAGAATGGCCAGATTTTAAACTAAACCATGTTGGAAAGAAGTCCAGTTTTCAGTCCCTTTTTATACTTGGCCTTATTCTTCAGAGACTTTGTGGTTTGCATTAGGTGGTAGGGAAGCTGGGGTTTTCTTGGAAAGTCATACTTGAAAAGACCATTTTTCCTAAACAAAGAAGGAAATATTCTAAACTGTGAGGTTGCTCCTGGTTTGTGAACCATCGGTCCCTATCTTTGATCCATAATCCTTCAGATTCTTTACAACATAGACTATGGTCTCCCTCCTCTCTGTCTCCACCTTCCACAATAAAAGGTGGCTTCATGGAATGGTAGAAACGGTTTTCCATATATGCCTTGTGTCCTGTAATATATGTGCTCAGAGACCCTGATGAGGAACAATGAACTGTTTATGGCAAATCTAAGGCTGTGTGGTTCCCTACATGGTTGGGCCAGATTAATTTCTTTGTGAACACTTTTAACTAGTGGAGGTGCTGAACCTCCTGTCTGCTAGACCCTCAGGATGCTATCGCTCAGTTTGATCTACTCTGGTCTGGCTCCTGAGAGAGGCAAGATTCATATAGGGTGCATTCTAGGTAGAAGCACTACTGACTAGATGATTTGATCCTTTTGTCTTACTTTTATTAAGGATTGAGAAAGTTTTTTTTTTTTTTTAAATAGTTTTCACTGACTTCTGTATACATTTTATTTATTTGTTTGTTTATTTATTTTACTTTACATTTTAAAGAAGAATCATGCTTTGGGTCACTAAGACCCTATCTTTAAGTCATTCGTTGTGTCTTTTTTTTCTTAAAAATAAAACAATTATATGGAAAAGAAAAACACTCACCAAATATTCCTCATATTCCTAGGATTCTTTCAGTTTAGTAGGAATGATATGATTAGCTTTGGCCCAATGGCTATTAAGGTAAGTGGTATGAGTCACTTTCAGGCTGAGGCAGTAAGAAACCAATGCTCAGTGAAGCATTAGCTCATCCCCTAAGGAGGCTAAGTGTTCCAGCATTTTGATCTCAAAGTGACTCTAAAGAGGAGAGCTCCCTACCTTATTAGATATGCAGTGTAAACAAAAACTTGAATTTCTGTGTTAAGGTGCTGAGATTTGGAGGTTGTTTCTTAACACATCATTGTTAGCCTGACCCGACTAACACAAATAGTATTTGTGATGCTTTAATAGACTCTAAATGATTAGTATATATTTTAAATATTTTTCTAAAGCAGAAATTCAGTTTTTTAAATCCTATGATTTAGAAAAATACTGCAGAAAGATGATTGCTGGGAACCAACATTAGAAGTGATCATTCAGTTGTCTGTCCCTCACTGACACCTAAAATATTTCTTTCCTCATCCTGCAAGAGGAGTTTCCAGTGTTTTATCCAGGCAAACACCTCATTAGCCAATTGTTGTCTCATGGCCATTCCGAATTATGACATATGCCATTCAGATTACTGTAAGAAATAACCTTGATATAGGCTGGGAAGGTTCACAGTGATCTTGAGGGCAAGGGTCATGTCTTGTGTTTTATTACCTCCACCACAAATATAATCCGTGATATTAGTGAACAATATTAAATATTTACTGTTGAATGAATCAATGTGTCAAAAATTATTAGTTATTTACAAGCACATCAGGAAAGTTTTTGAATAATCAGTTACAGTCTAACTGATAATAAATTGTATAAATTTCCCTCTGCACATTTGCCTATGTATTATTAATTTTGTTCTTTCAACCCAAATCATCCCCCACCTACAACAATCTGAAATTAGTAAAGTAACTAAGCAGTGTCTAGTTTGAGAGGAAAAAGAAGTGATCTCCTCCTCTGGATACTAACCTTCCTGGCTGGCTCTTAGTCACTTTCATTTCCTCCAACTAAAGGAGAACCTCCTTCAAGAGACCTGCATAGCATTGACTTGTCTGAGTCATAGCCTAGTGAAGATGATTCAGCTAATGTACTATAATTACTAATTTTTTTTTCCTAGAGGTGAGACAACATAAAAACCCTGGGTTTGTTTTTTCTTCCAGACAACATACTGCATTCCTCCTCTCCCTACTTTTTGCTTTGAAAGCACCAAAAATAATAACCTAACAACCTCTTTGATTCATGAGTCTACTATAGAAGTTTTCTTTCTCATTCTGCACCCTTGCTATGACTTAAGCATCTAATAAGATCTGGGCTAAGTTAGGGAATGGGCTTATAAAAGCTGTCTCAGTCCTGGGACTTCTGATGTATAACTATTACCAAATTTGTGTAGTGTGAATGAATTGTTTGACATAACCCGTTCTAAAGTAAATTTCTAATCTCCTCCCCCCAATTTTTCAGCATGCAATCTTCCCCATCTCAGTTGCTCAGACCAAAGTACCTTGGAGTTGTCCTGGACTCCTCTCTTCTCTCACATCTCACATAGACTCTTTCAGAAAATTCCCATCGACTATAGAGACAATTCAAAATATATCCTTAATCCTACCGCTTCTCTCCGCCTCCATTGCAACCACTTTGATGCAAGCTGCCATCATCTCTTGACTGCAAAAGACTCCTAAACTGTCTCTCAGCTTCCTCTCTTGATTCCCTAGAAGCTATCTCAACATAGCAGCCAGAGTGATCTTTTAAAATATAGATAAGACCCTGTCACTCTTCTACTCAAAATCCCATAATGGATTTTCATCTCACACACTGTAAAAGCCAAAATCCTTTTAACAGCTCATTATGTCCTGGGAGATCTGACTCTTACGTCTCCCCTCTCCTCTCATAAAACCTCCCACCATTCTCTGCTGTAGCCACATTGGTCCCCTTGCCATTCCTGAGACCTTCTTGAAATGCTCTGCCCCAAGACCTTTGCACTTGCACTTCTTCTCCCAGGTATGCTTTTTTCATAGATAGCAAACTCCTCCACCTCTTTTAAGTCTGCTCATCTGTTTCCTTAATGAGGTCTACCATGATCATCGGTCCTTGCCCTCACCCTGGGTATCCCTAATTCTGCTTATCCCCATAAGTTTCTCCTTCATTTCATTTATTTTTCGCTTTCCCCCTCTAGAATGTAAATTCCATATGGGGGAGGATTTCTGTTGATGTAGCCTGCTGTTATATCCAAATGCCTAGAACAGTGTCTGTAACACAGATGTGCATAATATTTAGTGGGTTCATTCGATGTGGTGCTACCCCCCAGCAATATCTTGCAGTGGGTAAGTAGCTGGAGTGGGGGAGGTGACATTTAAGGAAAGAGTGGAAGGGGAAAGAATAAAAACATTTGAGTCCATCATTTTTTTATTAAGTTTTTCCATTTTTAAAATTAACATATAATGTATTATTTGTTTCAGGGATATGGGTCTGTGTGGTTTATCAGCCTTACACAATTCACAGCGTTCACCATAGCACATACCCTCCCCAATGTCCATAACCCGGCCATCCCATCCCTTTGACCCCCTCCCCTCCAGCAACCCTCAGTTTGTTTCCTGAGATTAAGAGTCTCTTAATGGCTTACTAGAGAGGGAGGCAAAGCATCAGAGTCTTCCAATTAAAACAGAGAAACTAAAAAGTCATGTGAGAACTAGAGCTTTTGTGAATTTTTAATTTGTTATTTCTATGCAGTAAAAGAAGGGGATCACCTTGTATTCCTTGCATCTTATAATTAGACCACTGTGCCAATTAATTTGAGCATATACTCTTGAAATTATTTCATTAGCAATGTTTTATTTTTGTAATCAAATAATAGCTATGTACTGAGAAGTGAGTAGTTTGTGTACATTTTAAATAATGTTTGTGAGTCAGCTCACTTCTATTTAAAAACGTATATAAACTGAACACTTACAATCTCTGTATTTATACAGATCAATTCTCTAGAAGTCTTTAATTATATGCTACTGAAGAAGATTCTGTTTCTGTTTATATGGTTACTAGAAACAACTGAAACAATTTGGTCTGAGCTAGGCCAATGCTGTAATTTTGAATGTACTTTCTTCTCTGAAAGTGTGAACTCTCCTTTACAGAGAAAATTTATCATGTGACCTAAGTGATGATATGATCTGTACAATATCCTCTTGGCCATGGTGTATCTTTTCATTACAGCCTTTTCCATGTAGGATTTTTCATTCACTTTGCTAAGGCAGAGCTAGAAGTAGACAGCGTGTTATTGACTAAGTGCTGATGCTGTTCTCATGACTGAACACTTTGATACCTAATTTCTGCCCTGTGGGTTTAGAGGCCAAATTAAGCAGACAATAAAAATCAGATAAAAAGTAACTGTGAGGTCTCAAAAAGAAAGAAAGAATCTTTCTTTCACTTAAATCTTTGAAAATCCTTCACCAAGATACTACTAAAAATTTTTTTTTTTCAAAAGGTCACAATTACCAAGAGAAATTTGAATACAAGGAGGATGGTAGTTTCATTTCAAAAAGCATTCCAGGCACTAAGGAAAAGAAGGAAAAAAAAATACAGTGTATCTCAGGAATAGTCTCAAGTGACAGGAAGTGTCATCCTCCAGCATTTATTGAGCACATACTTTGTGATGAGTCTGGAGATGTACAGGAAAGCAAGTTACTCACATATAAATTGAACTTGGGAAAACAAAAGGAGGGTTGGACACCCTTCTGTGGACACCATCACGGGGGTGAGGAATACCCTTGAACAGTTGTGAATGTGTTAGAGATTAGATGTAGACAGCAGTTTCAGAAATGTAGGAAGAAACGTGTCTAAGACTTACAAAGGAGAGAGAAATATAGGTACTTGGCAGAATGAAGAAATGGAAAAGAGAACCTGAGATGCCCTCCCATGAGTAAGGGCACAAGGAGGCAAGAGATTATTCTCATCATCCATAAAGTCGAAGAAAATCACATGAAAGTGGGGAGTTGCCATAAATTTGGAATAGGGACTTTATAATGAACTTGGCTGTGACTATATTTCCCTTGTTATTGGCAAGAAATCTGTGATGACAACCTATAATCAGTAAGAAATATTGAGCTGAGGATTGCGTTGGGAAAGTTACATGAAAACATGTATTGAGTGGCATGTGGGAATTATTGGCTTGAAAAGAACAGAGCATTGAAAAAAGAGCACAAGACCACAACTAAACTTTGGAAGAGAACTGCCATTTATGCACGAAGGAGATGGGAAGACCGCTTTTTAAGAAAGGCTTTGGCAGACCTCAATTTAGAAAGGAAAGCAACTTTACAATGTTCCTGAAGATAAAGTAAAAAAAAATGGTGGTGAATGAAGTCTAATATACATGAAAGGCTGAGCTCAAGAACAGAAATAGACAAAGAGATCAGGTCTTTGGTGATCTCTGAGGACTTTTTGTTGATCAAAATGATAGGCAACAAGGTTGTTTCACATGAAAGAAGTTAGTGGTAACGACATGGAGACAATTTAAAGTATATGCATTCAGACTATTTAGCACATGACAGGGAAAAAAGAAAGAGAAAGGAGAATCATGATAAATTTATGGAACCTGCAGGAGAACCTACTGCTGGGACTCACATTTATTCTTTTCTTGACCTTCAGGAAACCAAACACTACAACTAAGCTCATCTATATGTCATCACTTTGTATGCAACTTGCTCCTTCTTTTGTCTTTGAAATGCCACCATCCCTCTGATGCTCTGCTTCACACTTACCTTTACATGGCAGCCCTGTGAAGTTAATCATAGCATCGTGTTAGCTTTTAGACATTCACTTTATATAATATTACTTTGTATCTCTTTATGAGTCTCATTTGGTTTTTCTTAGGTATATATATGAACTATGTCATCTGTGTAGATCACATGCTTTCCAGTCTCTCTCCTGGGTAATCATTCCTAATCCCAAAATATGTTCCTTGCCTGTGATTGACATTTAATGGAAAAATAATCACCTGGAAAGTGAAAGTCAGGTTAAACAGAGAAGGGAAATACAGAGCAAATAACATTGGAAAGAAACTAAAGTGGACATAAGTCAGAAGCAACAAAAATTGTAATACAGATGGAGGGGATGGGAACAAGATGTAGTGAGAAATGATCAATGCAAAGACAAAAATGGAATGCTCCTGTTAAAACAAGCAAGATAAATGATTTGTTTTTTACTACAAAGGAATGCAGACACAATGTCATTTATATAGTAGTTTGATATACCATTTGTCTTTTAAATGTCTATGGGCAGGAGTTTCTTTTTTTAAGTTTCTTTTTTTTTAAAAGATTTTATTTATTTGAGAGAGAAAGAGAGTGAGTGCAGGAGCTGGGAAGGATCAGAGGGAGAGGCAGAGAGAGAAGCAGGGTCCTCACTGAGCAGGGAGCCCAATGTGACTCGGTCTGGATCCCTGGACCCCGAGATCATGACCTGAGCAGAAGGCAGATGCTTAACAGACTGAGCCACCCAGGTGCCCCTGGGCAGGAGTTTGAAATGCATAGCTGTGTTTTTCAACTATAGACATTGCATGATTTTTGGCAACAGCAGATCCCAGTTGACTGAAAAAAAAAAAAAACAAAACAAAAAACTGGCCTTAGAGAACTCCATATGTTAAAATGTTTTATGGAATCATAGCAAATACATTTTATTTTTTAAATAAGGTTGATTTGAACATGTTCCAAACCATAATATATTACAAATATCTGTTAATATGAAATATTTTAATCCAAGGAGTGAAGCGGAAAAAGCATTTGTAGTTTATCTAAGGCTGATTTTCCTATAGGTCCTTTGATTGGGAGGGATGGAGTATAGGAGGGAACTGCTAATCCCTACATTGCGATCATCTATAACCCTAAATTCTTTAGGTTACTATTTAAAATGTATGAATTATGAGCATTTTCCTCCATGTTTACCATACCACCCTCATTGCATACAATTTCTAGCATTACAAAGACAGCTAAAATTCATCCTAATTTCATTCATTATATTGTAATGGGCATAAATAGCTTAGGAAGAGATTCTGAATGACTAGCAAACCTTGCATCCACAGTATGTCAACAATATTTCCATTGAAGTTCGGTTAAAATCTATAAGCAGTATTATTTACATAGTACCCATCAAATGCTGATGTTTCCTATATTTGTTACCTACTTGACAGTCTTGAGACACTTAGAAACCTAAGGCTTCCCCTTTACCTCCTTTTCCTATAAGAGGAGTAGGCTATAACCATACTTCTAAAGGATACCCTTTGTGATGTACAGAAAAGGAAGGCTCATCTACCTCTTCCTTGTCTCTGCAGCCACAGAAAAATTTACACCTGCTCTGATTTATAAAGCTGAGCAGGAAGAGCCCTATCCTAGATTCTTAGCCCCACTCTGCCACCAGCTAGCTATATAACCTATGCTGTTTGATCTCCTATTGCTCCCTTTTCTCATTATTCAAAGGAGAGTAACACCTGCCCTAGATAGCTGTATTATAAGGAAACACCTGTGGGAGTGCTACCAAAAGTTTAAAGTTTTAAATATTACAAGTTGACATTGTTTGGGTTAAGAGCCACCTTCCAGGGTGGAAAAGTGCTATAGAGGTCTACATTACTGCTATTAGCCACAGCAGAAATGCCAGGAAAGGAAGTGTATTTGCCATAGACCTCCACTGCTACACAGGAATCATTTCTTTTGGGTGTTGATGCTCTGTATAAGAACAAAACAAAACAAAAACTTTGCTATGAAACAGGGAAAACACTGATGAGACACAGCAGGACACTAAAACCCTGTAACACTAGGAATTCCAAATGGACTCAAGTTATTACTTATTGCTCCTTTCTTCCAAGTCATAGGTGTGTGTCCTGAGTAGCAATCTCCAGAACCAAAGCAGGAAAGCTATTCCCACTCTAACCAGCAGTAGTTACAGAGTGCACTGACTAGAAAATTATCCTTTTTTTTTAAACCAGTGATAGTAGAAACTGCATTCCAATTCAACAAATTGAAATGATTACTAACCACATGGAATGCAATGATACATTTATCACCTTGTAGCAATTGCATTTCCAAAGATGGTTACAACACAATCTCCCACCCCTACGTTCCTCCTTTTGAGATGTGGAGTCTGTGTTGTATTCCCTCCTCTTTAAACTTATCAAGCTATTATGCTGTGCAATAGAGAACAGTTCAAAATGACTTTTGAGACTTGGGTGTAAAGGTTTTCACTTTGCTCAGTGGAATTAACTCTTTTACAGAGTTACCATTCATACAGTCTGCTTTAAAATCACTATAGTGTGAGGAAGCCCAAACTAGCCCTTATGGAGTGACCACAAGGAGAGGAGATGAGACTGCATGAACAGAGAGACGCCAAACCAGCTCCTAGCTGCTATAGCATCTGCTGCTTTGGGTCTACTCAACATCTGACTGCAGTATCACAAGAGACCTAGATGGAACCTCCCAGCTGAGCCTTCCCAAACCAGGGGAGATAATAAAATTACTACTGTTTTGACCCTCTAAGTTTTGGGGTGATTTTTTTAAATACAGTAACAAATAACTGGAACACACTGATGAAATATTTTTTAAAGACTTTATTTATTTATTTGACAGAGTTCACAAGTTGTCAGAGAGGCAGGCAGAGAGAGGGGGGAAGAAGGCTCCCCGCCAAGCAGAGAGCCGGAAGCCAGGCTTGATCCCAGGATCCTGGGATCATGACCTGAGCCGAAGGCAGAGGCTTTAACCCACTGAACCACCCAGGCACCCCGTCACTGAGAAAACATTAACATAAGCTCTTAAATAAAACTCTGGAAGAGGGTTTCCTATCAAAATAATCACCAAATGTTAGCAACTGTGGAAGTACCTCAGCTTTTTTTTTTTTTTTAAAGTTTTTATTTATTTATTTATTTATTTGACAGAGAAGCAGGCAGAGAGAGAGGAGGAAGCAGGCTCCCCGCTGAGTAGAGAGCCAGATGTGGGGCTCCATCCTGGGACCCTGGGATCATGACCTGAGTTGAAGGTAGAGGCTTTAACCCACTGAGCCACCCAGGCACCCCTGAAGGCCCTCAGTTTTTTGAAGGTAAAGGGATGCACTCACACATCAGGTAATTTTGGGAAATTAATTAGTAATGGCTACTTACCATGGAAATTTGTCTTCTCAGGACACGTGAGAACATTATCTTTTATTGATAACCCATCATTTCTAGACCAAAGTGGGTGCAAAGAGAGTAGATAATGATGACAAACAAACAGATGATCTAGAGGACAACGCAGTGTCTCTGAGATGTGGTCAGAATCCCACCTGAGGCTCACTTAACCTTTTGGAGTCAGCCACACCATTTTTCTGGAAGTGACCTGCACCTGGCTAAAATGTGACTGAGTATGCTGCTGTCTTGCGCATCAATGACTGTGTCTTCAACCTTTAACTTTTGCCTATTTGTTATGTGCAGGACACTGGGAGAAATTCAGAGAAAAATAACAAAATAAAATCTCGTGGAGTTTTTAATTAACACACACACACACACACACAGAGTTTTTAACAATACAAAGTAGATTCTGACATTCATATAAATAGTATGGACAGACTGTGGATGTTCAAAAAGGAGAAAGTTCACATTAGCTGGAATGAGTAAGGATGGCTTGTCAATAGAGATGGGATATATAAGCCTTCATTAAAGTAGCAGTTAGTGAAGTGTTGGGTTAGCTGATTTCCTTGAACTCCTCTGATACCCAGGATAAACTTTCAAGGATGGAAGGCGGCTTCTCCATCCTCATTTCTTTTTTTGTTTTAAATTAACGTATACTGTATCATTTCCCCCAGGGGTACAGGTCTGTGACCCATCAGGCTGACACATCTTACAGCACAGACCCTCCCCAGTATCCTAGCCACCCTCTCCCTCTTCCCCCACCCCCAGCAACCCTCATTTTGTTTCGTGACATTAAGAGCCTTGTTCCATCCTCACTTCTTTGAGTAAATATCACAACTACATATTGTCACAATATGTCACAATATTGGGTCAAATGCTTAGTTGTCTCTGGAAGGAGCTGAACTGGTTTATTTGTTGGGAAAGTACAAATGTATGATACATCCAAGTCCTGTTTGTATCACAGATTTTTAAAATATAATTTTTATGCAATTTTCATGATCTTATGTTATGATGCTCTTACTAAATAAAACTTACGGAAAATAGAAAAAAGGGAAAGTAAGTAAAACTCACTCATCTCCCTACTGCGGTAATATGTCAACTCTTTCCATTATAACACATACATGTTAAGCTCAGGGTTTAACCATACCTGTGTCTATTTCACGTGTTGGTAGTTATAGTGTATGTTAGTTTGTATTCTACACTTGTTCATTTAGCGTAGTACTGAGTGACTAGTACTAACTTCCTGAGCACTAATTCAGCAGCTGCATAATACTCCTTTCCACGTGTTACCTATTACTAAGCTATTTTCCTATTTAGATTGTTTCCAGCACTTTTTAATTTTTACTATTTTGGCTCAAATTTGCAACTTAAAAAAAAAAAAAAACAGATGGCATTTCAGAAATCAAGGCATGTCCTTCTCCCCCTAAGCATATATTTGTGTCCTCTCTTCAAGCTCCATATACATGACAAATATCACTTGTTTCAAAAGAATTATATTCTTCTATATTCAAAAGATCATATTCCAAGGGGGAGGTGGCTCACCTGGGATACAAGTTATATCATGACAAGGGACTAAGGGGGGGGTGGTCGTTAAGCATAGGAGTACTTTGGACTCACAAAGAATGACCACCTCCCACTTCCCTAACACTAAAGGGAAATATATAATCCTTGTATAAGAGAAAATAAATTATCATGCACAAATGTTTTCCTTCCTATGTGAAGATTTCCTCCATTCATCACCCACTCTCTGCTCTTGATACTGTCTACCTGCATCTCAAAGATCAACCTTGTTGGTGTACTTCTCGCTGGCACACTGTCCCCTCAAACCCTGCTGGGGCACTCTTCACTTCCAGGAGAGGCTCTGACTCCTGCTTGGCCACTGTGAGGGTGGTCTGGGAGGAAAAACCACTTGCCTTGTGGAATGCTGGCCTATACCACTGGGGGTGTGTGTGGGATGGATGCTCTTTTCTGTGTGGATCCCCGACACAAACATGAGTGCATTTGTGAATGTATTATCTCTAATTGCATTACTAATTTATACATATACACAGTATAAATTGTGCATACATTCTAGTTCTTTAGTTAGCAAAGTGGGTGTTTAGACTTCTTTTTCTTTTTGTTTCTTTTAAATTTTTATTAGATTTAAGTTTTTCTTTAATTGTTTAGTTGCCATAGTGTTCTTCACAACAAATGCACCCTCAATCTGCATCACCTACATAACCCATCTCCCCACCCCACTCCTTCTGATAACAATCAATTTGTTCCCTGTAATCAAGGCTCTGTTTCTTGATTTGTCTCTCCCTCTTTTTTCCCTTTGATCATTTGTTTTGTTTCTTAAATTTTACATATTAGTGAAATCTTTGAAATCTTTGACTGACTTACTTCACTGAGTATTATACTCTTTTGTTTCATTCATATTGTTGCAAATAGGAAGATCTCTTTCTTTTTTGTGGCTGACTTAATACTCCATTGTATAGACATACAATATTTCTTCTTTATTCATTCATCAATCAACAGGCTGCTTCCATGATTTAGCTATTGTAAATAATGCATATATCCCTTTAAATTTGTGTTTTTGTATTGTTGAGTAAATGCTCGGTAGTGTGATTGCTAGATTGTAGGGTAGTTCTATTTTTAACTTTTTGAGGAGCCTCCATACTGTTTTCCACAGTGGCTGCACCAGTTTGCATTCCCAACAGTGCAAGAGGGCCCCTCTTTCTCCACATACTTGCCAACACTTGTTGTTTCTTATGTTTTTTCATTTTAGCCATTATGACAGGTGTGAGGTGATATCTTACTGGAGTTTTGATTTGCATTTCCTTGATGGTAAGTGATGATGAGCATCTTTTCATGTGTCTGTTGTTCATACAGATGACCAACCATTTCATCTGTATGTCTCCAAACATTTGGAGAAATGTTTGTCCATGTCTTCTGTCCATTTTTAATTGAATTATTTGTCTTGGGATATTGAGTTTTATAAGTTCTTCCTATATTTTGGATGCTAGCCCTTTCTCTGGTATGTCATTTGGAAATATCTTCTTCCATCCCATAGGTTCCTTTTTAGTTTTGTTAATTGTTTCCTTTGCTGTTCAGAAGCTTTTTATTTTGTTGAAGTTCCCATAGCTTATTTTTGCTTTTGTTTCTCTTGCCTCAGGGGACCTATCTAGAAAGAAGTTGGTACAGCCAATGTCAAAGAGGTTACTGTTTGTGTTCTCTTTAGGATTTTTATGGTTCAAATCTCACATTTAGGTCTTTAATCCATTTTGAATTTATTTTTGTGTATAGTATGAGAAAGTGGTCTAATTTAATTCTTTTCCATGTTACTGTCCAGTTTTCCCAGCACCATTTAATGAAGAGACTCTTTTTCTCACTGGATATTCTTTCCTTCTTTGTGGAAGATTAATTGATCATATAATTACAGCCTTATTTCTGGATTTTCTCTATTGTTCTATTGACCGGTATGTCAATTTTTGTGCCAGTACCATACTGTTTTGATTACTATAGTTTTGTACTATAACCTGAAGTCTGGAACTGTTATGCCTCCAGCTTAGCTTTTCTTTTTCAAGATTGCTTTGGGTATTCAGGGTGTTCTGTGGTTCCATATAAATTTTAGGACTGTTTGTTCAACTTCTGTGAAAAATGCTATTGGTATTTTGGTATGGATTGCGTTAAATGTGTAGATTTCTTTGGGTAGCATAGACATTTGAACAATATTTCTTCTTCCTATCCATGAACATGTTTTCCATGTGTCTGTGTCATCTTCAATTTCTTTCATCAGCATTTTATAGTTATCAGAGTACGGATCTTTCACCTCTCTGGTTAAGTTTATTCCTAGGTATCTTATTATTTTTAGTACAACTATAAATGGGGTTGTTTTCTTAATTTCCCTTTCTGCTGCTTCATTATTAGTATGTAAAAATGCAACAAGTTTCTGTACATTGATTTAGTATTCTTCGATTTACTGTATCCATTTGTCGGTTCTAGCAGTTTCTTGGTAGAGTCTTTTAGGATTTCTACATATGGTATCATGTCATGTGCAAATAGTGAAAGTTTGGCTTCTTCCTTGTTGATTTGGATGCTGCTTATTTCTTTTTGTTGGCTAATGACGGTGGCCAGAAAACAATGGAGTTATAGCTAGTGTGTCAGAAATTAAACATAATGTCGCCTACCTTACAATAATGTTTCATGGAAGCAAGCTGCAAGCGGAAATATGTCATGTGTATTGTAGTGAATTTGAGAACTCCTGTTTTGAAATACTCAGCAAAGTGAAAAGGCCCAATCCATTCTAACATACATTTCCTTTCTTGAAAACTTTCAATAATTCCCACTTGCATACAGGATAAATTCCAGAAATCTCAGTGTGGCACACAAAGTCTTCCATGATCTTTTCCTTGTCTACAGGCCTGTCCTCTGTCACCAGCCATATCCCCATAGACACCCCATGATGTAACCATGTGGACCTACATACAGTTCTACATTTATGTCATGCTATTTGTCAAGTTGTTTCCTCCCGTGGAATGTCTCACCCCAGTTAACATGCTGGTACTGCTATTCATTTTTCAAGACTCTCTCAGCTCTGTCAGCCTTTCTTTTTTGAAGTATTCTCATCTAGCATAATTGTTCTCTTTTTCATGTTTGCCTCTACTGAACATGCCATACACTTGCTCTTACACTTCCTTCTCTATTCCTATGAACTTAACTTCTGTTGCCCCTAAATTACTGCACGCTTCTTGTAGGCAGAGCTTGCGCCCTGTTTGCTTTAGGCCTCTGATACTGTTCATGGTCCAGATAAGCTCTTAATGAGTTTGAGGAATTAATGACCTGGCAATTTATCTGGATCTTAAAGCCAGCAGGCAGTTTTTGGGTTTTTTTGTTTGTTTGTTTGTTTGTTTTAAAGATTTTGTTCATTTATTTGACAGACAGAAATCACAAGTAGGCAGAGAGGCAGGCAGAGAGAGAGAGGAGGAAGCAGGCTCCCTGCTGAGCAGAGAGCCCAATGCAGGGCTCGATCCCAGGACCCCGAGATCACAACCCAAGCCGAAGGCAGAGGCTTTAACCCACTGAGCCACCCAGGCGCCCCGCCAGTATGCAGTTTAAGGTAGATTCCACACCTATCCTTTCTAAACTATATGGAACATTTCCATCTCCAAAAGAATGTGCCCAATGTTGCCCTCCCGGTGTGGGTATAAAACCAGAAGTCACTCTCAGAGAAACCAAGAAATCCACCCAATTATACTGCATTTTTGAGGGTGACATAAGGTACACTTGCCATAGATGTACTTACATTAGCTTCATCTGCCTTGCCTAACTTGTTTTGTACTTCTCTTCTTCACCGTGCCACCCTTCCACCTTTCTACAAATCTCAAACCTAGATATTAATTCCACTGTATCATGAATGCTGGGCCATGATCTTTTTTTTATACCTGTATGACTAATAAATGGAGAAGAGCCGGCTCTTTTCTAGTAAAAATAATCTGTGTATGATCTGACTCAGCTGACTGGTCAGGCTGCAGGTGGTGGTTGCTCTGTGAGGCAGAGTGGTAATTGGCATGGCCTCCGTAATGCTTAGGAGAGCTGGTTACTGACATCTAAACCATTGGCAATGGGGCACACTCTTTAAGCAGGTAGTTCTTGAAGGAGTAGTACCTGATCAGTAACTTGTTTCTCAACCTGAAAGACTGTTGGAGGTCAATAACATTTGTTAAAGAAAAAGGAGATGAAATCTGTTAATCACGGTATTTTCTCAGTAGCATAGCCTCACTGTTGTGAGGAGAAAGAAATGAGGACTCTGGGTACTTAATATGGATACCAGAGAAAGGAAAAGTTTGCAGAGAAAAACAAATAGAGCTGAAGGAAGAGTCTTGCTTTAGAAGATAATCTCTGTGGAGAGACCTGTGTTGCCTGTAGAAGATATCTTTTTCCAGGGAGAACACAAGAGTCTTTACCTTTACCTTTAACTTCTGCTAGTACCTCAAACAGAGGGACATGGCAAATCCTTTTCTCTTTCTATTCTGGCCTAATCTCACAGGGGGTCATGTTGCTTTGTCCATCCAGAATCTAAGAAATAAGCAGATGAAAACTCACCCTCTGCTCCACTCATTGCTTCTCTTGTGGTCAAAGAGAATTGCTGTGTGCAGCCTTTGACTCCCTTCTCTGCATGTTTTGAAGAGAATGTCATGAAGCAAGAGAGGTCTAGACAAGACATACTTCCTATGAAGATGCTTCTTAATTTGAGTTGATTCTCCAAAACCAGGAACCTGGTAATTTATTGAGGAGTGGAGAAAAATATCAGCACTCATATTCATGTGTTATTTAAAAATAGAGCATAGATTAAGCTTTACTTTAATTCAATATACATAGCAGATGAGTTGATGAACATACATATAATAGAGATATACTTCTAACAATATTTTACTAATGGAGTACATAATAAAAAATGTGGATGTCCATTGCACTCAACAATAGTAAGGTATATGTACCCAGAGCCAAAAGGATCTGACAGGAGAAAGCGTTGCAGGATCCTACAAAACAATTCATTGCATTTAGCCATCTGCCTAAAAAGGCAGGTTCTGTCTCCCTCCTAGAATCATGGGCAGGCTTCTGCTTACAGATTGCCTTGAACCTGGCTGACCCAGTTCATGTGCATTGTGTTTGCCCATTTGTGGGCTGACATGTGAGCAACTGCATTGCATTATTTATAAGGAAAACAAAGTATCCTCACCACATACCTCCTCCTTCATGAAGAATGGGGCTTCGCATCATATGTGGAATTTGAGATTCTCCATGCCTCCCTGACAGTGTCTTGTTACTGTCTCTTATCATACATCCTGGTCTATCAGGGAAATAGCATGAATTTTTTAAGAGACTGAACACATATAATGCAATAGAGCACAATTTTTCCAAAGGAGTTATTATAAAGCTCTTTATTCCTTGTAAGAAAATCCCTAAATACATATTTATAATATGTATTAGAAGTCTCTGAATACATATTTAGATGACAAGTTATGTGTTTAGCTGTCCCAGAGTACTTATTTTAAAATATTACAAAGAATTAGGGAAACTCCAAGAGACATATCACAGTTTCTGCAACTACAAACCCAGAGAAAGTTGCTTTGAGGAGCGGCTGACCTCTTGTGCATAGGGGACTGTTTAGTACTGTTTTAATTGTCTTTTAAGAATAGGATTTGACATGAAGCAAGTAGAACAAATTCATTGCTGATTGCACAGGCAAAGAACCTCCCAAGACAGGCTGATCTTAAAAATGCACATTTAACAAATCAGATAACCCCAGATAAAAGAACCCCAAATATCTAACTCATTCAGTCCCTGTTCGCCTTTCTGTGCCCAGATTATGCAACATAATTTCCTTCTTTTCGTGCATCCATTCAAGACATACGTATTTATATGATGCGCTAGATGATTTGGGGAATGATAGCGGCCACCCATCCACCCCAGTATGCTCATCACAGATATTCCTGTGCTTGTCAGTGTCATTTTGTTAGTGTGTTTACAAACAGTTGGTCCCTAAAGCAGATCACCGTTTTACTGTGAGTTACCTGGAAGGGATCCTCTGGGAGAGAATGACTTAGAAGAGGTAAGTTCTGTCCTCAGAAACTGCCTCCTCCTGGCCATGTACATTCCAGATCACTTCACATCTTTATGGGCTTTTCAGATGCCTGGATGCTTGTCTGTGGGTGCTGGATATTTTTTAAGATGACCTCAAGTGTCCAGCTTAGTTTATAATACTTATAAAAGAGAAAAGGTAGTATGATATAAGGGAAGGCAGTATTGAATCTTAGAATACTGAGCTCAAAGGCATTATCTAATCGAGTGCCTTCTCAATTGAAATATGAGCATATTGGTGATACCCAGCAAGGCTGATGACCTTCCCAACAATAGGCCCATATCTACTGGGGGAAAACAAGACTAAGAGGAACCGTGGAATGTCTTGTGTTGTCTCCACCTTTTGCTGCATCTCTTCCTGACAAGGCACACATTAATCCCTAACCCCACAAGTCTTCAGAACCTTATTTCCTTATGCAAAGTAGTGGGATGCCTCCACCTTCAACACAAGGAAAGATAAGCATTATAAAAGCACATCCCCCCAAAAAATGCTTTTCAGAGAAAATGCTGCCACAAGTGGTGATGCAGAGACTCTCCTGATTCTTTTTGCACAGAGTGAGATATTTGTTCCTGGTCTGCTCAAAGCACAAAGGTAGAGAAAAATGCAAGGTTATTGAAAGATTGAAGGGAAAATTGTACACCAAAGTGCATGTTACTAAGGAGAATATCAAAAGCTTCCTTAGATATGTCTTCAGTCCCCTGATGTTTAAGAAGTACTTGATCAGAGTCTTGGCTAGGATTCATGGACATAGGATGCTGTTGGAGCTACCAGTGTGGTCCAGCTTGCAGCTCCTAAATACAGCAGGGCTCTGCAGGTATCATTTTCATTCTATAAATGTATGCATGGATGGGCCTGGGTTGTGATACGATGGTGAGAAGCTGGGAAAAGATTGCTGGAAAAGAATAGAGTTAATGGGAAGCAGGTGGCTGTCCCTCCCCCCACAAACCCAACTCACTTCTCCTTCCTTGCTTGAACATTTAATTTAGACATGTGACCTGGAATTCTAAGAGTTTGGAAATTCATCTGATTTAAGTCCTCCCTGTGTTCTCACTGTTGCCCTTACCCTCTCTACTCTTTAGATTTTGAAAATTCTATCAGATAAATGGGTGTATGAGGCCAAGAGTGGGAGGAGGGATTTCCTATAGAAAAGCTGGAGGGGAACTTGTGAGGGTGATGGAAATGCTCTTGGACTTGACTGTGGTGGTCATTGAATGGCATATAGAAAGCAGACACATTTTATTTTATGTAAATTATAACTCAGTGTAGTTGACTTAAGACCAAAATCAAAAGTTGAACTGTTTGTTATTCACCACAGTGTCCCAACTCATGACTTCTTTTTGTGAAAGCCACTGGGACTTAGAATTGGTGCCCTTGTTTTATGCACACATAGACCTTCTGTCACTACTACCTATCCTAGCTTGCTCCCTTACTTACCACTCAGATCCTGAAGGCCTGGCCCATGGCTTTCTCTTTTCTCTTCTCTGAATTCTCCAAAAAATTTTTAAAATATTTCTTAAATCTACTGGAAGAGTTTTGTTACATGATTATGTGATCAAGCATGAAAAAGTATTTTAAGTTATAAATAGCAAATTGTTTGATCTATTCTGTATTTTGGTATATTCTGGAAATGGTTACTTAGGTTATTACCATTAGTAATTTTTATTTGGTCTACTCAAAAATAGATGATTTCAATTTCTGTTCAGTAATTTATTAGGTTTATCAACATCGAATAATAATATTTACTAAATGACATATGGACACTTTTACATTTTTAAAATGAGTCTATTTACAGTTGAAATCATTCTCTTGGGTGGCTTTTGTTTGTTTTAGTTGATTTTTTTAATGATCTCATTATTTTTTGTGTTCATCATTCCTTCTTTGTAATTTATTTTAAAAAGGAAAAGTAAAGCTTATACTACAGCAGGCAAATTTCTAGATTGGTTATCATTTCTTATTTTAAACTTGAAGTGATTTTGGAAAAGAAATCTGTGCTTTTTCAACTTTGCTCAGAATCTAAAACAACGTCAATGTTTGCCAAGTTGGAAAGTAAAATATTGGGAGAAAATTTAATTTCCAAGTTCCCAAAAGGTCACATAGAGGCAAATGAAGAAGATAAATTTAATTAATTTATTTTAAATAAAAATGACTTAAATGCCCTTTAGAAGAAAAGCACCATTTCAACAAATGTGTTTTAAACGGAAGTGGTAATTTCTATCGCTTTGGGAACAGATATGAAAAAAAATAAATCAACAATGCTAAGCCCACATAATAATCTACAGTGAGTCAGTAGAGGTTATGACAACAGTGGCCTGAAGGGTACAAATCAGCTATTAAAATATCTGAGTTCATTATGTGCACAAAAGCTTTTTATCCTACTGAGAGGAAAGTGCTGGGAATGGTACTTAGGGCCTCTCTCTGTTTCATGTTCAGAGAAGAGTCCCGATTTTAAGTAGTAACAGCACGTCTGCAAGTATTTGGTTTTATTCCATGAACTAAAACAAATAGCCCCACTTCACAAAGAGGAAGAATCAAATGTCACTGGTTTGATGTATTTCAAAACATCTTGCTTTATCACAGAAGCCACTTCTAACAACTCTTTTCAAAAAGATGGCATAGGAGGGGATCAAGAGCCCAATGCAAGTCCCATCCTGTGGCCAGAATTTCTGACAAGCCATACACAAACTTGAACACTATTGCAGATGAAACTGTAAGGTAGCATGATCCTAAACAAACACGTGTTGGAAATAGGAGCCCTCTTCAGATGAAGCCCAGAGAGCCATACTCTTTACAAAGCTCATTCCCTATTGATGATCTCTGTGGTCATGAGTATCTGACATCCCAGTCATTTTGCTCACAAATGAGAAAAAGCCTGCTGCTACCCAACTAACGCTCTTAAGTAAGGCAAGATCTGTGATGCAGTCCGCGGAGAACACGCAGTTTAAAACAGTATAGCTTTTTCATGCATTCAATGAACATTTACAGAAAGCGTGGTGGTTACATACTAGGATCTTTAGTAGCATGATTCAGATATGAATCAAAAGCTATGAATCCCTGCCTTCTTGAAGTTTTATAATACACCTCAAGAGCTTATGGTCTAGTTTTGGTAACTGAGTTCTTGCCCATTAATGACCCTTAGAATGAAGTAGCCTTTTTTCCTGCAAGTAGCTTAATTTCTAAGGTTATTTTTCAACTTGTCGTTTTTTGTTCCCTGGTTTTATTCCTGGTACAAGAATATAAAATTCATTTCACAAATGTGTATTGAACACTTTTTGCTAAACAAATTTCTGGGGCAGTAGATAGATCTCTGTTCATAAAGACTACTTGTCATATATGAAGACTACCCAGCAAGAAAGCAATGAGCTATCTTGAGATGAGGCTTTGAGGATGCATTCATAGCAAGAGCTCACTGTCCTGTCATGCAGGTGTGTGCACACACACATGCACACACAGTTTTTGATTCTCTTATTTATACCTGGGACATGCTGATTTTTATATGATAAGATTTTTATTTACTTCAGTCTCCTTTTATGCCACCCTTTTATTTGTATTGCTGTGAATAGGGAGAGACCCTAGAGGTACATTTATATAACCATAAGTTTTCATAAAATTGGTGAAAAGAAAATATTTTATTGATTTTCCTTAAGAGGGGCCCTTCACATTATATATACTTTGGCCTATTCCTTGCCACAGAAGTGGTCCCTCCCATCATGATAAAGATGGTGATGATGATTAATAGCTAATGTTATTGGGGTTATTGTGGGCTTACTGGGTGCCACGCACAATAGTAAGTGCTTTATCTATGATCCCATTTAATCTTATTGTTCATTAGGACCTCAGTAACACTGATGATATAGAACTAGCAGCAAGCTTGAGAAACCAAGGGTGTTGGAGACAGCAAATTTTGCCATGACTTACTCTGCACAATCAAAGAATTGGGGGACATTTCTTACCATAGGGTCCATAGATTTCTGTGATGTTCATGGACAATGCAGAGGCCCATTAATATGGATAAGAAAAAAAAAAGAAAGAAATGCATCTCTAATTTCACTAACTCTAACTGAAATTTAGCATTCCTCCTATTATGAATGCAGGATCCAAATCTCTGTTACATTAGCCATTCTTTTTGTCACCAATAGAACTTAAAAATATTTTCATAATACATACAGTTGCTGCAGGTATCTGGAAATATTATTTATGATCAATACTGCTTCAAATTTGGTAATTATTAGACCTGCTGCTAGAATTTTTAAATGTTTTAATAAAGAAGCACATATATTACAGTAACATTTTGATAAATGTATTTCAGAATAATTGGTTTCCTTTGCTATGGTTATATGAATGTAATAAAAATATTCTGAGAAGTGTAAACAGATTCCACCAGACTGCCAATAGAAGCCATGTCACAAAATAAAAAAGATAAAGGATCCCTGCACATTTCCACTTCTAGTGATAATAAGGGACAAAGACTACATTATTCACCTACCTTAAACAATGAAAAAAAAATAGACAGCCTATTAAAAAAATCAGTTTTAAGATATTGAGTAATAGGCAGTATAAGACAATGATACCTATGGGAAATTTAAAAAAAAAAAAAAAGATGCAAGCCCTATGATGGTCTCAGCTTACTGCCTCAAGAGTTTCCAGGAAGGGGCTGTAACTGATCCCAGTAATTTCCTTGAACTGAGGAGATGGAATTGAGAATTCAGAGAGACCAAAGAGATAAGAATTAGCAAGGCAGAGTGCTGGAGAGGAGAGAGTTTCATAGAGAGAGGATTTTAAAGCTCTCCAAAGTGTTCTCCTTAAGTCTTCTACTGTGTTCTGCTCAGCACAAGGATGTGATGAAATCACTACAGCTGGAGAAGAAACCTATAAAAGATCAGGTGAAACAGACACAAGAGATTATACAGGGCTTGTTAAAATTTTTGTTCCTTCCAGAGAGAATGGAACAACCCTGTAATACATGGAGCATTGAGTAGAGTACTCAGAATTGTATTGCCTTAATAGCAGTGAAAAATTAGCTCTAAACTAAAGAAGACTACTCTGATTTTCCATACCAAAGTTTATAGGTAATCCTTGAAAATCTCATCAAGTAATTTGTTTGAGTGTCAGAATGAAGCTCAAACATATGAAAAAGAATATACAAACATCCAGCATCCAAAAATATAAAATTCATATATTAAGCATCCAATAAAAATTTTCTCACACATGCAAAGAAGCAAGAAAATACACCCAGTATAAGAGAAAATACTAATCAATACAAAAAGACAGAAATGACCAAGCTGTAAGAATTAGCATACAGGGATATTAAAAATATATTCCATATGCTCAAAAAGTAAAAAAAAAAAGCATGAACACATTAAAGAGAGACATAGAAGATATTTAGAAAGACCCAAATAAACCATAGAGATTAAAAAAAAAATACCTGAGATTTAAAAGTGTAGGATGAGGTTATCAAAAGGTTGGACACTGTGAAAGAAGAGGTTGGTGAATTTGAAGACATGGCAGTAGACAATAACCACAGTGAAACACAGAGAGGAAGAAAAGCTGAAAAATGAAAAGTAATATCAGAGAAGTATAGAAAAATTTCAGTCAGACTAATATATTTGTCATTGGAGTCCTCAAAAAAGAGAAAGGCATAGAAAAATATTTGAGGAAATAAAGGTGAGGAATTAACAAATTTGATGAAAAATATAAACCCAGAGATCCAAGAAACTCAATAAATCCCAGGCATAAAAATATGATGAAAACTACGTCAGTACACCAATGAATATAATCAAGTGGCCAAAACCAGTAAGTATTAAAAAGAAAATCTTAAAGGTAGCCAAAGGCACAGTGCATACAGAGGCAAAAAAGATGAGAATGATTACAGACTCTGGAAACAATGAAGGCCAGACAGAAAAGCAAGGTACTGAAAGAACAATTGTCAGCCTAAAATGTATGCTCACCAGAAATATCTCTCAAATACAAAAACCAAAATAAAGACCCTCAGAAAAAAACTGAAATCTGAATCTACACAAATAAATGAAGAGCACTGGAAATGGTAAACCTGTAGGCATATATTAAAATATTTTTTCTTATTTTTAAAAACTTATCTCTAAAATACAATTGATTATTTAAAGCAGAAGTAACCATGACATATTGAGGGGTTTTATAATATCTGTGGTATAACATGTATGACAAGAATAGTGAAAGAATGAGAGAGGAGAAATGGGTGTATACTGTTGTAGTGGTTTCATACTCTGTATGAAATGGCATAACATTACTTGAAGTTTTGTATTTCAAAGATGTATATACTATAATCCTTTAAAGCAGCCACTGTAAAAAAAAAAAAGAGGTAAAGCTAATAAGTCACTAATGTGTATAGTGTAGAATAATTTTAAAATATATTCAAGTAATCTAAAAGAAAGCAGGAAAAAGGGACATCTTTTGCTATAACAAAATATTATAGGATCCTATAACAAAATATTATAGACTGGGGACTTAAGCAACAGAAATTTATTTCTCACAGTTCTGAAAGCTGGGATGTCCAAGATCAAGAAGCCAGCCAATTCATGGTTTCTAGTGAGAGTTCTCTTCCTGGCTTGAAGATAGCTATCTACTTGCTATGTCCTCACATGTCCTTTCATTTGTGTGAGCATGTAGAGAGGGGGCAGGAGATCTTTCTTTCTTCCTTTCCTTGTAGGGGCCACCTTAAAAGGCCCCTCATAAGAGCCCCATCCTCATGACTTCATCTAACTGTGTCTCCCAAAAGCCCTATCTCCAAATACCATCACATCATGTGTTAAGGTTTTAATATGAATTTGGTAGAGGAGACACATAACAAAGGGCTAAAGGGAATAAAGAAGAGATGGGATATATATAAAGCAAGAAAAGCATGGTAGATTTAAATGAGATGATACCAATAATTACATTAAATGTGAATGGTTTAAATACCTGATTAACAATGAGAGATCATCAGATTGAATAAAAAAGCATGATCCAATATATCCTGCCTGTAAGAAAATAAGATATTTACTTAAAATATAAAATCATAAATTTGTTAAAAGTAAAATTATACAAAAAGTTATATCATGATAACACAACTTAAAATAAAGCTGAGTGGCTACATTGATATTAGAAAAAGAATATGACCAGGGATAAAGAGTACCATTTCATAATGACAAAGAGGTCAATTCATCCAGAGAACATAACAATTTTAAATATTTCTGCCCTTAAAAACAGAACCTTGAGAGACTATGGAACCTGAAGAACAATCTGAGGGTTTTGAAGGGGTACCAGGTGGTGGATATTATTGAGGGCACGGATTGCATGGAGCACTGGGTGTGGTGCAAAAATAATGAATACTGTTATGCTGAAAACAAATTTTAAAAAATGGAAAAAAAAAGAGCTTCCAAAACATGAAACACAAATATAAAAGTAACAAAATTAGAGATTTCAACAACCCTTTCTAAATAAATAATAGAAAATTATTACACTAAATTATTCACTAAATAAGGACATAGAAGGCTTAACTCTATCAACTAATCTCACCTAACTTATATTTATAGAGGTCTCTACCCAATAATAGAAGGACTGTTTTCAAGTGCTTATGGGATATTTATGAAGATAGACAATTTTCTGACCATAATATAGCCCTCTTTAATTTGAAAAGGATTCAAGACATATTAAATATATTCCCTGATCACAATAGAATTAAGTTAGAATTCAATAACAGAAACATCTGGAAAATCCTGAAGTATTTGGAAACAAAAAAGCACACTTCTAATTAACTCATGTGTCAAAGAAAAGATCAAAAGGAAATTAAGATGTATTTTTAACTGAATGAAATTAAAAACAAGACAAATGAAAATAGGATGATGCTTTCACAGTGATTGGAGGGCAGTTAACAGCCCTAAAACACCTTTACTAGTAAAGAAGGATGACCTAAAATCAATCGCCTAAGTTTCCACCTAAAGAAACTAAGGGGCCGGGGAAGAACAATTTAAATCAAAGTAAGCAAAAGAAATAATATGAGCCCCAAACCACAAAATAAAAAGTTATGGTAAAGGATATCCATTAAAATGTGGCGGGCAGACCCTGAGGTAAGCCCCACTGATTTCTGCCTTTCCTTCCCCTTGAGTGTGGGTGGGACCTGTGACTTATTTTCTAGCCAAATAAATATGGCAAAGGTCATGGGATGTCACTCCTATACTTAGATTATATGATATGGTAAAGATGATAGGACTAACTCCCATCATAATGTTATATAGAACTGTCTTAGCAGACTTGAACCAGAGACTCTTCTTATATGCTTAATGAAATGAGTGGCTATGTTGAAGAAACCTGTGTGGCAAGGATATATAGACAGCCTCTAGGACATTCTGGTGGCCACTACAACCTGAGAGTAGACTTTAGCCAACAATCAATAAAAAGCTAGCCCCCTCAGTCAAACTGCTGCACAGAAATGAATTCCGTGAACCTGAATAAGCTTGGAATCAGATTCTTTCCAGTTGAGCCTCCAGAGGAGAACACAGTCCAGGAACTCCTTGATGGTAGTCTTATGATATATTTTGTAGGACTTGCAGGTGGTTTGAATGTGGATGGAGTTGAAGGAGGCTCTGAGAGAGGAGAATCAAGTATGATCTAGTTTGGTTTGGCACTGGGTGCATCGTGATTTAGGAGGCTAGGAAGAACCATGGAGTAACAAATGGATAGTGAGCATGACTATCAGGAATTCTGTGATGACTGTACTAGTTTTGAGATGCCCGTGATACCTGCAAGGGGAAATATATAAATTTAAAAACTTGTAAAATAACCCCAAAACAAATGGTAGATTTTCTCCCTTTTTCCCCTACAGCCTTCCACTTAAACCAATATTAAGTTTTATTAATAATTTCTGTGAAAACTCTATTAGGTTTTATTTAAAAGGATTTCATTTCTGTGGCAATATCAGAGACAACTCTCCGGGGGAAAAAGTAGAGTAGTGCAGAATATACTGCATTTGGCCCTTCTTCTTCAATTTTCTAAATAACACATGAATTTATGAAATAAAATCCATTCCTTAAAAAATCAATTCCACTAACTCCTCCACTGACCTTTTAAGCTCTCTAGATCCTTATATTCAAATCCCCATGTCAGGGAGCTTTAAAATCTTACATAAAGACTAAAAAATGTCTATTTTCTAGGTTTTGTTAAGACATAGTGAGGTGAGGTTAAAATCTTCTAATTAGCCATCCCACAGCTGTGTCTTCTCATTTGCAACCAAATGACACTCAACCAAAAGGAAGAATTCTCCTCCTGTGAATTCTCAAAAATTATTTAGAATTACTTAGAATCTAATTTTTATACCCAGGGAGCCTCGTAAGAAGGAGTCAGGCTCATTACTGCTTATCAGAAATTACTTTTTGCTTCAAGTCCTTTTTTACCCTGAAAGGCCAATTTTGATAAGAAGGAGAGATCTGAGTCAATGAGAGGGGGAAAATCATTGCAAGCAGTGATCAATGGAACCTGGTTTGCCAGGCTTATTTAGAGTTGCCAAGAAATCTTCTTGCCAATGACCAAATCTTACGAAATAATAAGTACTCTACTCTAAGTGTACTTTGAAAGCAGTGAAGGAAAATCATATTTTTGCCATGATTAAAGCTATATCATGATGCTGTACGCTTGAGGACAGATATAAGAAGGAGCAAAGACAACTGAAAATAGGTGATTTGTTAGTGTTATGTGATTGTAGCTTTTCCCCTTTGTTTTCCAACTTTTGTGTAGAAAGTATTGTGAGAGAGGGTGGGAACATTGAAATACATTGTAAAAATCTTATTTCTTATTTAAGCTTAAATAGGATCATAAAACTGTAAACAACAATTCTGTTTTACTAAATGGTATATTTCTAGTAAATGTTGCAAATAAATATCTCAAATGTTTGTTACAATAAGTATCATAACATAAAAGAGCAGATATAATTAATTCAATAAATTTGCTTTGATCTTATGAAATCACTGTTAATATTTGCCCTAACCAAACATATTGAGTCATTTCTGTGGTCCACAAGGCCCCACATGATCTAACTCCTGCCTACTTCCTCTTCCTGCTTTCTTTTCCAACCAGTTCCCCTCTCATTCTCCAACCTCCTAGCCTCCACCTCCTTTAACAAGCTCATTTCTAACCCAGGACCTTGATACTTGCTTTTCTCTCTGGCTGGACCACTCTCCCCTTGGTCTTCACATCACTGCCTTCATTCAATTCTTGAAATATGACCTTCTGAGAAAGGTCTTTGGTGACCACATCATCTAAAACAACTCTACTTCCACTTATGACCACCCTTTTCAGTCACTTTCCATCTCATTACATCATCATTTTCACATAGCAGACACCTCACAATTGAAATTCTTTTTATTCACTTGAACTACTTGAACAACATGCTTGTGTACACACACATACACACATGCTTGGATGTAAATTGCATGAACACATAGACTTTGTAGCTTTCTTTTACACCATTGTATCTGCCATATATAAAGCAGACATTCTGGAATATTTATTGGGCAAGTGGTTAGGTTGACCTGCAGAACAAGAAATATGAGGTTTGTCTGTCAGTTTCCATCACTAAAATTAGTAGTAGTAATAATCATAATCACAATCATGATTCTAAGTAAATTCTTATTGATGAAGTGAGGTGTACAGGATGTTAGGAAGAGGCTTTTTCTTGGAAATTTAATTGCTTTCTGTCCTTGGATGAGTCATGTATGCTCTTCGGAATGGAAAATCTGGTCCTTGCATGTTAATTTAAGAAAGATGAACTAAGGTCAGTACAAACACCCTAGTCCAAAAGGGATAAAATTCATAAGATTAGAGTTTCTACTTGAAGAACACATTTAAAATAAGAATGTATGTTTTTCTTTGCATCTTCACATTTATATGGTGGGATGGATGAAAAGGCTATAGATATTTACTGGTTCAAGTCAGTGAATATTAGATTTGGTCCTGCCACATGAACAGGACAGTCCTTGTGTGTTACTGGAGTTTATTGAATATTCATAAAGGCACCATTTGGTGATTCTAGATATTGATTTTTTTGGCTTTTTATACTCATCCAGCGTGATTCATTTCAAACCTTGGTACTGCCATGGAGCTTTTCCAGACCACTGTAGTATGAGATGTTCTCTCTATTTCTCTGACATCCCGTAGCAATTACTGATAATTAAATGTGTCCTGTCTTGGGCTATTTTTGCTTACTTGAACTCTTACTTTGGGTTCTTTTTGTTTTGATTGTTTGGGGCTATTATTTAAAATTTAAGACTTGTGTCTCATCTCTCCAACTAGATTTTTAAGGCAGAGATTATGCTTTAAACTTTTTTAATGCTCCATAGTTTGTGGTAATACAGACTTTGCCTGACTAGCGATTCCACAAAGTGGTACTACACCCCAATGCCCCATCTCAGCTTCTCTCTTCTCAGGTGGGATATATATATATAGGTGTTTTTGCAAAAACTGAACCTCTTTCCCACAGTCTCTGTGAATATTGATCCGGGGTGATGCTGTTGCTACCTGGGACATAAACATATTTCTTGTTACTCTGCCATCAGAGATAAATCACTGGACATAATGAACTAGAGTTAAGACTACCAAGTTCTTAAGGTTCTCAGATAAAATGAAAAACACATTCGTTTTGGTGGTTTGTTGATATTGTTTCTGTGAGCCATAGCAAATTGTGATTACTCTGTTTACAATGAATAGATAAAAGGCCTTCTCTTTTTCATTATTATGTTAGGCAAGAGTGCAGGTAATTTTATCTCTTGTAAAGATTACTTAATTCACCTTGGTGGAGAAGAAGGGATGTTGTAAAGCTAAAACCTGTTTTTCAAGAACCAGGTCTTTGTGGCCCTGTATGTTGCTGGGCTGTTTTGTAATTCATTAAATCCTTTAGCAAAACAGATGGCATTGAAAGAGGCACGTGGACAGAAAGAAAATTCTTGGCCACAAAGAGATGTAGCTACAAACCCAATTCAATAATGAATTTGGATGTGAGAAGGATTTTTTTTTTTTTTTTAAAGAAAAGTATCTTCGGTAAATAAATAAGAATACCATAGATTCCGGAAGGGATAGTAACAGTCCTCTGTAGCAATAACAGAAACAATCAGGATCTAAATCTAATTAGTTTCTCATTTTAGTATGAGGTTTTCAATTGTAGGCTGGATTGCACAGTGTACTCTGGATGGAGCTTGTAATTTTCCCCTTGAAATATTGCTGACGCTGTTCTTCAGAGACTCCACAATGTTCTACCTGGTCCTTCATGATTATCCAATTATGTGCATCCTTTTCCTCACGATTCAAACTCTTTCCTTATTTTTGACCATAACAAGTTTTCTTCATTCAGTTCCTGTAGCCCTTACTGCATATACTTTTCATTTAAATCTTAACATATCCAGTAGTTTTAGTGCATTTCCAAATAGAAGGTGGTGTTGACTAAAGCAGATGGTAAGTACTTTGCAAGGCCCAAGAACTGAATGGCTGCAGCATGTACTGATGGGGTATGGGAGACATCCTAGCAGGGCCCAAAGAGACAAATTTTAAAGTCCGACAAACTTAGATCTGAAACGTGTTTCCTCTTTTGACTAGATGATTATATGACTGTATTGGTTTCCTATGGTGATGGTAACAGAATGTCGCAGAGTGGATGGCTTAAAACAGACATGCGTGCTGTCACAGTTCCAGAGGCTAGAACTGAAATCAAGGTGTTGGCAGAGCCATTCCTTGCCCCTTCTAACTTCTGATGGCTCCAGGCTTGTGGCTGCACCTCTCCAATTTTTACCTTTGTGATTGCATAGCCTCCTCTTTTTCTGTGTGTCTTCTCCTCTGTGTGTATGTGTTTCAAAACTCTCTCTGCTTCTTTTTTAAAAAAAAGATGTATTTATTCATCTTAGAGAGAGAGAGAGCGCGCAAGAGAGAGTGTGCACTTTTGCACATGCGCAACATGGGGGAGGGGCAAAGAGAGAGAATCCCCAAGCAGACTCCTTGCCCAGTGCAGAGTCTACCTGGGGCTTGATCCTACGACCCCTGAGGTCATGACTTGAGTTGAAACCAAGAGTCAGACACTTAACCAACTGAGCCACCAGGTGCCCCTAAACTCCCTCTATTTCTTTCTTATGAGTGTACATGTGATTCCATGTAGAGGTCATTTGGATAATCCAGGATATGCTCCTCTTCTCAAGATCCTTATGTTAATTATACATTTTGCCATATAAGGTAACACTCATAGGTTCTAGAAGTTAGGACATGCATGTATCTTTTTAGGGGCCACTAAACTGGTTATACCGTAACCCTAAGGAGATTTCATTTTTATGAGCTATAGTTTCTCATCAGTAAGATGAGGACAATGACCTTCCTATCATCATGGTTAAATATATTTTTGATATTAAACCATGTTTTGCAGGGTCCCGTAAATGGGAAATAGCATTTCTCTGATGGACAACTCATTGCTATTGTAATGAATTCAGGCCCTGTAACACCTTGTCCCTGGTGGGGGGGGTGTTCATCAAGAAATGCATTTAGTTATCAGATGACATCAGCCATCCTGCCGCCCCCAGCCGCCACCATCACATCCTGCTTCAAGTGCCTTTGGTGATACCTATCTTCTCAACTTCATGGCAAGCCACCACTGCCCATGCCCAGTTCCATGCCAATGGCCCTACTTCCTGGTACCCCCACATTTGCCAGCAATATATTCCACAGCCATATCTACTTTTCACTCTTCTCAGATTATTATTTTGAGGAGCTGCGCGTGTGCTACCATGGAGACTAGGTGCTGCCACTGTGGTGTAGCCAAGTTACTCAACTCTCAAGGTGCCAAAGTTGTACTGTGTTCCTTGTAGTCTTGCATGCGCACAAACTACCCTGCACCCTTGCCCAAATGGGGCTTCCTTCTCTATCTCTGATTTAATATAAATACTCTTTAATAGACAAGTACCATATATATGAGTCCATGTACAGTTAGGTCAAGACACAACTCAAAGGAGTGGTACCATAGATTGTCATACCCCATTAACAAACAACGTACTGTCATGGACTAAGCCAGTTTGTCTGAATTACTACTCTTAAGGGGTTCTTATCTCCATTGTGCAAATAGACAGATAACGTCACAAGTTTGCTGGACATGTATGAACCCAATGATGGGTAGAGCTAAGACTCCGGCTAGAATACTCCATTCCTCTCTTTCTCTTACACCTTCTCTCCTTCCCATTCTTCCACTTCCACCACTCACAAACACAGAAAGGCACTTTGTACAGCATCTACAATATGATAGGTACTCAATAAATATAAGACTTTTTCTATCCTATACCCACAGTGCTTTTGCATTCATTAGTCAATAAATATGTTTTTACTAGTGAATATGGAAATCTCTATTCTGTATAAAAAATGGAAATATCCCTCATAAAATGGCAGTCACTTAAACTGGGCCTCTGACGCCTGGGTGGCTCAGTTGGTTAAGGAACTGCCTTCAGCTCAAGTCATGATCCCAAGGTCCTGGAATCAGGTCCTGGGATCGAGCCCCACATTGGGCTCCCTGCTCAGTGGGGAGCCTGCTTCTCCCTATCCCTCTGCTGCTCTGCCTGCTTGTGTCTCTTACTCTCTCTGTCAAAAAAACAAATAAAGTCTTAAAAAAAAAAAAACCTGGGCCTCTGACTTCTGACTTCAATCTCTACTTCTGTTAATTATATGGTTATTAATAATAAGCCCCAAATATAGATCTTTGTACATTCATATGTAATTATGTAATAAGTAATAGTTCACATGCCATTTAAAATTCTTACTTCCTAGACACTTGCTTTGCAACATTGCTAGTTGTGCTGAACTCTTTTATCTATAATAGGGAAAGGTCTCTAACTTTTAAGTGGTAAACCCAGGAAAGGATCTTGCTAATTCTATAATAATATTTACCTAGTGATTTTCTCCAGGGAAAAACATGTTTTGTTTTTGTTTTTTTTTTAACATAACTTTCAGATGACAAAATGTTCAGTTTGGCAACTATTCAGATAGTAATTTTGATCCTTGTTTCATACATGAGAACCTAAAGACCTAGAAAATAGTGACTTGCTCACATCAATATAAAAGCATTATGCAGCAAAACCCGATGCAAAATTGGGATCATTTCAGAAGCAGTGTGCCAAGTTTCCAAGCATTTATTGTAATTTTTGTTTCATGGACCAATAATCATCTCTTACCCCTGAAATCACTGTGGAATGACACACTCCAGGTCTAGTAGGGGCCAAGGGAATTAAAGTAATTATGATGTAAACATGTTGGTATTTATGCTAATGCTTGCTAGAAAATGCAACCTATAGTAGATGGATTGACATAAGGCCTTATACCCAGTGTGTTCTCATTAAACATGTGAAGGCTGAAAATGCGAGAATGCTGGCAAATTTGTGGGAAAAAAACAACTTGAAAATGTTAGTTAAGTGGCCGACTGAGAAGTAGTGGAAGGGATGGAAGGATAAAAAAGGCTGTTTAATTAGGGAAAAACTTGTAAGACTTGATCTAGGTATGTGGGAAATGGGAGTGAGATTGTTTCTCTACCTTCATCACATTCCTTTTACACATCAGGGCATTTTGCTTCACATTAGAGCATTGTCTCTTTTCTGTCCCTGATAAGGGAAAATTCCCTGTTAAGAGAAAATTGATAGAATTCTTTATCATCATGGGTTTTTGTAGGACCTAATCCAAAAGCATTGGTGTCATTAGTAGATGTGTCTACTAAGGCAGCCGTTAGAAAGAAGATAGGTTTGAACTCCTTCCCCTACTTGCTATGTGATCTGGGAAAAGTTTCTTTTCCTTAGTGTTTTTCCTCATCTCTAGTATGAGAAATAATAATATCAGCAGTGTTGTTAGGATATTTAGATGAGATCATTTATGTAACAGTACTTGGTGAAGCACAGGCTAGTACATATGTAAGTAATGGTTTTTGGTTTTTTTTCTTCACTGTCTCTCACTTGCTGCATTAGACCTGTCTTCTTGTTGGAAAAAGAATATAATCAAGGTGGGGCACCTGGGTGGCTCAGTGGGTTAAAGCCTCTGCCTACGGCTCAGGTCATGATCCCAGGGTCCTGGGATCGAGCCCCACATCGGGCTCTCTGCTCAGCAGGGAGCCTGCTTCCCTTCCCCTCTTTCTGTCTGCCTCTCTGCCTACTTGTGATCTCTGTCAAATAAATAAATAAATAAAATCTTTTTTTAAAAAAAAGAATATAATCAAGGAAATCAGCAACTTCAGCCTCCTTTCTAATTTAAATCATACGTGACACTATGTATATATCTACATGTATCCATATATGTGTGGATGTGTATGTATATGTATGCTATTCATATCTGTGTTTCTTCATTGTTGAAAAATTGGGTACGGCTGACAGTGATTTCCATCACTGGGGCTTTCTCATGATACCAGATTGGTTCAGAAGTGGAGACTATATCAGCCTTTGTAACAGAACAGGAAAAAAGATGTTCTGAAGACAGTGCCTTAAACCCTGAGTCCTACCTCAGCCAGGAACCAAGCAGTGAGAAGCAAGAATGATCAGATTCATGGCCTCAGTCTAAGTGAGTGAATGCTGGGATCAGAGAAGGGAGAAAACTCAGCAAGGCCCACATCTAGCCTAGATGATAACCTTAGAAGAGTTAACATTAGGTATGAAATGAGCTGGATTATAGGGAGCAAGTCCAGAACAAGAGGAAGGTATCAAGCTACCTCAAGACTTTCTATAAGACCACCTACTGATCCAAACCCATAATTTTGTATTATTTGCTGTTGATAGGCTATGCAGGCATCAAAGTAATGCTTTCTTGGTTATCGTCTATAGCAATGATACCAAAGAAAGCACAGAACAGTTACGATTATCCAGTACCCAAGGTTTGAATGGCATGGTTAAAAATTGTCCCATAGCTGGTAGACACTCCGGTCAGAGGAAGTAGTCCTGTCCCTGGGCTCTATCCATTTACCTTCAACACACTGGAAAGCCATTTAGGATGATTCACAAATAAACCCCTTCTGCTACTCTGTCTGGGTTGCTTTAGAATTTTCTTTGGGGGGGGGGGTGCCTGGGTGGCTCAGTGGTTAAAGCCTCTGCCTTCAGCTCAGGTCATGATCCCGGGGTCCTGGGATTGAGCCCCTCATCGGGCTCTCTGCTCAGCAGGGAGCCTGCTTCCTCCTCTCTCTCTGCCTGCCTCTCTGCCTAGTTGTGATTTCTCTCTGACAAATAAATAAAATATTTTTTAAAAAGAATTTTCTTTAGGATATGATAGCTTTCCTAGATTTCCCTTTCTGTCCACCCTTGCCTGAACTCTTGAGGTCTCTGGGTTCAGAAAGTTTGTCATTGCCAAATTCCTTATCACCATAATTTGTTAGTTTAGGTAAGGAGCCCAACTTTTCTGAAATCTGTGGTGTGCCAGGTAGTAGGCAGGGGAGCTATCTGCCTGGTGGGTAATACTTTATTACTGATTGGTTGAGAATTGTCAATGCATGGCAATGATAAAAAGTAAGTCAACTTTTAGTTGGATGTATTATTGTTTTTCTAAAATTATCTACAGCAGCACACCCTTTTATTTTCTGAACCTCAAGGAGAGTCCCCCCACCTTGGAACACCATTGTCAAAACTGAAAGACTTTTGGAAATATTGCTCCAAAGTTTTTTTTGTTTTGTTTTGTTTTGTTTTGGTGGGGGTGATAGTAAGAAAGATATGGCCTTTATGTTTTGAATTTTTTCTGAGAATTTTAAAAAATCAAGATACTTAAGCCTGTTCAGTTATATAAGTATTTGTGGAGTCCTATTATATCAAGGACCTGTAGTAGGTGTTAGATTTACAGTGATGGGTAAAGCCTGCTCCATGCATGCAAGCAACTCAGACATCCAAACATCTTCCAGATTCTCCAGAAGCTAGTTATTTATTTATTTTTGAAAATATTTATCAAATACCTTCTATGCCATGTACTGTACCAGATATTGGAGATAGTTTGATATAGAAATACTTGACTATCATGATGTAGCTTCTAGTCTCCCATCGATACTTAACCTTTCTTATTTATATAAATAAAGTTATAAGGGCGCCTGGGTGGCTCAGTTGTTAAATGTCTGCCTTCAGCTCAGGTTATGATCCCAGGGTTCTGGGATCCAGCCCCGCATTGGGCTCCCTGCTCAGCATGAAGTTGCTTGCCCCTCTCCTATTCCACGTGCTTCTGTTCCCTCTCTCACTGTGTCTCTCTCTGTCAAATAAATAAATAAAATATTTTTAAAAATATAAATAAATAGGGGTGCCTGGTGGCTCAGTGGGTTAAATCCTCTGCCTTCACTCAGGTCATGATCCCAGGGTGCTGGGATCGAGCCCTGCATTGGGCTCTCTGCTCAGTGGGGAGCCTGCTTCCTCCTCTCTCTCTCTGCCTGCCTCTCTCCCTACTTGTGATCTATCTGTCAAATAAATAAAAATCTTTAAAAATAAATAAATAAATAAATAAATAAATAAATAGAATTACACAAACTTAGTCACCTACTAATTGCCTTCATGATTTTTCCTGTTTTGGTATATCAAAAGTACTATTATTTACTTCAGATTTTCCTTATATTGACACACACTTAAATTTAAAATCATTTTAAAAGAAAACACTGAAATAAGTCAAGCAGAGAAAGTCAATTATCATATGGTTTCACTTATTTGTGGAGCATAACAAATAGCATGGAGGACAAGGGGCGTTAGAGAGGAGTAGGGAATTTGGGTGAATTGGAAGGGGAGGTGAACCATGAGAGACTATGGACTCTGAAAAACAGTCTGAGGGGTTTGAAGTGGCGGGGGGGTGGGAGGTTGGGGTACCTGGTGGTGGGTATTACAGAGGGCACGGCTTGCATGGAGCACTGGGTGTGGTGAAAAAATAATGAATATTGTTTTTCTGAAAATAAATAAATTGAAAAAAATAAAAATAAAAAAAAATAAAAGAAAACACTTTATCTCTAAGTGGGTAAATAGATATTCCTATAGCTTATAATAAATATATAGCTTATAATAAATACAAGGCATGAATATAATGGAAACTGGATTAATTAATTCTAACACTATCTTGTGGTCTGCCAGGACCTAGGTTAGCTTAAAAGAGTGATTAACAAAGATTATAGACACACTTTAATGAAGCTAAAATTTTTTCCTTGAATTCATCAGAAATACTGAGAAGGAAATAATGTTGTCATAAGTGCCTTGGCATTATTTCATTCCTTATCCTGGTCCTCCTAACATGGTCTTATTACCTTCAGTAACCACATAGCATAGTTTCTAAGACCCTGTATGAAACTACTGGCTTACATACTGGCTCTGTGTGGAGAAATATTTTTGGTTGTGGGGGGAGTCTAGTATTGCTTAAAGAGGGATTATGAACCTAATTCCAGTTTGTTTTCTATTTCCTTAGTAATCTGTAAGCAGTGCACTTTCGCCGCATTTGTTGCCATCCTGATATCTTTCTGTTCATTTTCTTTTCTATTTACTGTTGAATGCAGAGTCCTGGATCACTTCGCCACAGACTGACAGCCCGGAATCCTGAGGAAGACCCAGACTCCCAACAGTAAGGCATGGTCTTCTATAATTCTGTGTCTTCCACATGGAATGATACTGTGATTTGATTAAGCTTTAATTTGGATGCTCATTCTTCTTAGGGAAGAAATATTCTTCTTAGGGAAATATTCCTTAGGGAAATATATTCTTTGCCATTTTGTCTGGACGTTTGCCTCATACTGGCTCTAGATACGCTCAACTGAGTAGTCATGTTGGGTTAGCGTTTCAGATTGGTGTCTTGATTTGGTATAGATCAAAATTCAAGTTTTATTATGATTTTTAAACCCTCTTTGCCAGTTTAGAAAAAACACAATAGAAGGAGAATAAAGACAAATAGTAGAAGGACTGCTTTAAGCATACCATTTGAATAACAGTCTGGGTCAGTTTGCTGTATGCCGTACACTGAAAATGCTTTATGGAGTTATTTCAAAATTTTAATCAATGTAAAGTTGTGCTTTCAGTAACTAAATATATATACTGTAATGACAATGTCTGGCAGCCAGTTGCTAGAGCAAGGAGAGTCATATGATATGTATAGAGCAAAATACTACTGATTTTGACCAAGTGATAGGAGAAAAATAAAACAAGTATGAAAGAAAGTCTGTTAAATGACTGGGACATGTGACTATTTTGCCTCATGAATATTTGAGGGAACAGGGTCAGAGCAGTAAGGAGTTCTGTCTGAACAGTGACAGAGGTATGGGGTGACTGGATGAATACTATGGTCATCGTGAACTTCTGCACAGACACTGTGAGACACCAGCAGGCTATCCTAGTGATTGTGTTGAAGTCATTACTGACTCTTGGTGCAATTTTAAGTCTCTTGGTTCCTATAAATGTGTATCCAAGTTTCTAGTATTTTTCAGTTTGCTGCTTCCCCAGGATTCCCTGTTTTCTCATTTCTCAAATCAGGTGCTGATACACTCTTTGGTAAAACTATAACTCACTCAGTAATTCCTTAGTTATTTTCAGCTTATGTCTAAGCAATCTGTTGTAAAGACTGCTCTTCTGTTGGAGAGGACCTTTCACAATTTGTCTACTTTGTCTAGGAGGATCTGTACCTAGAGGTTAATTCAAGGAAAAAGTGTGGCTCACCATGGGATGGCAGTAGAGAGCAGCCTGGCAGACTGAAAATTTAGACCTGATTTTTGAGACAGATTGAGGAGTAGGCCTAATGGGAAGAGCTAGCCAACCAAAGTAAGCTGCTTTGATTGTGTCCTTTGTATTTATTATGGAAGTGTCTTTCTGAAGAAGGGACATAGCTGTTAAGAAAAGTCCCTGATAGACACATCTGAGGGTGATAAATCAGGAGAAAGGGAGATCATTCCTATAATATACTAACTTAAGTTAATCAGAGGTCTTCCTCTCTCTCTCTCTCTCTCACACACACACACACACACACCACCCCTGCATACTACATACATAGAGAGAAAGGGAGAGAGAGAAGGTGGAGAAAGAGAGGAGAGAAGAGACATACATACTTTATCATTAGAAAGCAAGGCTAAGTGAGATCAAGGAGAAGCCAGAAGGCAGTTGTAACTGATCAAGAACCACTTGCAACAGCTAAGTTTTGAGGCCACATACCTTGACATTGTGTCTTCCATCCTTAAAGGTGTCAAAGTACAACTGGAATAGACAGGAGGGGGGCGGTTCTAGCATGCTATGGATTTGGTATTCACTATTATGCAGAGAAATCAGGAAATGTTAATGACAGAAGGCATTTTCAAAAATCATAGCCCAGGAGATGACATGTATTACCCATATTTTTTAGTTTAACTAGAGGCAGTATTCAGATGAGTGGGTCACTTGTCCTACTTGTCTATAGCCTATCCTTTCCAAATTGGCGAGAACAGAGGAAATTTGATATTTTCTCCCAAATATAAAAGATATTAAAAGAGTCTGAAATGCATTTGTACTAATTTACCTTAATTAATATTTTGGTCTATGAGAAAAAATGGGGGCCACAAGGGAGTTTACAATATCATCTCTGATTGTCTAGTAGGTTAACATGATAACCAATTATTGTGTCACAGGATCACTCAGGAACTATATCCTTAGAAGATACTGCATCAGTCAAATATCGCTGTCTTAGCTCCTATATTTTCCTAAATAGGAAGTCTGAAATAGGAGGACAAATGGTATAGTATTCTGTGTCCCAATTTTTCTTACCTTCAAGGAAAATCTTTTTTGAAAATCCAATGTGTAAAACAGTTAAAGTAAACATGGAAGAGATAGTGAGGATGATAGAAGAGGCCTGTTTTCCAACTATGCTATCCCTCTTCATCTGAAATGGCCCTAGGACTGTACCGGAAGAATGTGGATGATGGAAGAAATGGAGCTTTGTGGCCGAAGACAAGTGGAGTCCATCTTTTATAATCTGTGTGACACTGATATTGTTACTTGATTTCTCCTCAGTTTCAGCAGCCTCGTCTAAAAACTATGAATAGCATTGATATAATAAAGTTGTACAGAAGATTAAATGAGACATGAATATAGAGGACTGATAGGCGAAGACTGGATCTTAAAGTTTTTGAAGCTGGAAAATATTGATTTGATTATTGGAACTGGATTCTGAAGTTTAAGTTAGAAGATCAGTTCACTTGTAAGGTCGAATTTGCTTTTGTTTCGTCAAGAACTACTTGCCTGGTTGCTTATAGTTATGCAGACATAGAGTAAGTAGATGCATTGTTCTGGAGGGAGAGCTTAAGCGTACATTTTCTCCTTGTGTAGGTCCTAGCCTTAGAAAGTATAAGTAAATAAAGTTAGTGCTGCTCAGTTCTCATAAAACTCAGTTCTAGGAAAAAGAGATTCAGACAGTGCCTTTTCTCCAGGGTCAGCCTGAGATTAAAAAATAGTTTGCAAATATTGTTGGTGGCTTGGGAATATGGACAGTGGTGAGCGGAGGGGACAGACATTCAGTCCTCCATGGAAAGGTATGGTGGTCTCACCATACTTTGCAGCTCCTGTTCCTCACTGGCCATTTCCCCTTGGCCACTGTAGAGGCAGCTTTGGTTCCAGTCCAAACCTGGCCCTGGAGAAGATTTGGAATTTACAGAGCCCAGTGGACCCTGAATAATACCACACTGTATCAGAGATTCAGCACTACTTGAGAGAGGTCTGTTGCTGGGCCAGGGAGGTTCCTGGGCCAAGACTCACCAAGGCCAGCCTTGGGAAAAATCTAATCACAAGTCAAATCAAACAATCATGCCTGAGTCCCCTGATGCACATTAACACAGCCTGAACCAGTGACTATCTCTAGCTGCTTTCCCACCAGGTCCCCAGGAAACAGGGATCATTTGGTACCAATGTTTACATCTCTTCATAAAGTATCAACTTAAATTTTTCATGCATTAGAGAATAAGGATTAATGCTCAAAGAGAAAGCTGCACATAAAATAAAACTAATGTAATACGACTCTGAACAGATTTCAGAGACACGTCTTCCAGCCTGCCTGGGGTCCCTTGGAAGGAAAAGGTTTTCTCTGATTATCAGCAAACTATGGAAAACCATGACTACACTGCTAGAAACTCTCCAGTTTCTTTCTTTTTCTTTGACCCAGAAACTCTTTCTTCCTCTTGGTCCCTTAAAACCTCTATTAGTGACCATTTTGTGACAGTGGCTTTGTAATCTCCCAATACTGGCTCTCGAGTGGGGAGAAAAAGGGCTTATTGGCGAGCTCACAGGATCTGGAAAGGCTGTTCCTTTCCCAGCTGGCCAGGAGTGCCGGAAGCCTGAGAAGGCTGTCCACAGGCTGTCTGGCAAGGGTAAAGGAAGAGGGGAGGAGGAGGCTTAATTCCTAGCTGGCTGGACCTCGGAAGGTGGCCTCCTTTCCCTTTGGCTCGTGAAACAGAATAGAAGGCCAAGAATCCTGGCTTAGTTCCTGTCAGCTTGTCGCCTTGTTTGTGGGCTTGTGGAGTGAACTGAGTTCCGGAAGAAGCTTGAGGGCTGCCTGAGACAGGCTTACAACTGAGCCTTGAGGAAGACAGACCCTCCCTGTCGCCCCTGGGGTCAGAATTTCTTAGCCAGAAGCCTCTGTCCTTTCAGTTTAGAGGAGAAGTGGATTGAGGAGTAAATGGCCTAATTAGTTGTGGAATGTTTGCTTAATACATTAGGATCCTTTCTGTGTTCCCATGAAATTACCATAAACATAAACTACAAACATTTATTTTTAAGCATCCCAAATCTCATTGCATATATCAAAGGGTATATGACATTAACACTTAAATTTATGAATGTATTTTTTTGCAGCAAATGTTAAACATGACTCCAGAAATCATCTTAAAATATTATTCTTCTTGGAAAGACTGGTATGACCTCAATGAAATGCTCATTTATGCAACATGACTCTAATAGACACAGGCTTTATTAAAACTACTCAGTATCTATGCAGCTTGCTCTATGCAAGAAGGCACTAAGTCTTAATCATTTTTCTTTTCCCAGTACTTAATAAAGTATTTCTTTACAACTTTATTGAAATATAATTGATAGACAAAAATTGTACATGTTTAATATATACAATTTGGTAAGTTTAAACATGTCCATACACCCATGATACCATCATCATAATCAATGTTTAAGCATATTGTTAGGCGAACGTGATAACCACTACTCTATGGAAACAGTTTAAGCATATTGATCACCTTCAAAAGTTTCCTTATGTCCATTCATTTTTTGTCTTAGTTTCTGTTTTGTGGTAAGAATATTTAACATGACACCTACCCTCTTCGTACATTTTCAAGTGCACAGTGTTGTATTGTTATAGGTACTATGTTGTATAGCATATCTCTTAGAACTTAACTCATCTTGTATACTTGTAACTTTATACCCACTGAATGAGTCCTTATTTCCCCTTTCCCCCATCATCTGCCATTCTGTTTGCTTCATCTGGAAGTCTGACTATTTTAGGTACCTCATAAAAGTAAAATCATACATTATTTGTCCTGTGTGTCTGGCTAACATTACGCTAACATTAGCGTAATATCTTCCAGGTCCATCCATGTTGTTAACACATGGTAGGATTTCCTTCTCTCTTAGGGCTGAGTAATATTCTATTGTATTTATATACCACATTCTCTTTATCCACCCAACCACTAATGGGCATTTAGTTTGTTTCTTTACTTTGGCTATTATAAATAATGCTGCAGTGAACATGGGAATGAAGATAACTTTCTGAGATCCCGATTTCAATGTTTTCAGGCATATACCCAGACATGGGATTGCTGGATCATGTGGTAGATCTATTTTAAATTTCTTGAGGAACCTCCATACTGTTTTCCATAGCAGCTGAACCATTTTACATTCCCACTAACAGTATATAAGTGTTCAAGTTTCTCCAAAGTTTTGGCAATACTTATTTTTTGTTGATAGTTATTCTAATCGGTATGAGGTGATATCTCATTGTGGTTTTGATTTGCATTTCCCTGATGATGAGTGATGTTGAGCATTTTTTCATGTGTCTATTAGAATAGACATGTCTATTAGAATAGAAATGTCTATTAAATGTTTTGCTCACTTTGTATTTGGGCTACGTTTTTATTTTTTCTCTTCTTCCTTCCTTCCTCCCTCCCTTCTTTTTTCTCTTTTCTCTTTTCTTTTTTTTTTTTTTTCAAGATTTTATTTATTTATTTGAGAGAGAGACAGTGAGAGAGAGCATGAGTGAGGAGAAGGTCAGAGAGAGAAGCAGACTCCCTGTGGAGCTGGGAGCCGGATGTGGGACACGATTCCGGGACTCCGGGATCATGACCCAAGCCAAAGGCAGTCGTCCAACCAACTGAGCCACCCAGGCCTCCCACTTTTTCTTTTTTTGATATTGAATTGTTTCTTTTGAAAATTAATCCTTTGTCAGATGTTTGACTTGCAATTATTTCTCCCATTCCAAGGTTGCCTTTCACTCTGTTGTTTCCTTTGAAGTGCAGAAGTTTTATAGTTTGATCTAGTCCCACGTGTCTGTTTTTGGTTTTGTTGTTTGTGCTTTTAGTGTCATATCCAAAAAATGCTTGCCAAAACCAATGTCATGAAGATTTTCTCCTGTGTTTCCCCCCCCCCCCTGGGACTTTTATAGTTTCAAGTCAAGCTTTTAAGTCTTTAATCCCTTTTGAGTTGATGTTTATGTATGCTATAAGATAGGGGTTTGATTTCATTCTTTTGTATGGATATCCAATGTTTCCAATACACCTTGTGGAAGAACCTATTCTTTCCCCATTGTGGATTCTTGACATTCTTGTCAAAAATCAATTGAGCATATATGTGTGGGTTTACTTGTGGATCTCTATTTTGTTCTATTAGTCTTTATGCCAGTACCAGACTGTTTTAATTACTGTAGTTCTGTAATATATTTTGAAATTAGGTACTGTGATACTTCCAGGTTTGTTCTTTTCTTCTCAAGATTACTTGGCTACTCTGAGTCTTTCATGGTTTTCTATATGAACTTTAGGATTATTTCTTCTATTTCTGTAAAAACAATGTTATTAGTCTACAACAAGAATAATATTTAATCTGTAGATTATTCCTTCAGGGAGTATGGGCATTTTAATAATATTTTAATGGCGTATTAAGGTAGAGACCACAATGCTCAGCAAATACTGCCTGTATGCCTTGGCCCCTTTGCAATTAGGCAAGGCACTGTGACCAATACTAGTCAATGACATGTAAGTGGAAGTGATGAATTTATCACTTTTGGGCTAACGGAGTAAGAGCCCAAATGCGGTTTTTCATGATTTCGTGATATGATTCCATGGCATGATTTTATAACAATCAAGCAGGCCCAGGTTCTGGATAGCATAGCTACAGGATGATGGGAGTTTCCATCAGTTTGGATCTCTGAGTAGCTATGTGGAGCAGAGTCCCTGCTGACTGTGAATGAGACATAAAGTATGAGCAAGAAATAAGCTCCTGTCATATTCAGTTACTGAAATTTTGGGCTCAGTTTGTGACTTGCATAATGGAGCTTCTCCTGACTAATACAATTGTCAAGCCAGTAGTGAGCCCTTCCCCCAAGTGGCTCAGAATGATGCTGCTAAATAGCAGAGCTATGGTGGGACTTCGTCCAGTATGCCTAGAACAAAGAAAATCTGGGATAAGACTTGTGTCACAAGGGAGGTAACATTGATCCTAGATCTTGGTAGATGCGTCGGCATATTTTAGGCAAAGGAGATAGGAGGGCATTCTAAGCAAAGACAAAGAGGAGGGGAAGGGTTTTCTGTATTTGGTAAGTTAAGGCTTCATTCATTTATTCATTTATTCTTTCATTTAGTTCTATTGTTGATACTGGTCATTAACTGATGCATAAATTTCATGGGTGACTTGGTAGGATGAACAGCAAAATTATTTAGGATCAGGTTGGGAAGGGCTTTGTTTGTCTTGCTAATGTGGAGGTTTAATTTCAGGAGAATTTTAAATGACCTTTACAACTTTAAAATACAAGCTTTTATTTGATAAAAAGAAATGGACTTAATTATTATACTCATGTATGTTAGGACTCTGGGGATTTGATACACATTATTTTTAGGTTTGATTCAACACAAGTCAATGGCAGAGCTTATAAACAACTTAGGATTATGTACTGTTTCTCCCATTTACCTGTCATGCTATCTACAACCTCTCCCATGTTCCGTCTCAAAAAAAAAAAAAAAAAAAGCACAAAAGTGAGTGAAAAAAAAACCCTCAAGTTATTTTAGAAACCAACAGTGGGAATGGGAGTGGAAAAGTATGGATATAGATGATGAGATAACACCCTCCAAGCATACTGTTTGATTTAATTCAGTCATTTGTTTCATATTTTTTTGTCCGTGGACTCATCCCATTCACCCCAACCTAAGACAACTCCTGTTTCATTCCATAAATTTTTTCCTAACTCACATCCTTTCACTTTCTTAGCACCCCTTCACTTTCCTACTTTGCAGAGAAGTCTTGGGCGGATGATATCTTTTATGTACAAATCTACCCTTCATCCAAAAATATGTTGGCATTTGAAGAAAGAGGAGACAGTAATACTTAGTAGTCATGTAAAAAGGTCATATTGTATGATTAAAGGTTTGTGATATGGGAACAATGTGGATGAATCAGAAAACTGACATTTTATAATACAGAATGAATTTTATTTTCCCTAGAAATTATTTCATTTAATCAGAATTTATTGACTAGAATTACAAACTAGATATTTCTAAAATATGAGGAAATATATTTTTACCTGGAATTAAATCTAGTATTGGGTTTTACTACTTCAAAAAGATGAGTAATTATTATCCCACATGAACTCCACAGGAAGTGGCATGTAAATCATCAGTCCTGTCCTTATAACCTGGGCAGAGTATGTGATGAGGAACACTGGAGTACTAATGATGCCACCTTCTTGGGTTTACCTGGATGGGGTAACACATTTAAATTGCCTTTCTGTAGCTTCAGAGAACCCACGGGCTCAACCCTGGCCAGCTTTCTCAAGTGTTGTCATTAGTCTACAGCAGGGAAAGATCACGAATGACCTGGCATAACCCATTTTCACCACAAGAAAAAAATTCAAATCATAAATTCTGGTAATTAGAGATTAACATTATCTTTTTATATTTGGAGAAGTGCATATTGCTATCATTACAAATAAGTTTAGTCTATTTAAGTTTTTTTTTTAAAAGAGAATTATGCAGAAAATATTAAATAGCCACAGATTTAAACATTTTCACCAATGATTTTATTGTTGTTAGTGAAGCGACACAGTCAGGGGCATCTAACTAATCATTCTCGATACATTTCATTCTCCAAGCTGTCTTGAGAAAATATTTTTCAGTTGACTTCATTGGTAAAGCTGACCAGAAGACAATATGGGATAAACTGTTTTTATAGTAGATATTGTGACATAATCTAGGAAACTATAGCAGAGAGAATATTGGCTTAGTCTCCTCATAGTTCAGCTCTTTCTATGTAAATGCCCAATCAGTTGCTCATAAAAACTGGAATTATGACCTTCATTTTCTGGGGCTTGAAGTTAGAGCAAAAGTGTTCCATCAATAAAATCTTCAATGGTTTTTCGATCCTTATAATATCACCCAGCAATTCTCTCCCTGAGTTGAGATAATAGCAGCAATTAGGCAGCTTTTATTTCTCAACCCCTTTTAACTTTTGCTGTCTTATAAATGAACACACTGCATATATATGTAGCCAGTATAGAAAGGATGCTGGCCAGTGTCAGAAGTAGGGAAAAACAATTAGCCCATTCATGAATTATCCTCTATTCTTCACTTTAGCCCCAAAGGTTAAATGTGAATGTGCTTAGTTGCCTCACTTTCTATTTTGACCACATGTGAGCGCTTTGGTGGAGTTCTACAGAGAGTAAAAAAAAGTAAGATTTTGAAAATCGAACACACTTGCATTTATTAATGGTCACTAATGGCATGTAATTAAAGTAATTACAGGAAGGCAAACAGACAATTAACTTGTTGGAAGTGTCAAGGAAGGGCAATAACAGAGTTTAAAGTTCTTATCTGTCTGGTTCATCTTTAAGTCCCACAAATATCATAAAGAAAGAGTGATGTTAACCAGAATGGTCAGGCTAATATTAGACCTTTATAAAGCAACCATGGAGTCTGAAGGGGACAGCAGAAGGCCAAGGGCAAAAAGCTGCGGTAGTGGGGGGTTGAAGGAAGGGAACTAGAACCAAAACCAGGCTTCAAGAATGACGGTGCCTTTATCAGAGCTCTGATGAGGACTAACTACAGTAGATGGCAAACAAAAAATGATGAGTGTGTCTTTCCTTTCATCAGTCTGTGTGCTTTAAAGTCTGAATCACATTTGTCAGCTCCTATTGCCCATGGTCTAAAGGTCATTTCTTGTGTTTATTAATTGCATATTACCAGGTGAATTATAAGCTCTCAGGAAACAAAACTTTCATTTTAGGACTCTTCCATGTGTTCTGCTGTGCTCAGGACACCGAGTGTCATTGGATGAGCAGGATGGTTCTGAATTATCTATCCAGCATCCGCTGGATACTCCGCTAAGTACTAGGAACCCCCTCTCAGTTATAGACATAGACCTTTTATGGGATCTATGCACAACCACTGACACCCAAGAACTCCACTAATACTAATAAATGTACATATGCCAGCTAGCTTTTAAGCACCACACGTTATTCTTACCTCATCAGAACAACTCTATGAGGTTGTCTTACAAGGGGTGGAAGAAATCTAATTTTTATTATGTCTATGTAAAATAAGTTGAAGTTTTAGAGTAGTGGCTTGGAAACCAGCCTTTGGGATGAGTAAATTGGGATTGGAGCTCTTTTATTATTAAACAGATGTTGGCATGTATTAGGTCTAGGGGCCATTTGCAGTAATAAGAAAGCAGGGTTCAGAAGAGGACCCCTGCCCCCTAAATGAAAATACACATCTAAAAACAAAGGCAAGTGTTTTGCAATTCTGTGAAATTATATATTGCAACATTTAAAAAATTCCTTATGTTCTCGTCATTGTTATTTCACTGCCTGTGTTCTTTGTTATTTCTCACCTAGAGGAAAGCAATGCTTTCAAAGCAGTTTCCTTAACTCCGCCTCTCCCGATCTCCAATGTGGTTGATGTACTGCTGTGTGATGGATATTCCCTATCTAATGTGGAACTCTGATCCCATTACTATCCCACTCAAACACCTTCAATGGCTCTCTGGATCTACATGACACAGTCCAATCATTTTATCCTGACTGTCACAAGTACCTGCAAGCTGGGCCCAACTTGCTGTTTGTAACTGATTTCCAACTACTCTCCTTTAGATACCCTGCATTTCAGTCATAGCCCTGTTCATGAATCCTGTACATTTGCTGAGCTGTCCTATCTCTATTCCCTGGCTTATGCTATCCCAACTGTTTTTCCACACTGAAATTCTGCCTTTATTTAAAGATCTACCTCACATGTCACACTAATGGCACATCCTTACCTAATTTCTCTCCCTGCCTGCCACTTCTGAAAATCCCAAGGTTCTTACCTGTACCAATCTTACTTATATGTGCTTATTTATTTATAGATCCAACTCTGTAATAACACCGTAACAGTCTGTGGTGATGCACTTTATCAACTTCTCATTGTATCTTTATAATGAAAACATAATAACTTAAATAAACTTATTTCCCCCAATCCTACTATCTCCTTTCACTTAGTGAACTCCTACTTAACTATACCGACCAAGTCTGAATATCACCTCTTGCAGAAAGTTCTTAAAACTTCAGGACTGGGTTAAGTGCACCTTTGTGTTTTCTCATTGTCTTTTGTTCTTATTTTCATCTTGAATCTGTATCATCATAGTGAAATTGTCTAATTATAGGGCTGTCTCCACTATTAGACTCAAATCCACCCCCCAAGGAATTATATAGTATTAAATTCCCTAAGCCTCTGAGAATTACAGCTACCATATTATAGGTGCTTGGTATATTCTGAAAGACTTTTTTTTTTAAAAATTAACATATAATGTATTATTTGCCCCAGGGGCACAGGTCTGTGAATCATCAGGCTTAAACATTTCACAGCACTCACCATAGCATGTACCCTCCCCAGTGTCCATAACCCAGCCACCGTACCACCCCCACCCCCAGCAACCCTCAGTTTGTTTCCTGAGATTAAGAATCTCTTATGGTTTGTGTCCCGATCCCATCTTGTTTCATTTTTTTCCTTTCCTACCCCCCCAACCCCCTCCGCCTCTCAAATTCCTCATATCAGAGAGATCATATGATAATTGTCTTTCTCTGATTGACTTATTTTGCTCAGCATAATACCCTCTAGTTCCATCCATATGGTTGCAAACGGCAACATTTCATTTATTTTGATGGCTGCATAGTATTCCATTGTATATATATACCACATCTTTATCCATTCATCTCTTGATGGACATCTAGACTCTTTCCATAGTTTGGCTATTGCTGCTATAAACATTCTGGTGCACACGCCCCTTCGGATCACTACATTTGTATCTTTAGGGTAAATACCCAGTAGTGCGATTGCTGGGTCATAGGGTAGCTCTATTTTCAACTTTTTGAGGAAACTCCATGCTGTTTTCCAGAGTGGCTGCACCAGTTTGCATTCCCACCAACAGTGTAGGAGGGTTCCCCTTTCTCTGCATCCTTGCCAACATCTGTCATTTCCTGACTTGTTAATTTTAGCCATTCTGACTGGTGTGAGGTGGTATCTCACTGTGGTTTTGATTTGTATTTCCCTGATGCCAATGATGTGGAGCACTATTTCATGTGTCTTTTGGCCATCTGGATGTCTTCTTCGCAGAAATATCTGTTCATGTCTTCTGCCGATTTCATGATTGGATTATTTGTTCTTTGGGTGTTGAGTTCGATAACTTTTTTTTTTTTTTAAAGATTTTATTTATTTATTTGACAGACAGAGATTACAAGTAGGCAGAGAGGCAGGCAGAGAGAGAGGAGGAAGCAGGCTCCCTGCTGAGCAAAGAGCCCAATGTGGGGCTCCATCCCAGGACCCTGGGATCATGACCTGAGCCGAAGGCAGAGGCTTTAACCCACTGAGCCACCCAGGCAGCCCAGTTCGATAACTTCTTTATAGATTTTGGATACCAGCCCTTTACTGATATGTTATTTGTGAGAATCTTTTCCCATTCTGTCATTTGGCTTTTGGTTTTGTTGACTCTTTCCTTTGCTGTGCAAAAGCTTTTGATTTTGATGAAGTCCCAATGGTGCATTTTGCCCTTGGTTCCCTTGCCTTTGATGATATTTCTAGGAAGAAGTTAATGCAGCTGAGGTTGAAGAGGTTGCTGCCTGTGTTCTCTTCAAGGATTTTGATGGATTCCTGTCTCACATTGAGGTCCTTCATCCATTTTGAGTCTATTTTTGTGTGTGGTATAAGGAAATGGTCCAATTTCATTTTTCCGCATGTGGCTGTCCAATTTTCCCAACACCATTTGTTGAAGAGTCTTTTTTCCTTTGGACATTCTTTCCTGCTTCATAGAGGATTAGTTGACCATAGAGTTGAGGATCCATTTCTGGGCTCTCTATTCTGTTCCATTGATCTATGTGTCTGTTTTTGTGCCAGTACCATACTGTCTTGATGACGACAGCTTTGTAATAGAGCTTGAAGTCTGGAATTGTGATGCCACCAACTTTGACTTTCTTTTTCAACATTTCTCTGGCTATTTGGGGTCTTTTCTGGTTCCATATACATTTTAGGATTATTTGTTTCATTTCTTTGAAAAAAATGTATGGTATTTTGATAGAAATTGCATTAAATGTGTAGATTGTTTGAGGTAACAGATTTTTTTACAATATTTGTTCTTCCAATCCATGAGCATGGAATATTTTTCTATTTCTTTGTGTATTCCTCAATTTCCTGAAAGACTTTTTTAAGGGCTCAGATCCATGACGCTTTCCTGATAAGCCTGGAGGCAGTAGATGAGGGCACTTGAGATGAGGTTAGAAAGCCCTTTTTGAGATGAGCAGCCACAAAACACTTCCAGTTTTCAGGTTCTAAAATTATGTTCAGCCTGAGCTTTGTCATCTTGAAGTTCACAGTCACCCCCATTTACCGCTAGAAAGTAGCTCTGTACTTAAGTACACGAAGAGGATAACCACCTTTGGCAGATTTGAAGGAGTTTGGGTGGATTCTAGAGAGTAGCGAATGTTTTAAATCCTTAAGCTTTTTTAGACACCTGAGCTCCAGTTATTTGCACTGGGACATTACCTGTGGTTCTTCTTCTTGAACCAGGCTTGACTGTTTCCAAGAATTTGAGATTGACGAATAAAAGCCCATTTTAACTGACCACTGAAGTGTCCAAACACCTGGCCCTGAAGTCAGGCCACTGCCAACGCCAAACTCCTCCAACTTACAAATCTACTGGTTTCCATTATGGACCATGTCTGCAGTGCTCTGAACAGGGGCAGAAAGTGATATAGCTTAGTCTGTAATCAGTGTAAACTGTTTCCCTCTATATGCTAAACCCAAGGGAGGAACATAGATAGGTACATGCTATGTATAGTTCAGCCCTGCCTGTTAAAGATACAGCTCTATGTTTGTGTACAAAATTATGTTTAAAAGAAAATAAAACAAAGTAAGGTTACATAGGAGTCCTAAGGAAGGGTAGAGTGGAGACTTGACCTGTCAGCTCTTATTAATTAGAGAAAGCTTCCTAGAAGATGTCATTTTTCTGAGAAATTAGAGAAGTATCTGAGAAGGGAGGGCAACCATTTCAGGCCATAGCATGGAACATGGCATAATGAGACTTGGGTAGTGTCAAGCAAGACATGCAAGAAAGCAGGCAGATCCTTTGACTACAACAAGGATTCTGGGTAGGTAGATCATACATGATTAAACTTCTGGGAATGGGGAGGAGAACATTTAGTAAGTGATAAGTCTCGAATTTATATTAATGATATGATTTGACATAATGACAAAGGGAGCCATTATGAATTATTGAGTGACATGGGAAAAATAGAAAATATGTTTAAGGAAGATTGTTTTAAAACTTTTATATTAAAGGCATTAGAGAGGAAATTTCTAAAACTTGGGCAATATAAAGGAGTTTGATACATTAAATGTATGAGCTGATGAGGTCTTAGACCAGGGATGACAAGCTGTCGTTACCTGTTCTAGACAGGTATCCCTATTCAAAAGCAGAATGCTTTCAGAATGGTACCAGAATCCTTCTCGGCATAGCCCTCTGGAAAACCTCTACTGAACAATTTGAGTTGGTAAGCTAGATGATAGCTAAATGCTGTTCCTATTTTAGACTATGGTGTAACATGTGGAAATGATACAATAGGGGCCATTATGTAGAAGTCATATGGAGGATATGCTGACAGGATGACATAGATAGATATAGAGGAGGAGGAAAAATGAAGATTGGAAAATGACTGAAAATGTAGAAATCTAAGGGACTCCAAAGTGTTGTTACAAGAATGTAACAGAGAAGTGAAGGCAGAATTCTTGGTTTGATAAGAAAATGAGGCATTTATTAACCTATTAGTCTTAGCTCCATGTGATTGTAATTAATTAGATAGAAATGCCTTAGAGAAAGGATGAAACATCATATTGGGGTTGATAACTTTATTCATTCAGCACTTTAAATAAATATATTTTGAGTAATTACTCTGTACCAGATACTTTTTCAGATGTTTGGAATACATCAGTGGATAAGCCTGAGGCATAAATTCCAACAATGAAAGGAGACAACCAACAGTAGATGCAATAAATAGTCACCTAGTCCATTAGAAGATAAGTACCATGAAAGACAGAAAAGAGTATAACAGCATAAGAATGATCAGGAATTCAGGGGGCATGGAGGGAAAGAAAAGTCGTTCATTTACAGATCTTCACCATTTGACCTACTGCCAATTGACCTACCGAGTATTCGCTAGGTTAACACCATACGACTTGAGAAATACTAACAATTTTCTTACCTCTGATCATGGAAACTGGTTAGCCATAGACCCTGCAGGCTACAGAGAAATGTGTTCAGACTTTTTTGGAGATCAGAGATTGATCATCTTGAATCTTATATGATCTTTTTGCCTTCTGGCAAAGGAAAGAAAAGTGTAGGTAACTTCCAGTGATTGAGTAGTGTGGAATAGTGAGCCTATTGGATTCTTCATGTTGCTTGCTTTGATAGATTTATGCTACAAAGGTTGATGATGGCAGATTGCTTGATTTTGCCCCTTCAGGACACTAGGGTCTAAAATGCAATAGTTAAATGTAATCTATTGAAATATCTATCAATTAACAACACCTGGAGGAGATTTTTAGTTAAGGGTATTTTGAAGACGGTGAAAGGATTTGTTGAGGGATTAAAACTACTCTCTGGAGTGGGAACATTATGGATTTTACCATTCAGTTACCACCAGGCCATCTTTACTAAAGAATGACCGTAAATATCATTTGTGTTCAGATTTCCATCTTCATGCTCTTCTCAGCAAGGATTTGTTAAAATCTCTCAACTCTCATGGTAAAAGAATGGTATCTGAGCTGGCTCACTTTCAACTCTCTTCCTCTCTCATTATTCCTGTTTGTTGGAGCTTCTTTGGTTTGCTGCAAATGTCTTACCTTGTTTCTTTCGTATGGAGGTGTAGGTTTCTGGTGTCAGTGTTCTTGCTAATGGTTCTCAGGCCTCCTGTCTGCAAAAACTTAACGTTTACTTCACATTGAACTTTTGCAGAGATTTCTGTTCAGCTCACCAAAATTTTGGCTGCCTGCTTTACATGTTAGCCTCGTAATGGCTTCTTTGGTCTATTTGCTTGGCCCTGGAACTCTTCTCATGCAGGAGGGCTCCCTCTTTCCATTCTTTTTGGCACAATCGGCATTTTTTCCTGCATTTTGTCGTATTCTGAGCATACTCTGGCAGCAGGAAGGGTATTTTCAGTCTCTTTTTGGCAGTAAGAGTTATCTTATGCCTGGCACCAAGCTGAAAACATTCCCCACTGGGTAGTGCTTTGACATTGTCTCAGCAGTAGTGGTGTAGAGGCACTTCCTGTGTAACATCATTAAATATCCCTGTTCCATCAACAACCCTTAAGAGATATTTCCTATGTACACTATTGAAATTCCTACCCATAAGTAGCAATGGAAGGGTACTTCTGTGGCACTTTGGGGACACATCCTATGTAACATCATTACAGTCCTTGTACCAAGAGGAGTAGTTTCAGGGATACTTTTGGTTTTGATTAAATATTCTGTTGCAGTGGCCACACAGCAACTCAGGATCCTTTTTTTTTTTTTTTTTAAATTTCATTTCCAAGATTGTTGGAGTTCTTTATAAGCATATAAAATACTATTACCATTTAGCTGAAGAATTTAATATTTTATTCCCTTGTCAGAGTCCCTGAAGACATAGGTACCCAGACATAGGAATGATGGAATCCAATCAGGTTTAAGGTCCCAAGAAACCTCTGAAATCATAATAGCATTCAAGAAAGAAGCAAAACCTGTACTATTTATATCTTGAGTATTTTTTTATTATGTTCCTTATTCCCTAACAATAAACAATAAATAAAAATACAGTCCAAAACTATCATTGCCAAGAGAGTAGTCAATTTAAAGAGCAGTTTCAAATTGTACAGTGGTGTATATGGGAGAGGAGGATGCTATGCAATTTCCTGTAAGATAAATCCCGACTCTGATTTGAAAAGTTGTTTATTGAGCCTTTTCCATTTATTCTTCAAAGGCTACGAGGATGGTTATAGCATATCACACTGGAAAACATATCTTATATGTTGTGAACATAATATGAAAGATATGAATATTCAATCCTGAGAACACTTCAAATTGGAATTTGTGTAGATATGGCTTTCATGATATAGAGGACATAGATTTACCATGGTCTCAGATGACATAAATGCCACACCTATATCACTGTGACTAAACTGAATATGATCGTTGTCAAAATCCGAGTCACTGACCTACAAAACAGACAGATCAGTATTTCTAGGTCCACATTGAGGTAATGGGTCACATCGAATGAAACCAACCAACATTTTTGGGGTCACATCCATGTTTCTCAGGGTATCAAGCATGAAGAAGTAGTTAATGACTTGGAAGAAGGAATAAACATGAAGATATAACCACCACCCTTAAAAAAAATAGAAGGTCACCAGGAGCAGGTACATAATACAATATTTTGCAAAACAGATGAAATACTTTCCTTTAATTGTCATTAAATCTATACCAAAGAAAAGTATATAATATTTTACTCTAAAAGAGTTTGGTCAGGATCAATTATGTTTTATGTCCAGCTTTCTAGAACGATGCTATTAAGTTGGGTCAGCCTTCCTGCTGTCCAGAACTTGTGACATGAGGAGAGAAACAAAGCAGAAAACCCAAGTAAACTAACTGGGAGTGGCAGATAAGCATAGCATTGAGCTATAGGCACATGGCAGTCCAGTCCATGCCATATTTCATATATCCACGAGGCGTGACATTGTTTTCTGCCATGACCCTACTTTGTGAGCTTTTTCATCAGTCACAGTTAACATGGTAGGAGAAGGACAATACTGTTTTCCAGAAAGGCCCAGAAGTCCACAGGGCCAGAGATACTATTTATCACAAGCCCATATTATTGGACTGTGTTTATGTAGATAATGAAAGGACAAGGTGGTCAAATAGCTGCTTTGTCATGAAGTGAATTAGGGTAGTAGGGCCAGGTAGGAGGGAGGGAGGTAGGAGAAACATCCAAAGTATATAAAAAAAGCCCAAGTCTACTGAAGTTCATAGTTATAGCTACTGAGAAAGTGGGATTGTTGTGAGTGATGAGACATAAGAACTCATTTTTAGTTAAAGCATAAAGAAGGTATACAAGGGAGAGTTGCAAACAATATCAGACTGAAAAGACAGCTGCAGTCAATGTCCCTGCTAATATTTTCCATCCGTGTACTAAGTGAATTTGTAATGTGCAACTTATGTCAAGAAAATAAACAGATGTGCACCATAAGCAGGAACAACAATGAAAGAAGTTACATAGATTTTATAAAGATTAGACCTTTGATGTTGATTCTGCCAGTGAGAAGGTATTGTAGGGAAAGATCTCCCATTTGTACAGTCGTCTTCTATTAAGGAAGATGAAGATGTTGATATTCCCCAACAACCCAAAATGTTTTGAGCTTTTTTTAGTGGATCTGTGCCAACTTGGAAACACCCTGTCACCCATTCCCATTGTGTAGGTTGCCAGACAGCTGGATGTGCATTACAATGAGTAAAACAGACCTCCCAAAGAATCACATCTGTTATCTTGGCCTCATATGCACCCCAATAAAACCAGTTTTTCCACCTGGCAAAAGACATGAGAGGGTGCCATTATATTTTAATCAATTCTTGATGTGAGGAAACTCTCTATAACTAAGTTTGTACATTTTTATAGGGAGAAGAATTTAGACTAGAAATGTAATCAATGGCACTAATGCTAAATCTATACTGCCATTGACTGTGGAAGTATTGCGTGGCTTAAAAAGTCCTTCATAATTTGTCCCTTATATGCTTATAATCTTCATTAGTCCTACATCCCCCTAAACTTCCTACAGTAAAGACATATTTCCAGTTTGATATTTCCATAATACATTTTTTAAAAATAAGTATTCATTGGGCAACTACTATATAGCAGGCTTGGATGCTGTTTTTACTCTGAGCCTTGCCCTCAAGTCTAATGCACAAAGTAGTATTAAACAAATGAACAAATAGGTACTTAAATCGGTGGAACATTTTTATAGAGTAACACATGAATACATTTTCTTTGTAAAGACAATCAAACTATATAAATACAAACAGTCAACACAAAAGGGCTGAGATTAGTCAAGACTCTCTGTTCCAAGTGAAAGACATCCAGTCAAATTAAGAAAAGTGAATCTATGATACACATAACTAGGAGATTCAGAGATGGACTGACTTCAAGTCATGACCAGTCAATAGACATCTGGATGCAAAGACCCGAATGATTGGCCTCTCTCCCTCCTCTCCTTTCTTTTTCTCTCTTCTCTCACTTCCTCCTAGTCCAAGAAGGCAAGGATTCAAACAGCTGGTAACATGGCTTCAAACAGCTGGAGATTAATCATACCTGTACTGGTAGTGGTCCTAGAAAAAAGAGAATGCTTTCTTTTCCCAATGTTCATATATAAGATCTCAGGGAAAGGCCCTGATTGAGTCTTCAAGTCATATGACTATCCTTATCAATTCCTGTGTGAAAGAATGTGTATTGTGTTTGGTATGAACGTGAGAACCCTGAAGAAAGGGGGAAGAATAGCTCCCTAAAGGAAAGTGGAGGAAATGATTACTAATTAGGTAATATCTATAGATGTCCCATTCTCTAACCCCACTCTCTCTAAAGGGGTCACTACTGTAAGAAATAGTGTTTGTTTTTTCAAGCCCATGTCCACACATTTCTAATGCACATACATGTATACATTATACATACATATGTGCATACACATGTGCATGGTTATGTATGTGTATATGCATATGTGCATGTGCACTCACATATACCTATATCTATGCATATGTGTGTAGGAGTATAGCTTCCTTTTTAAAAACATAAATTGGATTATACTATATTATAATTTTCTTTACTTGCATTATATATTGAAGACTCCTCTGTGTCACTAGATGTGGATCTATTTCATTGTTTTGAATGCTAAGATAGCATTCCATATGTTTTTTTAGGGTAAAATGCAGCCATAATAGAGACATATGACATTTTACTTAATCCTCCTCTTATTTTTTGGCTATTTAAGTTATTTCTAATTTTAGATCGCAGTGCTTCAGTGAACACTTCTATACATTTTTTCTTTGTGCACACATGCAAGTATTTTTCAGGTATAGTTCTCTAATGATGATTATCTAGTTTGTGCTGTTTCTTTCAGTTATTTCAGTTATTTCAGCCCCAATATTATAAAATATATTATTTTGTATATCCTTCCAATATTTCTCATAATTTTGCTCTTTATATTTTTCTCTTTCTTTCATCTGACTTTCAGTACCTGGTTAGAGGCAGGAATCTATTATCTGCTGCTCTTTAGCCCCCACTATTTGCCAGCACTTGCCTCAGTCCCATTTATTGAGGAGCTGGTCCAGTTGTAGCTGATTTGAGAGGCTACCTTTCCCAAATACTAAATCTCCAATATGTGTGCACCTGTTACTAACCTTTCTGTTCTTTTCTACTGTCTATTTGTACATTCTTGAATAAATCAAACTATTTTTTTTACTTCTTTTTGTTTCTGTCATTACTATTTTTGTTATACAAGTAAAACATAACTTTTTCTTTGCACATGGTTGAAAGAGTACAGAAATATTCAGAGGAAATATGAAAGACTCTCCTCATTACTCCTCCTGCCTTCCTCCCAAGTCAACAGTGGAGAGATATAATTCTGGTTTCTCTATGTGTTTCCATATATACATGAAGCTATATAGACATATCTGTTATGTTCTTTTTATTGTAGGATCATGCTATACACCTGATTTCAACTGACTTTTGTTCCTTCACACTCTTTCTTTTCATGTCTGTGTGTAGTCAGACCTTTTTTTTTTTTTTTTTCTTAGACGACCACATGGGATTCCATAGTATATATATACTTTGGGCTATTTATATACTCCTCCTTTTTTGAAGACACCATTTTAGTTATTGTAGCTTTCCAGTATTTAAACATGTCGGACTGTAGTAGGATAACTTTTGAGGATCAGAGAAGATAATTTGAGGATCAGAGAAGAAAGCCTGAAACCAGAAGAGGAGACAGAGGTAGAGAGGAAGGAAGACAGCCACAGCAAAAGGGCTAGTGTGCAGACAGCTTGAGTATGGAGAAGCATGGCCTGAAAGAAATCCTAGAAGACTGTTGTGACTAGAGCATAGTATGTGGAGTACGAGAGGAAGTGAGATGAAGATGGAGAGATAGACCGCAGTCAGATCCTTAGGGTCCTTTAAGCTATTTAAAAGAGTTAATAGTCTACTCTCAATCAGCAGAGTCATTAAAAGATTTTCAGTATAGAAGTGACATTCCGTAGTGGGTTGAATTGTGTCCCCCCAAAATATATGTCCAAGTCCTAACCCCTTGTACCTAAGAATGTGACCTTATTTGGAAAAACAGCTCTTTGCAGATATAATTAAGTATCTAAGATGGGATCATCCTAGATTACTCAAATGGGCCCTAAGCGCAGTGATAAATGTTCTTCAAAGAGGAAGAAAACACAGAGGAGGAGACCAGAATTAAAGGTGGAAACTGGAGTTATGCTTGGACAAGCCAAGGAACACTCAGAGCCATCAGAAGCTCAAGAGAGAAGGAAAGATTCTCCCCTGGAGTCTTTGGAGGGAGTGTGGCCCTGCCAACACCTTGATTTTAGACTTCTGGTTTCTAGAAGCAAGAGAATAAACTTCTGTTATTTTAAGCCACTAAGTTCATGGTACTTTGTTGTGACAGCCTTAGGAAACTGAAATGCATTGCTTCCTTTATCCTTTTATTCATTCGCTGAGATATTCAACAAATACCTATTGAAAACGTTCACTATGTATCAAAACTGTTCAAAGTCCTGGGGATATAGCAATGGATAAAGAAACACACAAAAAATCCCTGCATTTGTAAGCTTCTATTTCTTCACGACACACCACCTATCAATGTGGGACCCTTGGGGTTTATGGTCTTTAATGCTTCTCTTATTTTCACTCTTATCAGTTTCCAGGTTGGTTGGATTTTACTTGCAGTTTCCCACTGTGAGTTTTTATGTCACTGGGCCTTGGCATATGCTGATAAAATTTCTTTCTTCCAGTTGTTTGGAAGTAGCTTAAATATTTCATGAGTTTCTATAATGCTTCCTTAATTGTCTTTGGTAAGTTTTTCTTGCCTCTAACAGCAGGTATCACAATATGTTATAATCATTTACCCATTTTACTTTCTCAGTAGTCTTTGAGCTCCTTAAGAGAAAGGACTATTTTTGTTTCCATGTTTATATTCCCAGGGCCTGTTATATAACCCATGCATATAATGAGTGCTCAATATTTACTTAATGTATAAAGTCTGTGCATAAAAGAAATGATTGATAAATTAGAGCTTATTAAATTAAAACCTTCTGTTCTCTAGAAGACAGTTAAAAAATTGAAAAGACAGGCCACCAACTAGTAAAGTGATTTTTATATAAAATACGACTGACAAGGGATTAGTATTTAGAGTTTATAAAATACTCCACCACACAAATAAGGAGAACACAAATGACACAATTTAAAAATGGATTTAAGAAACCTCGACATGCATTTAAGAAAAGAATAAGTACACTTGGTCCATAAACACATAAAGATATGCTCAATCTAACTAGGAAGTGGAAAATGCAAATTTGCAATACCAGTTACACCCTTTCAACTGGGAGAAGAAAAATCTGAGAAATCCAATAAAATCAACCGCTATAGATAATAAGGTTCAGTGAGGTCTCTATTCATTCGCTAGTATAAATGTAAACTGAAGCAACTACTTTGGAAATGACTTGGCATTATTTCATAAAGTTGAGATAATAAAGTCACATACCCTATAATCTAGCAGTGATACACACAGGCATGCAGGTATGTGTACATACATGCAAGAAGAAACATTTGCCCAAATGCACCATTAGGAGGCATATACAGTAATTTCTCAGCAGTTAAATGACAAAATGTCCTCATCCTAATAACATTTCTTCTTCTCAAATAGTACCAAGAGTAGAAGCAATCAGGATATCTTTGACAAGAGGCTGACCAGAGTCTGGAGAGATAAATTGTGATATATTTTCATAGTATAATATTATATGACAATGAGAAAAGAAAATGAGAGTTATGGACAACAGAGATGACTCTCTTAGTAACATAATGTGGAGTGAAGAAAATCAAGTCCAAGAAGACTGCATGACACCCCATCATAAAACTAAAAAAAATGGGTAGAATTAAGCAATACATCATTCAAAGTATATGCATATATATGTGTGATTTCAAAACTATATTCCTTAGAAAGTAAGGAAGTTATAAGCATAAAATCCAAGCTATAGTTTACTTCATAGGGGAGGCAAGTAATGGTGAGATGCTTACCACTAGATATAAGTAAGTGGTCATATTTTTAACTATTGAATGAGTGGTGAGCTTATAATACTTTAAATTGAGAGAAGATAAAAGAGAGCCATGCAGAGGGCAATAATACCTTATAAATGAGGACTAGAGTTCATCTAATTAAGTCTGTCCATTTGAGATTTTATATATATATATGTATATATATAATATGTATGTATATGTGGGTATATACACACATATGTCCATACATATGTCCATACACATACGTGCATATAGTTACATGTGTGTACATATATAAATGCATAAAATGTGTGATTTCACTTCAAATGAGCTTAGTTATTAATTTCTGCCAAAGAAATCTCATTCTGTATAATTCATTATTTCTTTGGTCAGTGCTCTAACTTTTCCTCATTTATGTAGCAGTGATTTGACCCTCCCTGGAGCAGAGAGCAGTTTAAAAAAGTAAGCGCACTGGTTGAATTAACTCATAAACTCATGCATTTAGGTTCTGCTGTTTTCTGTTATCATTAGCTATTACTTTGTAGAATGGGAGGTCTTGATCACAAGTGCTGGTTATTAAGCTTCAGAGTTTTAGAATCTGTCAAATAAATAAATAAAATCTTTAAAAAAAAATAGAATCTGTCATGAAATACAAGATGTGGAAATTCAGGAACACGATGATTTTCTTTCTTTCTTTTTTTTTTTTTAAGATTTTATTTGTTTGACAGACAGAGATCACAAGCAGGCAGAGATAAGAGGAGGCAGAGAGAGAGGAGAAAGCAGGCTCCCCTCGGAGCAGAGAGCCCGATGTGGGGCTCGATCCCAGGGTCCTGGGATCTCTGCCTGAGCTGAAGGCAGAGGCTTTATCCCACTGAGTCACCCAGGCGCCCCCATGATGATTTTCTAGTGTTTATGACTGCGGTAAATGCAGGTCATATTAGTGTAGGAAAGCACATGAGTGACTTTGGCCACAGAAGCATAAGAAGATCCAAATTAGAAATGTCCAATTTAAATACTATTCCATGAAGTTACCCAGAATGAAAGAAAGAAAAAATCCAAATTAGACTGAAAACCAAATAAATCTAAAGTTGACTTAAGTTAGGATAGAGGATAAAAGCCAGAGATGTCTTCCATAAAGTCCCACTGAGCCTCGGTACTGAAATATAGAATTGCCTGTCCAATTCCTGGCAAAGGGAACAAAAATAAAACTGCAATTAATACTTAAAAAGCTCTCTCCCACATGTGGTCCACAGGGGAGGGAAGTACACATTTCTGAGGCAAATGCATAACGTGCTTGTCCCAGCTCCCTGAACATTTGATCTTTAGCCAGGACCTTAAATTGTGTGCATTTTTTGCACAGCCTTTTCTGTATATTTATACCTTTCCAAGCAATATATGAAGACATTTTGAAGAACTACTTAAGAACCCAAATGTGGCTTTGTTTCTTTTAGCCATTTTTAAAACTCTGGAAATACTGATTTCAAGTGAATTTTAAAAATACACTCAGATAATGAGATTTGGAATACTGTATTCTGTATTCACATAAATTTTTGTAGATAGCTTTCGAGGCCTGGGCACTAGGGGTTTTATGGTGAAAACACTGATATCACTTTACCTTGTGTCCCTTGAGGGGAAGAGCACAGTGTTATAAAGTTCACGATGAGCCTTTAAAAGAAAGAAAGAATCCACATTTTGCCTTTATTTTTGATGGTTCTTTTGCTCCTTACTTTGGTTTAATTATTTGCCAAGTAAGATTCTTTTTGTCCTTAGGGTATCAGATTCTTCCATATCCATTACCAAGGTCCTCTGAGCAAGGGGGAACAAGAAAAGAAACTAAGCTTCCTTCTGCATCCAGTCTAAAGGCTGAACTTGGAAAGAAACACTTGGATTTAAAAAAAAAAAAAAAAAAATGGCTGCAGAACAGAAATTGAGTTAGTGTAAGAATCAGTCACCATAATCAAGATTCTTCAAACGTGTACTGGGATCCAGTTCCTCATAAGAGGTTCCCATCCCTTCGGTCTCAGCATTCTGTAACAGAGGGATGATAGACACATCAGCAAAAGGCACAGGTGAACAACGGCCCATTCTCCAAGTGGCACATTCTCAGAGTTTGGTACTTTCATGGGGGAAAATGATGCCTCCTGAAAACATACATCTACCAGAGAAATGCACTATGTGAGATTTTGTCAGCAACTTTCACCCCTAGATCTTTTCATCTTGGGGTCTTTTTGCTGTTATTGGCAACTAAAAACATCATCGGGTCAGACACGGAGGTTTCTCTTTAGAATTGAAAAACTATATGAGCACATCTTAGCTAGAAAATCACAGTATCATATATTTCCAGGAGATATCAGTCCTGGGCATTGGAGGCAGAGTAGCTCTACCTTCCCATTCACAGAGACCTTTGATAGGGAATCAGTCAGTAAACTGAACAACAGTTAACAGAAAAGGCCTGCATATATATGTGATTTCATAATTACACTAGCTAACAGTTCTGAACATTTCCTGTTTGCCAGAAACTCTATTACCTGGTTCATTTGTATTATTTCATTAAAATTTCATTCTATCCTGGGTGGTAGAAAACACAATGATCCCACTTCAAAGGTGAGGAAACTGAAGTTTAGAGAGACCTAAGTAATTTACCTAAGACCAATTAAGATCTGATCCCAGGTCAGCCTCATCCAAAGTTGATCCTCGAAATTATTCTTCAGGTCTGTCTCTCCTAGTCTTTTTGTTTGCAAGTACACTGGAATCCTGTGTAATATTCATGGCAAGTCTGTTGGAAACGGACAGTAGTTTGCAAAACTTCAACTTGAATAAAATCTGCAGTGGAAAATTGAAGCCCCAAATGTATGCAACATGAAGGCTTCAGTAAGACAAAGAAAGTCAGCCAGAAAGGTATTTCATCTGTATCTGGAGTGTATTCTTCAAAGTCAGTTCCATTCCGAAAAGCAAAGAAGCTGCTGACTTCAAAGTGTCTTGAGTACCCAAGTGCTGGCGGGTTCAGGCCTATCTACAGCTGACAGCATGCACTACCAGTTATTACAGTGGCCTGACGATCATCCTGGCACCATCTTCTCTGCATTTCGCAAATGTCCGTCAAAGAGTAAATAGTAGACATTACTATCAACAGCAATAGTGCAGTTTCAATGGCTGTGGCTTTCTCTATTCTAGAAATGTAATCTTACACTCTACCTTAAAATTGGATATCGCACATGAGCTCCTTCAACCATGCAGAAAGTGAAAATGTATATTATAGAGATTGCTGCTGTCTGTTGAACAGCTGATGAAGAGTCACAAACAGAGTTTTAAATGCCCTAAAGAAAGCAGCGTTGAAGTCACAAATGGGAGACATGTCAAAAGTCCTTGTCAGCCTTCACAAGTTTTCATGTTAAGTATTATGCATCTGCAGCATAATTTATTGATTAAAATTTGAGAAATTTTCAGTATGCATGACCAATGAATATGGTAACTTGTTTTACATGATAAATGACTGTTGAAGGATTTGGCAATATGTTATTATAATTTAAAATAAATGCATTATTTTTCCCTTTTTAAAAAAATAATTGCGTGTTTCCCTATTTTTATTCTTTTCCCTAAAATGTAATAAGAAAATCTGGTGATCGTACATACACACACACACACAGCAATTAATGAATCATTCTACACATGATAATAGACCTTTGGGGTTTTGTAATAATGTTTGATGATTTCTAGTCTTTTATTACCTATTCCCATGTTTTGATTACCATACGGGTATCTCAGGGGAAGAAAATACAATGGACCGTCAACAAAAATACTGAATTTTTTAAAGGGCGATTACATAAGGGACTAAGTTTCTGATGCCTTACCATTTTTATTTTAAAAATCTGCTCAGAGATGCCTGGATGGCTCAGTTGATTAAGCATCTGCCTTCAGCTCAGGTCATGATCACAGGGTCCTGGGTTCGAGACCTTCATTAGGCTTCCTGCTCAGTGGGGAGCCTCCACCTCTGCTCTCCCTCTGCCTGCCACTACTCCTACTTATCCCTTCTCTCTCTCTGACAAATAAGTAAATAAAATCTTTTTAAAAAATCTATTTTAAATGGGAAATAGAGAATCTGAAAGTCATTCTTGTGACCATGTATGATTAAAGGAATTGTATGAATAATCATTCTTGCAACTATCCATTCAGAGAAATATCAGTATTTCTTACTATACATTATTTTTTAAAGGAAAGGAAAATAAAAGAAAGAAAAAGTGTTTTTTCTATTTCCTCATGAGTTCTTTTCTCCCTTCTAGCCTATATTATGCCTTAGTTGTACATTGAGACTTACAGAGTTGAGTCTACTTTGTATTGATGCGTGAGAACTTACTTTTCTATCTGAGGATCTAGGGATGGAGAAGCTAGCTCCTGTATTTCAAAGGATTGCTTTTAGTGCTTTTCCCTACAAGCCCCTTTACTATTTATGTTAGAATTCTTGTTACTAAGCCTTGTTCATGAATCTGTGAGATCATAAATTGGATGACATAGAATTTAGAAAAGGTGAAAAAAGAAGAGGAAAAGGTCCCTACGACTCTTCTTGACCTGTTTTCTATTGGCCTCTCTCTTTTAACCTAGTGTAGTTTATCATTATCTTCATGAATATTTAAAAAATAAGGCAAATACAAAGTCATTTTAAATTCTGAATCACCTTAAAAATAAGTAAGATACAGAGTGACATATTTTAAAATTCTAAATGTTAACGTTAGTCTTGTAAGTGCTCAATTCTCATAAATTTCGGAGGTGTTTAAAAGGTGTCCTTCATTACACACAAACGTATTATTCAGCTTTGTATAATTTAAAGATCTACCTAATGCGCTTAAAAGGTTAATCAAATTTAATGAGATTGTTAAACTAATCAATATTTCTTTTATAGACACATTTCTCACGTGGTCTCCTAAAGGAAATTCTCCAAAGGAGTTAGAAACAATGTTCACTAGAAAATGGAGTGTAATGAAAACAGTAGGGACTCACTTACCATTTTTTCATTAATCTTCTTTTTTAAAATATCTGATTACTGATGTTAATGTATCTTAATGGAACACGAGAGCTAATTTATTATACATTCAGATTCAGTATTTCTCTAGCTGGCCAAAGACTAAGCAGTACAGTGGTTTTTCATGATCTCTTTGATTAAACCTGAACCATGTATAGTTGTCTCTGGAAGTGCTGGTACGATCTCATCCGGGTCCATCCAACTATCCATTTACTCAATGGAGGTAGATATATTTTTTAAAATGTTTGTTCTTTGTATGTTTATAACGTCTTCTCTCTTATTTCACTGAAGATTTTTTTTAATTAATTTATTTATTTTCAAAAAAACAGTATTCATTATTTATTTCACTGAAGATTTACCAACACTTTTTAGTGTCCGCAGCGACCTCAGAGCCTACCTCTTGGTTATTCTTCTTTCGGGGAGCTCAAGCTCCTCCCTCAATTTAATATCTACTCTTTTATTTTTCAGCTCCAGAAACTTACATTTTCATTTTATCTCAGGCACCAATGACTTAATCAATATCTTAGATCTCATCGTATTTGAAATAGTGCAAATTCACCTCCAACGAGAAGTTCCTATCCTTCACATAAATCTGATGTGTATCCTTTACATCCTTTCTAGTACTTGAATCCTCAGTTTCTTTGTGTGTCTCCCTTTTCTCATCATTTTCCTACTTTCTGCTTAGCCTGAACTACCTTTATGAAAACTCAGCAGATGTTTCACTTACTTGACCTTCTACCCTCCCACCTTATTGCTTTCTAATCTAGAAGATTATTGGATTCTTTGACTTCTGGGCCACTGAACAGCTGAGAAAGTATTTCTACTGTCTCTCCTCACTTGAGTCATCATGGTTGCATTACAGTCCCCCTACTCACCACTAGTTTGCCTCAACCAAACTCCCAGCAATGATTTTAAACACTCTCCGTTGCCTCACAATTCCACTCAGTTCTTTCTCCACAGTTTCAATAGATAAACTCATATATGACACACTTCTCTTCTTTTCTTTCTTATGCTTCACAAGTTATTACTCTTTTTCCAACTCTTCCTTTCTCATCTATGAGACAGAAGGGTTCCTATTTGTTGCCAGAATTCATCCTCTCTTCTCTTGTGCTGGATTCTTTTCTTGCTGTTTTTGTTAATCTCTTGCTCCATAAACCATTCTCTTACTCGTTTTTTTTTTTTTTTACACAATTCTTATGCCATCTCCCCACCCCATACACACACAAAAAATTAAAGCTTTTTTCAAGCTTGTCACTTCCCCAAGCTGTTGCCTTATTTTCTTCCTCCTTGCCTTCATGTCAAACAAAATCTATACCCTTGATTCCCATTCAGTCATCTTTTTTTTTCAGTGATCATTTGCTTTGACTTTACAACCTTGACACTGCTATTTAGTTCCTTTCTGAAATTTCTACTTTCCTGTCGTTTTCTGGCTGAATTTTGACTTCCTTTTCCTTCTATAAATATATACACTCTCTCCCTCAGTAAATTAATGCATTTCTGTGTGGCAAATATTTCCTTAATAAATGATTTTTAAGTATACTTGTATAACTTTAGTCTCTTTATACAGCTCCAGATCTCCATGCCCAACACTTCTTGACCAATTCTGTGACAATCTTTAGCACCTCAACCAACATATGTAAAAAGCCCAACCTCTACTATAATTAGTATCTTTTAATTCTGTTTAGTAAGGCTTCTTACTGCCATAAACCACTGCTGAAGCCTTGGAGTCTTCCTGATCTTTCTTCTTTCTCTCATGCTTCTCTCATTGGCATTCTCTTTTGGCCTCTAGTCAGTTTTACAGTAGGTTCTGCTTCTACAAAGTTTAACTCTGTCCTTTTGATGTGATTATTACACAGGACTTCAAGGATTCCCATAGGAACCATTGCACAATAAATATCCTCCCTGATTTTCTATCTTTTTCTATACTGCTGTCAGATTATTTTCTTAGACTAGGACTCTGATACCATTAAGGGCCTTATAGATTCCCCTTGTCTGTCTATATTCCAAAGTGTGGCAATCATTATCTCCATGCATTGGTCCATTCTAGTTTAACAACCTTACCTTCTACTGCACCACTTTAGGACCATGTATTTCCATAAAAATAGAATGAATGATCTGATTATAACCTGGATTTATCTTGAGGTTATGATTCCAGATTCCTAAAATTTAGCCATGGAGAGTCATGTGTGTGTGTGTGTGTGTGTGTGTGTGTGTGTGTGTATCTCCGTTCTATGCTTCCCAAAGAAAGAAATACCTCCTTTCCATCATAGGATTGACAGTTACATATCAGCTGGAAGCAAAACTGAAAAATAGGTAAATTTGATTTTAGTACATCTCAACCCTTTTCCTGTATTTCTTCCCACTCTTGATAAAGACATCAAATAATCAAATCCCTACCTCAAGATTATGAGGTAGAAAATCTCTGAATGGGAAAAGGAGGGCCTTTTTGTGACCTCATTTTAGAATGAGGAATCCCAGGAACCTGAATTCTTCTGGGTTATAGATATCTAGTGTCATTTAAGAAATAATAATACTGTCAACTACTTCCAATAAAAGTATATTTCTGCTTTCATGTTACCACAAATAATGAAAATTGATGGGCATATTTTCACCAGATTTGAAGATGTGGTTATTAAAGACTGACTCAAAATACTTGTTACAAGCTGTGTGAAAGATTTACTTTGGGGGATCTGAGAAACACTGCCAAGAATATCTTAAACAGCTCCTTGATGTACAAGAGGCCCTCATGACTGCAGACCACGAGAGTCATGATGTGGGTAGGTCTGGAATATGAGCTCATAATTACAAGTTGCAGGGTAGGTGTTCCTGGTAGATTTGTAGTTACATTGCTCCTTACATTGTCATCTATTGGTATCATGCACTATAACTTGTAAGAGCAAACTATTTATTGAATGGTAGTTAATGATTCTCTTAAGTATTTCAGTGGAGACCAGCTATGAATAATTCTATAAATTATTGTTTTTGCCATTTTTGTGTACTCACTGTGCTCTTTGCACATCACTTTCTGTGTATCATTTTAATTTAAAACAATTTCATAACCAATTCAAACAATTTCATAACCAATTCAAACAATTTCATAACATATTGTCTATTACTTCTCTCACATGAGGAAAAGGAAGGTCATTGTCTTGGACCATTTAGACTGCGATAACAAAATCACAGACTGGGTGGCTTACAAACAACAGAAATTTACTTACTGTTCTGAAGACTGGGAAGTCCAAGATCAAGGTTCCAGCATGGTTAGAGTCTGATAGAATGCCTCTTTCTGGCTCATAGCCCATGCCTTCTCACTACATCTTCACATGGTGGAAAGGGTGAGGGATCTCTCTGGAGAACAGCAGTCTCATTCATGAATGCTCTACCTTCATGATTTAAACATCTCTCAAAAGCCCCGCCTACCACTACAATCTCACTGGGCATTAAGATTTCAACATTTGAATTTGCAGGGAGAAGGGGAACATAGACATTCAGATTATAGAAGTCATAAAGATTAAGAAACTTGTTCAGGGTTGCATGACTAGGAAATGGTGGGACAGGACCAGACTCCAAGATCTACTCCCTATAAGCCTTTCATCTGTCCCCAGAAATGGTCTTCCTATCCCAGCTTCTGCACCCTTCTCAGGCTCATTCACTCAACACTTCCTTTGGCTCCATCTCCCAGACTCTGCAGATTTTCTACTGGTTACCTGCAAACCCAAATAAGACTAGCCATAGATAAAATATTTATGTTATTTGTAAAGAAAATTAATTAGCAACTTATTAATTTGTAACTTCATCAAAGTATAACTCATAAAAAATTTGAATAGGATTATTAATGTCATAGTGATATTTTGTATTTAAATATTTTACTTCATAAGTATGAATAGGTCACTAATTTGAGGTTATTTTAATGCTTTCAATTACATGATTTTAAGTCATATATTTCTCAAGATTATATTCCTTGTGAACCTTGGGGTCCAGCTCTATCTATAAATTGCTTATAGCTTCTTGGATGGAAACAAAAGGCTGTTTAAATAAAAGATAGAGTTGTGTCTGTAAGGCTTGAGATTGCAGTTCTAAAGCTTTTGCAGGTAAATCATGTGTTTATAGCCTGTTATTTTTCCCCTATACAGCAGCAGGCTCACAGATGGTGATATATATGAGTGATTATCCCCTCAGTCCAAGCTTTTTTTCCCCCCCTCTAGTGAATAAAGGCAGCACCAATATCCCTATCCCCAGAAGTTCTTGACATTACCATGGCTACTTGACAGGCAGTTGCTCACGATCTTGTTCTTAACCTATTAGTGGTGAACCCAAATCCTCCTCCTTAGCCACAATTTCTTTTGCTGCAATACTACTGGCCTCTCAGTTTCTTTGAGAAGTCATTTTCATAGCCAGTCATACGGGACACTAGTAGAGTGACCCCTCTATTGGAAAAAATTGACTGGTTAGAAGCCACTCTGCCCTTGAGAAGGCTCTCTTGGTATAATAAATGCTTGGTGGGTCATACAGATCCTATTACCCTCACACAGTGCACTTTCGTGTCCTGTCTGCCCCTATTCAATAAATGTAATCGAGGACTAAATTACAAATGAAAAAATGTAAAGATACAATATTGGTCAGAATTTCTAAATTACATGTTTATATGTCCAATAATTGTGACCATTACAAATATTTTTATTAATTTAAGATAACTGAGACCACAATATGATCAATGTGTATTTATTTATTCCATACTTACATCAAATATCAAACTGAAATAATTTTTATAATAATTTAATAAGAAGATATTACTCTAATTCCCTTCTTCATTGTTTTCTAAAACCCTACTAGCCAACATTGCATTTTAGTAGCCTAGTAGTTATTAGAATTGCTTGGAGAATTTCAGTAAATGCTCGGTCTAGGTTCCACCCACAAGAGGTTCTGATATAATCTGTATGTTAGACCCAAGCTTGGGTATATACATACCTTAATAATTTGTCATTTCTGCTCTTTTCTTAAATCTCTTTCAAAGATTTATTTTTGCCAAGTCTCATATCTTCACTTAACAGAGTCCACTGGTTAGGATTCACATTCAGAAAGGTAAATTTGCCTACACTTACCTAGAGATATTCCACAGAAGTAAGAGAGTTTTGAACAGCTTCTAAACTTTTCTTTTAACTTTACTTTGCAAAAGTCAACGTAATTCTTATGCCTCAGTTTCTACACCTGTGAAACAGGTATGCTATTTTGTGCAAATAATTCTACTGACTCGTTGTAGAATTGCTTTCAAGCAGTAGAGGGAAGTATTGGTCTGGGTATGTCTAGACAAGGCAATGCAGAAAATTGAAGTAACTTTTGGCACCTGGGCAAATAGGACTCTTTTTTTTTTTCTTTTTCAGTTTAGCCAAGTTCCTCAGTTTTTAAATTTGCATTAGAAATACAGTTTTCAGGGCTCCAAACTTAAAATTAATCAGGGACTTCTGTAAATTCTAGGAGATCTATCACTGACTGGAGTTATTTTCAGAGGTGGAATTTTCCTTCTTGTCAAGTTTCTTGTAAGTTTCTCACTTCCCTTCCTGCCTCATGTGTTAATTTTGTTCTCTATATCTTTGGCAAAGAAAATAAAATAAATTATACACAAGAGAATACTTATGGACTGACCAGGGCTTTGTCATACAGCAAAACTTTGGAATGGTCTTAGGGGAAAGGATTCTACATGAAACCAAAGATAGAGTTCCTCCAATATCTTGAGAATGGGGCATCATTTTGTCTTCTTACTTTACAAGTTCGGATTTAAGTTTGAGACATAAGGTCTAGTTCAGAATCTAGGTCTATATCTGCACTTGATTAATAGCTAGGATCAAACTTGCCCTTTTTTCTTGGAGTTAGGTGGATGAAGAATTTAGCAGAGGTTGCCTGGAAATTGTTAGCAACATTAACAAATGAGCTGGTCATCCAGGGCCAAGGAGCTGATTATGATTTCTTTAATAAACCTCTATGTGATACAGCAGAATAAATTAAATTACATCACTTAAATTAATTGACAAAGCAACTAGCAAGCTGTTCATAAAGCCCAAAGTAGCCAAACACTATAAATTGTGGCACCACCTGCTGGCTGGAGGAGTTTTTTTTTTTTTTTGTATATTACATGCATATTTATTTATTTATTTATTTATTTTTCCCCAATTTATTTATTTTCAGAAAAACAGTATTCATTATTTTTTCACCACACCCAGTGCTCCATGCAAGCTGTGCCCTCCATAATACCCACCACCTGGGAGTTTTGTTTTTGTTTTTGTTTTTGTTTCTCACTATAATCTCCATTCACATCATTATTTCTCCAGCAGCAATCAGGCATCTGGTCTGTAGACCTTCCTGTCATTGCATTGCCTTGTTGGTCTTCAATTATTCTGATTCAGAGAGGAGAAGGTAGTTTTGGCTTTCACTAGCTAAACTCAGAGTGGAATAAAGAAAACATGTCTCCATGTTTCCTCAGTATTTAGTATCCACACTAACAACAATTTCAATATTTACCCAGAGACAGATGAAATAATGAGCCTGGCAAATCTGTGCCGTACACATATTTCAGCAGTGACCGTAAAAAGACATCACACTTATCATATTCAGCTCAGTTCCCAAAATACATTTTTTGACAGAAGACAAATTAGATCATCGCACTGCATGGTGATGGGACCCATCTCTCTACAAGGGTTTGATTAAATGCCTTTGACCCGTGTCATTGACCACAGAAAGGAGAGAGAGAACATAAATAAATTCTGTGATTTAAAAGTACACTACAGAAAGTGGGCTTCTCTGGGAATTCAGCACATTCAGCTCTATGGTCTGTGCTCCTTTGTTTTGTCCTGCCTCGGGATGAAAGGGCTCCCTGGTATAAGGCCGCATGGAAAGAAACATACTACCCTCCCACCTCTGGCCTGAGGTGCGTATGGAAGAAAATTGATATAGGATGAACACTTTAAAGGCGTGCAGTAATTGGCAAAATCTGTGACCCAAACCATGTGAATATGACAAGGGCACGTCACATCGTCTTTGAAAGATGGTTCCCTTCTACCCAAATGAATGGAATATCTTCTGTAACAAATTTTCAAATTCATTCAGACTAAGAATGTTCACTGGTTCATGAAATGTCTTCTAGACATTCCCCCCACATATTAATGTCATTCCTGTCTTCTCTCATTCCTGGGTTCTATGACCCAAGCTCTTAGGTCAAGACATTACAAGTGTCTATTGATTTTGAAGAATATTTTCATCAAACTGTCTTCTTACTGTGATTTCCCCATAAAAACAGAGCCAAATAAGGCCAAATAAGAAAGAAAAGAAGGGTCGGCTGTGGTTGCCTCCTCTCCCTCACCCAGTCTCATTTTTGTTGAAAGCCTGACCCCATTTTGTATTTTTGCCTTGACATTTGACATAAAATATTAGCAAAATCAGTAATTTTATTTATGGTTGTATTGATAAACTTCTAGAAACAATATAGTTTCTTGTCTGCCTTTAATGGTGTCTATTTTATTGACTACACACTATCCTATACTGACTTTTATTTCAAGTAGTAACATAATACAAAAATCTGCATCAATCAGACAACTCAAATTGTATGCTGGGTATCTTATGGAAAGTTGATCTTTAGTAATATCTTGTGATGAATTCTGGGATAAAACTTGAATACCCTTCTGCTTGTACATCTATTTAGGAAAAAAAAAATGGTTTTCTGTGGGTTGATTTTTCTTGGAGTGAGATATACCTGAGTCACCATTCATCAAATTGAATCTTCATTTAAAATGCGGACTCTTCTTTTACCAGAAAGAAAAACAAAGTGAGTGGGACCACACTAGGCCCCTATAAACATGTTGTTTACAGAAAGGGTGAGATTGTTAGTCTGGCAAAGTCAAAAAGGACAGGATGATCTGTCACTCACCAGTTAGATGGCCTTTGAGCAACTGAGGTTCCCATATCTTTAATATAGAGATAATGAATAATATTTGCAGAAGTTCATATTTGCTTGATGCCTCCCACTTGCTTTACCTCCATTAATGTAGTAAATGTTTAAAATAAATGAATGTTAGGGTATGATATTTGCTTAATGAAGGGTTAGCTGTCCATATTGGGGGGATCTTGACTAGGCCAGGATACCAGGAATGATCCTAAGAGTGTAGATCCCCAAAACTCTGTTATAAACCCAGCCTAAGCTCTGATATATAAACGTCTTTTGTACTGGGAGACCATGAAATTGGGCCAGTTTGGGCTTCTCCTGGTCCTAGTTTTTACTTCAGAGACATGTCTTTGCTATCTTTTTGCCAGTGTCCACAGAACAGGGTATGTAGGACAGCCCTGCCTACAGAGTAGAAGTCCTGACTGAGAAGCCTCTCTGAAGCTGACACTTGAGCATGGGTGTTTGCTGTTGTTGATATGTTGTGATTATACTGAGGTTTACCACTGAAAGGGCACTAGTATGTCTTCTGCTCCTTGAAACACCTTATGAGTTTTGTGGAGGAGGCATTTAGAGATGGGCGGAAACAGACTCAGAGAGTGACTTGCTTACGGTCATGGAGCTAGTAAGGCAAGGAGCCAACACTAGAACCCAAGTCTCCCGACCCTCAGTGTCATGGTTTCTCCAACACAAGCTAGAGATATCCATGCTGTGGCTGTTGCTGCTTCCTGCAGCAAAGCTTGCCCAACAGACAGCCATCCTTCTGAAAGATAGCCCACATGCAAGTGTTACGGTCAACAAGGAGAGGGAAGCTTAACATTTGAGCATCGATTCAATGGTAGGTATTTTTCAAAATGTGTGTCATTTCACCTTATTAGCAAGGTGAGTGATATACACTAATAGTTGCCCTTCAAAGGGGAGGAAAATAAGTTCTAAAGCATTTAAGTGACTTGGCCATGTTCAAGAAGATCTCAAACACATTTTCCTTTATGTATTTTGTCCTTCATCTGCATTCAAAGCCATGGGCTCACAACTGTGTACTTTAAGGAGCACCTTGAAGGTTCCCATGTTAAAGGCAGCCATGGTTTGGGTAGATCTGGAGAAAAAAGCCACATGGCCCAGGCAGACCCTAGAGAAGTCTGTTCACCAGTGAGGGGGCAGAATCAGACAGTATCCTCTCATTCTTCTCCACACTGAAGGCAATTGTAGCCCTGGTTCTGTGCTTGAATGTACTGTGACAAAGTAACTGTAGCTCTAGCTGCTTGTATCAGGTCAGAGGTCTATGGGTGTCACCGTTGGACTTTGGCAGTGGAAAGTGCATGATGCTGTACCCTGCTATCTTTCCCATGCTCACATGGAAATCAGATCTCTCTCCTCCTAGCCAGAAGGGGCTTGGAGCATAAGTTCATTTTCTTTTCTTGCATCTCTGGCTAACTCCTGTGAAAGAGAGGAACCTTGGAACTTCAGAGAACCTAAGATAAAAAACACAATGGGAGCATCAGAGGGAAAAAAGAATAAAATGGATTAATTTTTTTTCTAACATACTTTAAGATTTTTATGTGTCCAGAAAGGCAATTTTCTAATTCTGGATTAATGCAAATGCTATATAAAATTGCTGAACAACTTCCCAAATTATTAGAGATGCAAAAGCCTGCCTTGAAGACTTATTAAGACAACTTCTGTCCCCAGGACCACACCCCACATACACATCTCCCCACAAAACAATGGCGGGTACTGTCTAGTTGATTTGAGAATCTTATCCAACCATGTTAATTACGAGATGAGGAGCAGAAGCCCTGTAAGACTTTTTCTAATATAGCAATTTTTTGATGAAGCACTACTGTAGCTCCAATCCAAATTTTTGAGTTCTGATTATTGCCAGGAATTCTGCTGTATCCTTTAGCCATAGTATGACAACCTGAAACAATAGCACAAGACGGCCCTCATTTTTATTTCATAAATGAGAAAAGTGAAACTTGAAGAAGTCAAATAACTTATCCAGAGTCACCAAATTAATAAGTGACTGTCATTATCCCTTGTCATAACCTGTACACCCTACTCCTTGGCACTCACAGAAAAGGACATAACGTGTCTACCCTATTATTAGACATACCCCTTGTGCCATGCACTGCGTAAGACCCATGATCACAGGGTCTTAAAAATTTCACTTGATAAACCAATCCATATAGTCAAATCTTCCCAGCACATGAAGGCAATGATTCTAGTCAGGACTCAGGGGTAGACCAAGGGATGGGGGCCATTTTGGTCATAGCCTTTGGGAAGGAAAACAAGCATATGTGTGGGATAGAGGTGGAGGTGAATTATTCAAAACACTGGCAGCTCTGCCAGTAGACATGGCACGTACAATAGCTTCACTCTTCCTTGGGGGAAACACAGGTATCTCTGCTTGTTTGCGTGCACGCACATGCACAACACACACACACACACACACACACACACACACTCACAAGTCATATCCGTATGTGTGACAGCTCAAGGCCTAGACAGCTTCACTTCTGCTTTAAATGACATCTTTTTCTTTCATTTTTTTTTATCACACACAGAGACACATCAGAGACACATCAGACATTATTCAGGATAATTGAAAGTCTTAGTGATATAAACAAAAGGCTGAAAGACCCCAGTCCTTATACTTACTGCCGCTTATCCTTCATCCCACACCCAAACCCCGAAGTAACAAGAGGCCATTTTTCTTTGTATCTAAGGGGAAGTCTTTGTTAGAAAGAACAGCTCAGTCACCTCCTGGTAAAGAAGCCCGAGTGTCTCCAGAGAACCTGGTAGGAACCCAAGACTCAGTTTCCATAGCAAACGCGTTAGCCTTTGGCAGCCAGACACAAAGCCCCCTGCTCCTCCTGCTGTGGTCTTCCCTCCTGGACACCAGAGATGGTATATTACAGGCATTAGCAGCCAGATCTGCCCTTTCCCCCAAAGAGTTTAAAATGGGGACTTTGCCTGTCCATTTTCAACTTCTTTGCACCTGCTTCAAAGAATCATGGGGCTCTCCTCCCACCTTCTGAATTCTGTGGAGTCTCCAAGCGGACCAGCTGGCTGGGGCTCAGCTGAAGCTGGCTGGTTGCCTCTGTCCTCACTACCCCCACCCTGTGTGTGCAGCCCTGAGTCCTCCCATTGTCCCACAGCCTAGGCAACCCTACATACCCGTCAAGAGGGAAGAGTCAGTACAGGCACGGTATCCATTCCACCCCATGGTGAGGGCAGTGGGAAACTTGTATTGCTCTATTATGGTTAATGCTCTGCTTGAAAAGCTTGGGATTCAGGGAGCCAATAAATAAGACCCTTTCACTCTCCTGAGATGGAAAACAACAGGGAATTACAGGCACCAGACAAATATCAAAATAGCAGCTTTATTTTTGATGAAGCTAATTAGAGAATGTGACATGACCTTGACGTGCCACCAGAGAGGCCCCTCCCTCTGCTCTCCTCTGCTCTCTGCGCTGACCACGGCCATCCTAACCAACCCAGCATGCATGAAAACACACACACAGGGTACCATGAGCATGTAAGTGTGTCTGCTCAGACAGGCAGCTTGGAGAAAAAAGAAAGGGGGGCTGGCCGGGCATGCTCCGATTTGAGCCACTTCACAGAAGAGGGGGTTCAGAAGAGTCTCCCCCACAGGTTTTCTCATTGTGGAGGGGAGAGGAAATTCCCTGTCCTCGATGGAAAAAAAGAGGAGTAAGGAGTAAGAGCTTGTCCCTGTCAGGAGAATTGTCTCATTCCTGTCATAATGACAGTGGCTCAGAATGCCTATTTGCATGAGAAGTGGGTATAATATACCAGGAGTAAGGAAGGAAGTCAGGCCTCACATAAGTTGGAGTTACGGCTGTGGGGGATCTAAGAGGAAGGGAGAAGGAAGGACCATAAACATGCTCTTCCATCCTGGCTCCATTGGCTGATCCTAGGCTGAGCGTCTGCCCTCCATGTGGCATCTTCGTTCTTTACCTCTTAAGTGAGGATAAGAATAAGTCTTAAGCATGTCTAGCGATGCTTGCGACCACTGATGGGGTGGCAGAAGTGGTAACACTTAGGGATGTTTACCACAGAAAAGGCCATTTGTCAGACCGCTTGCCCAGACGTTTCATAAACATCAGTGTCTCACATAAAAGACCTATACCAGGCCCTATGGGACAAGTGGGGCAATGTGAACATGGGCTGCATATTTTTTAGTCATAGAGTATCAGTCTTAAATTTCCTAAGTGTGACGATTGTAGTCGTGACTATCCAGCTAAGGTCCCTATTCTTGGGCGACACATGTGAAAATACCGAGGAGCAAGGAGTGCGGATGCCTAGCTAACTCTGAAATGGTTCAGCAACAAAAACCCCAGTACTGCATATATCCTACGTGCACACACATGCACACACATACAAAGGAAGAGAAAAGGGAACATAAAGTACATGCAGCAAGATGACTTGAGGTGAAGGTTATATATCACTTCATCATTCATCATCATACTCTCGCAGCTCCTCTGTAGATATGAAATATCTTAAAAACAAACAGTTGTAGAGAGTGGGGAGGAATCCCTGGAAGGATGGATGGCCAACCCGAAGGAAAGGCTGGTGTGGGGGATGCTGCTTCATGATCACTGAAGTCTCAGTGTGCGGAGAAGTCAGGGGGTGGGGGGCAGGGGGATGACAGTGCACAAGGGAACTTCGACATGTTGGGGACAGTCCCGCAGCTGGGGAGGGGGTGGTCAGAGGAAAGGAGGCAGGACAAAGAGCAGTAGGATCCTAATGGGAGTAGGGAGGCATGTGAAATGAACCCTGCCCTCTTCTCGTTGTTTCCCTGGGCCAGGCCTGTCTGAGATGTAACCCCTGGGCTGCCACACTGTGAACTCTGAGCCCCAAGGGAGGGTTTTTCCTGTATCAAAATTTACACAATGACCAATTTTATCCCTTTGCCTTAAAATTTCTTGGCGTCCACGTCCATCAGACCTCAGGGAGGCACCTTCAGATTTGTTTTGTCTTTTCCTAAATCCATCAAATAACCAGCCTTCATGTTCAGTTTTAGAATCGTTTTGTGACTGTGGTGGCACCAGAGAAACCTTTGCTAAATTTAGCCTTGTTGCTAATTAGGAACAGAGGACATGTTAAGCTTCAGGTTTAAAATACAGAATCTGGCAGGATGCCAAACTCTGGAATCAAGTCATCATTTCAGACCGGGGTGGGGGTGGTGGGGGAGGTAGTCCAAAGCTTGTTGGCTAACCCCATGTATTATCATTTTTGCCTTTTAGACCTCCTGCACGGTTGCTGCAGGCGTCCACATGCACGCACGCACACACAGATCATTGTTGAGTTTCCTGCTCATCTTCCAGAATTTCCCATGCCTCCTTTTCTAAATGAAAAAGCAGGGGAGCCTAGGGATAAAAACAGGGTTAGAGAAAGAGTGTCTGTGTTGACTTTATACTGGAAGCTATTATTGTATGGAGTGCCATGCATAAGGACATGCCTTACCCGCTGAGAAGAGGCACCAACCACATTCTTAGTTACATTACAGCAAGAGTTAACATTATTCCCGTTGCCATATTTACATCACTTTGGATCCAGACAGTGACTGCAACCACAATAGCTACACTCATCCTCTAAGCCTAGCATAAAGTTGGTCTTTCAGATCAGGCTTTAAGCATCTACACAGCTGTATGAAACGCTACAGTGCTGCTAGTATTTAAGGAATGAAGGGAGCAGTGCCCGAGATATTTGTCACTAGGGTCTCTACCATCTAACCAAAATAACTTGAAAAGGGTGTTGTTCTCGTCTCTTGGAATCACATGCATCTCCTCGGGGCATTAGGGGGGCTCTTGGAGCTGTCAGCCTCTAGCCTTTCTTCCTCCTTCCCACCAGCGCTACCATATTTGACAGAACAATTGGAAACCAAACCGGGGAAATAAAATAGAACAGATATGAAAAGAGAAGACAGGCAAACAGAATAAAGAACAGAAAGAAGAGTTGCCATTGCTGCCACTGTCTTGGATTCGGTTCTGCCTCTTCCGCCTAGGCAACCAGCTCCGCTGGGCTCTCAAGTGGGACCCTTCTTATATTCTTTGGCTGAGACCAGGTGCTGCCTGGGCCAGAGTCTGGCTACTGGCCTCCACTGCAGACTTGCCATTCCAACTGGGTTTCCCAGTGTGGGAGCCAGAGTGAGAAAAAGGCAGTGTATTGAAACAAGGCCTGCCCCTCCGATGTTGTTCTCGCGCATGTCTACGGAGGAGTATTTATCATAAAGGAAGAAAACAGTAATAGCCCAGAACTGTCTGTTTGTTCAACTCCAACTTGAATGATACCAGAGATTAAATCTTGGTTTCCAATTGTTTCATGCCAAGGCTGTTATATTTAAGGTCCAAATATGTGCACCATATGTCATACTGTAGCTTGACAATTACCTCAACAGTCAGTGTCAGACAGATGGTAAACATTACTACCAGGCATACGTACATTTAGAATTAGACATTTAAATAAATTCAGGCCTGTCTTAAGCTTATTAAAAGGATTTGGGTCTGTAAAGCCATCTCAGGCATCTGCATATGCTAAAGTGTCTTTCGCATCCTGAACAGATTTGGTTTGATTCAAGCACCTTCAGGCTACAGATGGCAAGTGACATTCGTTCTCTTTGAGCCCTGTACCTGCAATTAGGCCAATAATGGCAATTAAGCAGAATGCAAAGAGATTTAGACTTCAGTTCTTTGTATCACAACCATGCATTCCTGTCCACAGAATGACAGAAAATCCTCCGTAGGGAACATCACCCGCCTCCCTTAAAAGCCCCCAAACTTCAGAGCAAGAGATTAGAAAGCTACAAAGGTACCTGCCTCAGGACCAAGTCAGAATCTCTCTGGTTTAAACCTCAGGCTACAGCAAGCTTCTGACATGAATCTCACAAACTGCAAATAAAGGTTAGCATTCCATGGGAGTATTGAAAGAAGGCTTCAGATGAATGTGTTTTAAGGTATTTTTTCCCCCATAACTATATAAAAGCCCTCTTTACACTCTCTTCTTCCAGGGGCCTTTGAATCCTATTTGGCATTGCAAAAAGGTTCAGTATGGTTTGTGATAGGAAACTAAATGAGGCTGGGGATGAGGTCCTGGAATTTGATTCGGTGGCAAGTGTAGCCAAAGCTGCACTCTTGAGAGGGTACCCCCCCACACACCATGGAGTGGTATGATCTTTTTGAAGACCCTGTATCCTGGCCACGTATGTAATTTACTGCTAACATGTTTCTTTGCTCAGAACAGCTTCTTCATTCAACGCTCAAAAAGCAGCTTCAGTCTGGGTGTCTACTACTTGACAGACATCGATGTTCAATAATTTGGGAAGGAAGAGGCAAAGGAGAAAGGGAGGGAAGAGGAATAAGAGACAGATCAGGACTTTATTTTTCAGATACGCATGTAACCTCGGGATCCCTGTGCAACCGAGAGTGCAAATGTAGTGTCGTGGATAAACACACAAATGCCGATTTTTGGCCTTTCTGAATTCAAATCCTGGCTCCACCTCTTCCTAGCTGTGTGACCTTGTCAGACTTCCTTACTTCTCTGTGTCTTGGTTTTCCCATCTGTAAAATAAAGATAACAATCATCTCTTAAGAGGATTCAATAGCAGAATGTATTTATTGTGTTAGGAACTGTGTGCAGCACTATCTGTTGGCTCTTGTTTTTATTTTGGGAGGCAGAGTTCAAACCCAACTTTTTTTTTCTTTGGGACAGAACCTGACTGGGGAGTTCAGTGAGATTTTCCTCCTCTTTAGTTCTGCTAGGTACATCATGTTTGCATTCTGGACAGCTCCTGACTTGACAGAGAAGTATCTACCCTGTGCATTTGGAAATGCTTCCACACCCATGCATTTAGCACTGGGGCTCAATCCTAACTTCACAGCTGCAGACTCATGTGAGTGTGTGAAGACGCGTGTTCTAAATTCTGGTGTACCTGTGTGTTACGTGTGGATGAGTGATAATAAGAGCAGAATCCCAAAACCCCGGGCAATGGTCAAATTGAGACCTTTGTCCCGCTCACTCAGATGAACTCCAGAAACATATGGAGTGACTTTCGGATGAACACATGTCTCGGTTCTATTTTGGTTCCTCTTTAATAAAGACAGATTGGCTTAGTGGCTTAATTATCAAGCCCTGTTGTCCATTCTTCTCTTGCCTTCTGCTGTCAGCATCTCCTTGGGATCTGTGTACCGTACTCTCATATTCGCTATCCTAATAAGGAACCCAGGCTCCATGGCATGACATTGAAGGCCCCCAAATAATGCCCCTGGATTCTGGGAGCCTCATCTCTCCATACAGCTATTTGCCATGTCTCTACTTCCCTGGTCATGCCGCTCACATGGCAATGTCCTCCCCCACTTTTTTAGAAAATATCAAAATAACCACTGAGATGCTTTTCTCTATTTCAAACCTATTTGCCCTTCAGCCCCATGGTTCTTAAAGTATTGCCTTTGAGCTAGGGTTAGCTCATCACCTAGGGACTAGTGAGAAATGCTAATGTTCAGGCCATTTCCAAAACTAAATAGGACACTCTGGAAGTGGGGTGCCATCTGGATGATTCCAATGTATGCTACAATTTGAGAACCAAAGTTGAACCCATCTTTTGAAATGACTTGCTCTCCTCTTTGATCATTTTGTTCTTCCTCTTTTTCCATGACCTTTGTGTCTCAGTGATTATGCACACATATTTTTCTCTTTATTTTCCCTCGGTGAATGTTCAAGATGGAGATTCTCTAATCCAGGTTGGATCTCCCAACCTGGCCTCTGGTAGCCTCTCAAAAGTCTATGAAATTTATTCTGTTCAAAGCATGTTTGCTGAGCATTAAATATGTGCCAGTCTCCAATGCCAGGCCCTTGAAAAGGGAAGAGAGCAATACATCACAGATCTTGGTCTGAAGCAGTTTACAATCAAACCAGAATGTCAAGACTTGTGTATATGTGATGATTAGAGAGAAATGGCCAGTAAGCAGAGGTTCACCAGGAGGTTCAGGTAATGAATGCCAATAGGAAATCAGCAAGAGGGGGACTGCAGGCTGGCATTGGGGGCTGCTTAGGGCAAAACAGAGCTAGAGCTAAACCTAACAGGCAAAGGACCTAGGTAGACTACATGAGTAAGGTGCATCTCCTTGAACAGGAGCCAGGAGACTCATCTGTGAGCCTCATCCCCCAATACCACCTTCCATATGGCACTTGGTTCTTAGCAGGCTGAATAAGATCCATAAACACTTTATTTTTATGACTCAGATTAATGTGATATTAATACCTTGCTAGAATTAACCACGTACATTATCATCTAATTTATGAGAGGAAAATCTGGGTGTATAATAAGTCTTCGCAATACTACCTTCTGAATGGATGCCAGTGTGTACGGCTTCCAATTTCCTTATGTTTTCGACGGTGTCTGTGAAACCATGTCTTCAATTACACATGGCTGTTGTTGGAGCACCTACTTTGCAATTAAGCATTCATCTTCCTTCAGAGCTGCCTTTGGGGGAAGAGTGGAGGAGGCGCAGTTTGTTTGGGCCATTCCTTCACCCTGGCGGGGGATTCCTGTAGCATCAGTTTAGTCTGTGACCTTGCGCTGTCTGAAGATCGCCACCATGGGACTCTGTGACAAAAAAGCTTCAACTTCCAATTTATAGTCTGTGATTTTAGTGGTGGAAAATACCGTCGATGTCATCTAATCTGACTCCCTCATCTTGACAGTTGAAAGGGTAGATGCCCAGAGATGGAGTGGCCAGGGTTGCACAGTGGATAGGAGTCTAACCTCCCCTCGATCCTACTTCTCCTCGCTCTCAGATCATTTCCATTCCCCCAAATGTACTAGTTTGCCCCTGGAGCTTGACATTATTGTTTCCTCTGCTTCCCTGATACACCTGGCCTGTAACATATCCCTTCAGAGACTTCTATATCAGCCATCGAGTCAATAATGCTGATTTGTGTTAAGATGGATACTCTAGGGGCGACTGGGCTCAGTGGGTTAAGCCGCTGCCTTTGTCTAAGGTCATGATCTCGGGGTCCTGGGATCGAGTCCCGCATCGGGCTCTCTGCTCAGCAGGGAGCCTGCTTCCCTTCCTCTCTCTGCCTGCCGCTCCATCTACTTGTGATTTCTCTCTGTCAAATAAATAAATAAAATCTTTAAAAAAAAAAAAAAAGATGGATACTCAAGGGTTGCATGAGGGAGTTGAGTGGGGCTCCAATTCAGTTAATCCTAAAACCTAACTTTAATGTTGAGGAGTTATGCTTTGTGGCAGGGGGGAGGAGGAACTGACTGTTTGGCACACCTCAGGCCACACATACGCTCTGAGGACCATTATGGTATGGAATATGTACTGTATCATTTCAGGATTAAGCCACCTGTCTTGCACCAACAGCCTGCCTCAATCATGAAAATTTTAATTCTCATTGTCTGTTAAATTATTTAACTTTACTCAGTGTTTGAGATTAGGCATACTGCCTGACGTTTTTCTTTTGACTCTGACCCTGTTATTAGGCTATAATTAAAGTCTATCTGGCTTTGAGTCAGCATTCCCAACCTTAAATGCTGATACGTGAAACACTGATGCATATGCTGATAACTACTTAACTTGCTACAAGCACAATCCCTAAGTGATATCCCCAGGATATCAAGCTGTGGTTATCGTCAGGGTTGCTGCACAGCACAACTCCAGGGGGTGCCATTTACATGACGATATGCTGTACCTTTCAGACATTGCCTGTGTTGCCCTCTGCAGTTGAGCAGTATGTAATCTGCACAGCAGGAAGCAGTGGCTCAGGTTAATATCCTTTATTTCTCTTGCATGCGTGCTTATGGTAGAGCAAGTATATCCATGCCCACTCACAATATTCACACAGTTCAATTAGTAACAACAGGTGGATCCAGAAAGCAGCGAGTGCAGAGGGTTGGATGTGAAACTCCATGCGGTCCTGACAGGTGGGGAGAGCACAGAAGTGTGGGATCATGAAGCAGGCAGACGTGCAAACAGGCAGCATTGGGCAATTCCAGGGTTCAGGGAGAGGAGTCCCACCACTTAGGCAGAAGTCCTGGGGGAAAAAAAGGCAGGACATATTCCTAGAAGGCCAGGAGTACTGGGAAGGTTACCAAGCTGGGGACCTCAATACAAAGGAGTAAGACAGAGATTATGGTGCCAGAACTGGGGTAGGAGGGGGGACGCTGATCTCAGGAACAAGACAGAAGCTCCTTTATAGAACTGGGTCATGTGGTCTAACAGAACTGGCAGCAACTGGCAGTGATTTGCTTCTGAGGCTCCTAAATGTAGAAGAACTCTTTAAATCCTTGTGATTAAAGACAGGATTGGCCCTAGAGCCTGGAGCAGGGCTTAGTCTATAGGTGGGAGGAATGTGTTCCCTGCAGCTAGGAGAGGCAGGCTACGGGAACAGGAACCAAAGCAGGCCTTGACAGATTTCTTCTCCATTGTCACTTTCCAGTGATGCATAAAATGCTATGTCATTACCCCTAGGAGGTGGTACATTCTAAAATGTCAATAGCTTCAGGAAAGGTATAGATAAATTCATGGATGAGAGACCCAGAGCGAATTATTAATAGAAACCAGGCACACTTAACCTTTGGGTGGGCATCAGAAAATGGCAATCCTTTCCACTACCACTGCTCCACCCCCCAAAATGGTACTGTAGTCTGAGATGGAAATAAGGCAGAATGGACCAAAGGTCCACAAGTTACATGACAGTGTCTGTGCTGGACATAACAGTCCACATCTATGTGTACATGAAATTAAATAATCACACATACAACCCTGGCTCATTGATCAAGCAATCCTATAATACTAATCTCTATTATACCATAAAATTTTTCAAGGAGAGTTCTTAATTATCTCTAGTCCTGAGTAAGAAGAGGACCTACAGCTTTTCCCTTGGGAAAACTCGTCTTGGGAACTGCAGCTGGCCTTAGGCAATGGGTAGACCTGAGTGATGCACATTCCAGGAAAATAGATGAGCCTAAAGTTCAGTTAGCAAGGTGGTGGGTAGAGGAAAGAAGAGTCAAAAAGGGATAAATTTACAAGAGAATGTTAGCTAGCTGGAGTGAGTAGGTTTGAGAAGTGGATCCAAGATAGATTCCTAGGGACAACAAACTCTGTGTTGGGGTGTGTGGGTGTGGGTGGGTGGGTGGTTTGTTCTTAAAGCATCTCAGCCAAGCTCAGCTGTTAAGGTTATTGAAATGCTTAGGTAGATAAAATCCATAGGTGATATTCTCTGTAGCTTCTGTATTGTTCAGGCCAGACACTGTATTTCTCACTTTGTGTAGTGGAATGAATAAGTAATGTTTGTGCTTTTACCTTAAATGGTTGTTTGTTTTTTCACTTGTAACAAACCACATAGGGACCCCAAGTTGTCGACCATTCAGATGATAATTCATGTTGGTAGACGTAGCTCCATCACAGAAGCTGAGAGGGTGGGAAAGTGTACCTTTTCTCCCTCTCTACATGTGTCCATAAGTCATTATTAAAGGAGCAATGGCCTTGTTAACTATATGACTGAGATGTGGTATGGGAGGCATGACAGGACTCTTCAAATTCAGTCCACAAGTCTGGCTTCCAGTAAAGCCTGAGAAAAAATTGTCTTTGCAGCCTTCCTCTGTGTTGTCTCCTGGAGATGAGTGCCCCAGGACTGTTTTGGTATATTATTTTCTATCTACATACTCTCTCTGGGTGATCTCATCCAGTTTTATGGCTGTAATTATCTTCTGTCAACCACTCCCACATTCATCTCCAGTCCAGCCCTCTCTTTCTAAAGTTCCAGACTTTGCCTTTTTAACATCACCAAATGCATTATATCCAAACTGAACTCCTAACCTACCTTCTAGAACATATTCCACTTGAAGCATTCCCATTTCAGGTTGATGGCTGCTCCGTTTCCCAGTTGCTCAGGTTACATATTTTAGCATCATTTTGGTTCCTGTCTCTCTCCCACACAACTTCTAATCCATCAGGAAATTATAATAGCTCTACTCTCAAAACACATCCAGAATCTAATTACTTCCACCAATACTTAATCCAAGTCTCTTGCCTATATTACTACAATAGCCTTCTTCTCTTCTTTTCCCCATCACAGGGGACTTTGCCTTTTTAACATCACTATCTCAACAGTCTTAGAATCTTTCAGTGGATTCCCTACTTCATTCAGAGTAAAAGTCATTTATAGTGGTTAAAAGTTCTCCTACTCAAAGTACCAGAGGCAATCAGGAACTTGTTAGAAATGCAGAATCTCAGGCCCTCCCCCATACCAAGTGGTGGTGACTCTTCATTTTTACAAGATCCCAGATGATATATATCCAATTGAAAGTTTGAGAAGCGGTGATCTACAAGACTCGTCATGATCTGGACTCCTGTTTTTCTTTGACTTCATGTCGTACACCATCCCCCACACCACCCACTAAACCCTGTGCAGTCACACTAGAAGAGTTCCAATAGGCCTCTTAGACTTTCTCAAGACATGGTGTTCATGCTCTTGACTTATGGTTTTCTCACTGGATGTTCCCTGCACCCGAAATGATCTTCCAGACATCAGTATCACCAACTTCCTCACCTCCTTTGAGCCTTTGCTCAAATGCACCTTTCAAAGAGAACTGCCTAGACTACCATATTCTAAAATTGCTGACTGCCCCTCTCCTGAAATTCTCAGTCCCCTCATTTGGATTTGTTTTATGTTTCTTAGCCCTTATTACCTACTGATATAGTCCATAATCTACTCATTATGTCTATTTTTATTATCTATCTTTCTACTGACCCCTGCCATGAATGTTAACTCCACAAGGACCTTCAATGATATAAAGTGCCTAAAATCATCCTGGAGGCATAATAGGCTCTCAGTAGACACTATGGAATGAATTAATGAATGTAGTAGACATTCTGCTACTTACTAAGTTGGGACTGAATGTAAATTTCTACAGAGAACCTTACATAACAATAGGGATTCCTTGCCCCCAGGAGGAGTTACAGATGTCTAAGAGTGGAGCTCTTCACTCCTGGAGGCAGCCTTGGCGGGGATGGAGTTTGTTGTTTTCCTTTCCTCTTTAAGAATGTCTGAGGAGTTGGAGCAAAGTTACCATCTCCCTACAACATGATCTGCAACAGGTTGGGAGCATATGTCTTCAGTTAGTGAAAGGCATGAGCCATGCTTAGGACAACTTTTCAATGAGGCTGTCTTGTGTCATTTTGATTTGTTTTGACTCCGTGGGCTAGACTTGAAGCACAACCAATAAATGGTGCAATTACCTTTTAAAAAAAATACCTTTTTCACTATGTGGTCATTTTTCTAACTCTTCTTCACAGCCAAAGCTATAATTTGGGTGGATCTGAAAAGGAAGACAGAGATAGAAAGTTACTTTTAGAAACCAGAAAACCACACCTCAAATTGTGGGCAACAGGTTGGCTGCAGAATGGGACCGTGGACTTGTGAGCTATTGGATTCTACTTGCGCGGTTACCCCTGCAGAGCCATGTGGAATGGGTGGTTTCTGTTGGGAGCAACACCATTGTTTATAGCGACTCTATAGCCCTGATTTCAGGGTGCCATGTTCCTACATACACCATTTCATAATTGTGTAAGTTGCATGGACATCCAGTTACCTTGATGTGAACTTAGCTCATTATCATGCCAAATCACCCAGTACTTAAGTTCAACTCCCCAATCTGAGTAGCCTGGCCTGAAAACTAACTTAAATGAAATTACAAAAGGATCATCTGGAATGAAATGGTATGCATTGCCCATTTGCTTCAAATAACCACCGTAGCCACAGGATATCAAAGTGATAGTCAACTTACATTTCAATGCTATTGATGTTCTAGTTTGTATTTAACCATTACTGTCAAACTGAGTTAAATTAACAAAAGACTAATTTACTATCTCATCAATTTGTTGTACCTTCCCAGAGAGTGAAAGGAAGCCTAGAACACTAACTGTTCAGAACTCCTCCCTACTGTTCTCTGTGGATAGACAGGAAAGTCCCATCTACCTGGTGTGGACACTGTGAATTGGTATGCGTCATGAAAGTGTGTGCTTGGCTACAGCTCTACCAAGCTAACGGTGAGGTGCCTCACTTCTTAAAAGAAATTATTTAGAAGAGGACATCATTAAAGTGATACGTATTGATGAATCATAAGACTTGCTCATGCAAAATAATTACTGTGTGCCAATATATTCTCCTAGCAACTGATTCAGAGCCTTGTATCTTCAGTGTGTCAAGGAGTCCACACTCAGAAAGAGCTGTATTGAATAATGTGCTTTATTTATTTTTTTTGTAAAGAGAAGAAATAATTTAAAAAAATAAACTTTAAGAGCCCAAGAATAAGGCTTGTTGAGGGATGTGCTGGTTTGAAGCAGTTTCCTTGGGTACAGAGCAGTGCTTTCTAGAAAAACACTATTTTCAAGAACCAGGGCTACTCTCTAATTTTGTAGCTTCTAGCTGCACTTCTAGGAAAGGTAATACCATGGTCAGTAGAGTTTTTCAGTTCTTTAGCTTTATAGTGGATAAGAAATGGACCATCATTTACAATCCTTAGATATTCAGGGGAAAGACACTGTTACAGGCAGTTGTAGGGCTGCCCCAGATTCCTTGGCTGCCTGATTTTTTCCATTGTGGTCACATGGTTAGGTATTGCTTACCAGGAGTTTTCAAAGTGGGTTTGTTGGAAATTAGATCATAGACTCTCAGATTGGAAGGCAAATGTCTTCGAGGTCAGACAGGCCTATTCTGAAATCCACCTCCTTGAAGGACTCTGGCATGACAGCTGAGCATGTTTTGTTTTTATTTTTGTTTCTTTTTTAATAGGAGAAACGTTTTTGCTTCCTTCAGTGCATTCATTACCCACCTATATTATGGTACAAGGAATGTAGTGAATTCTATTTCAGGCTTTCTTTCTCTTTTTTTTTTTTTAGAGGTACCTCAGGAAAATGAGACAGAGAGCAAAATATAACCTTAAAATCATAAGATGGAGAAGGTTTTGTTTTGTTTTGTTTTGTTTTGTTTTGTTTTTGTTGTTTATTTGTTTCCTTCTCCTTTCTCTCTTCCTTTTCCTCCCCACCCCAAGACATTTTTATCTGGGAGGAGACTCTTTTCCTGACCTTGGAATCACCCTTAGCTCTTGTATATCTTTCCCATCACTTTTGTTTTCTTAAGAGTAGTGACCTATACCCAGTGCCCCTGGGTCTTCCCATTGCACTCTCCTTAACCCTTCATAGGGTTAATAGACTGACCTCCACCCTCAAGTAATAAAACTGCTTTTCCATCCTTAGCAAGTTGGGGAAGCCGTCTTTTCCCAAAGCCTCCACAGGCTTCCTGCTTCCCTCCCAAAGTTAGCCTACCCTACCTACTGTTTGTTTCCAAAGCTGGGCCGTACCAACTTATTTCAAGAAGTGAATTGCCCCGGGGGCAAGGACTACTTGGCTTTAGCTCTTTATGGCCAGTTTTGCGTCCTCACCTTCATGGGAGCCCGCTTAATGTTGGTGATGGTAGTGAGATGAGGACAATTAGAGCTGCCAGGGACAGGGCTATTTATTTACTTCTGAAACTGGAATCGCATGAGCATTGGTGGGGCTGTCATTCAGAGCAGAGAATAGGGATTTAATTTTTAAGAAGGAGGACTTGGAAGGACTGCAGAGAGTGAGCAGACAAAGTAGAGAAGGAGATATTTAGGCCAGAGAAGCCTAGAGAAGGTTTTGTCTGCTTTATTTTTAAAAAGGTGATGACAAAGCAGGCTCCTTCTTTTTGGACAACAAGAACCCAGGAGTAAGAACTCTGATGGCAATCAGGGAATGATAAGTAGTTGTTTATACTGATGACAATCAGAGGGTTAAGGGGAAATCCAGTAATCGCTGGTTGGTGGAAACCATGTTTTGTGCAGTAAAAAAATATCAGGACAGCAGAGATAACTTCAAAATCTAAGACAGGCTTTAATCAGTGATAAATTGTTGTCTAAAATGCCATTTATAAAAATCAGGGGCACTGACTTGTCTGGAGGTCTCTTAGGGGATATTGCTTCTGGCCTGAGACCAGGCCAAGCCTCCTCTCTTCCTCTCACTGTAGCTGCTGTTTGGTTACAAGGGGCAACGAACAATTTATAAGGCTCTAGTTCAATGTGATGACTTACTCCTGCTGCCGTTTATATCATATTAGTGCCTGCCCTCATCCTTCCTCATGAGGAAGTGGCAAGGATGATTGATACGAGGCCTATGAAATTCTTTGAACTTCTTTGGAGAAATAAAAGATTTTGTCATTATTATCATCGTCACAGAATACTTGAAAACATTTTCACAGTGTGTTCCATGCTAGGACAGACCAGATTTTCAGCATTAGATTCTCAGCCTTTGTTAATCCTTCCTCAGGCTGCTGACCTTCCGAGTTTCTCCCTAAAGGAGCTTAGGAGCATTTCGTCAGTGAGCAAGACCTTTAGGACAATGATGAATGGATTCCTCACATCTTCTTGGGCCTGTTCATGGGCAGTTCTGGGTCCCCATGAAAGCTGGGCAGTTCTCACCAGCCAGGGTCATGGAGAAACCAGTGCAGGATACAAAACCAATTTTCCTTTGATTTTAAAAGATAGTCAAAATTTACTTTTGGGAATAATGTTCTGGGGATTTATTTTGTGTGTCACAAGTCCGAATAGTGAAAGAGTGCTGTGAGGAAATTGAGACCCAGAGACGCTGAGGTTCCAGGCCCCCCACCAGTGGCAGAGTGAGGAGGAAGAGCTAGGTCTCTGGGGACACAAACTTGTGTTTGTTTCTTTCTCATCATATCATACTTTCTCAGTGTGAGAAGACCTAAGATGGACATAGATGCTTTAACGTTTCTTTACTCACATCTTGGACAAGACCTATAGAATATAATTTGAGCTACCAGAAGGCTGACTCTAAAAATTTTACCTCCAATTCCACCTGTCAGAATAGAGTGCAAAAAATGGCCAGGAGAAGAGATATTGCATTGTGTGTTGATCTTCAGAAAATTCTGCAAGCTAGTTATTTCTGAGCAGTATCCCATGAACATCTGTAATCTCAGCCACAAATGGCAGGGCCCTGAGGGGTTGCTGTGAAACAGAGGAGTTGAGGCTGAAGGGCTCAAAGGTCAAATAATGGGAAATTACAGTGAAGAATCTAAATAGATACCATGTGTTTTGGTTGCCTTTTTTTTTTTTTTTTCCATCTTTGTCTTAGGGAGCTAATGCAAAAGGGAATGGGAGGTGTTAGAAGAAAGCTGGCATCTAGCAAAGGCAGATATGCCTGCTTGTGGTGTCTCTGCACTGACTTTTTTCTTTCTTTCTTTCTTTTTTTTTTTTTTGAGGTCAAAGAGTCGCCGAAGACTGAGGAGAAAACTTGGATTTTGTGTTTCCTGAACTTTAATTACCTGGCTTTAGGCAAGATGAGTAGAGTTGGGATTCTGGTAGGAATAGTGGAGAAATTGCCTCGTTGTGCTGCTGCACCAGAGTAGAACCACCTCATCTAGTAGATTTGGGCTCAGAGGTGCCCTGTGGACATAAGCAACTGTGCTATTCACTGGGCTACCTTGACTATAGATGGGTTAACATGGGCTCATTCAGTTCTGCATTAATGCACATAGCCAGGCTGGAGGGTTGCCGTGCTCTCGGAGGGCCCTTGGAATGGGAGGAGATGTGGTAAGTGACGTGCTGGAGGGGTGGTTGTGGAGGGAGTTCTACAGCAGCTTCAGGTGCCATAGCACCTTTTAGAGGAGACGTTTTTCCCACCTGCTTTTGCTCAAGGCCCAGAGCCGCTGTCTTTCTGAAGGCTGCTGCTTCTCCTGACTTAAAGTTCTGGACACTCTCCTCAACTAAAATGTAAACTACTCCAGGTTCTGCTTGCCCTATAGCCTCCTTGACCTCCTTTGCACCTATGCCAAAACTGGCACATAGCAAGCATTTAACAAATGTTAGTTGAATAAAGGTATGACTTATTTCCACAATTGTTGCATGATACCATTTTAGAAAGTTTCCTTTCTTTGAATCTACCATCATTCCAGATTATATTCTCCTGATAATAGGGGACAAAATGAAATTATTTTAATTAAAAAAAAATCTCTCATTAGCACTAAGAAATAAATATATCACAAAGAATCATTATTAAGTATGATTTTTAGAAGAATTTACCTTTACCTACCAGCAATTAGACTGCATTTATCCAACTCCACTCCAAACCACAGGTGGATAGCACAACTCTGTCGGTACCAGGTCAGCTGTATGCATGTCCTTCCATGGAGCTGACAGAAAACCAGGGGAAGCTGTGCACTCAGTTTAGAGGAAGTTTCAGAATGTCTTATATTTTTCAAGTATGATGCAAAACATTTATAATTATATTTCAGTTATTTTATTAGATTTTTAAAAAACAGGAACCCAAAGGAAATATTTGCACATATGAACTATAGGATATTATCAGAAATCTTGTGACACCATGCATTTTCTACTGCTATACATTATATTTCTTATTTAATATCTGGTTTCCCTTATCTGTCTGTAAGCTTCATGTGGTCAGGGACTTTGCTTACTTATTTATACTTTATCTCAAAGGGCAAGCACAGAGCCATAATACGTTTGTTAAATGATGAATAAATAAAAAGTGGATATGTGCTCTTTCAAAATGATATTTCCTTTAGGAGAATAAGCAAGGAGGTTGGTCTTTGGAAGCTGTGAGCATGGCTGCCCTCCCACCAGGAGGAGTGAGCATGGTGATAGTGACAGTGCCTTTGTTCACAAAGGCAGAATTAGGGAAGGAAGGCATATCCCTCAGGTTCTTAACAGGATCTACAAGTCTCAACCATGTAATTAGAGAGAATTTAATGAAAGGTAAATTCTTTACAAAGGTATGCACAGTTTAGGGGATGAAGAAGCCATCTATGCCTAGAAATGAGAGAAGTCATCACTACTTTTTGGTGTCTATGGACAAGAGGAGTGGGGATCATAAGGCCACCGGGTTGTAGGAAAAGACTGTCAAAAGGATCATGGTCTTCCAACAGAGGGACTAGCGCCAACCCACCAAGGAGACAGTAGGGATTTTGTTGTGTGGGTGGGTGGGGTGTGGGGGGATAAGTATCCCCACCATACTCTCCTCTCATATTCTGTCTGTAATGGTGCCCTCTGCTGACTGAATCCAACTGAAAGTCAGAAGGTACGGGAGTCTGAAACCCTGGGAAGTCAGCCTCTCAGGGCATAGAACAGGGTGCAGAAGAGTAGAGAGTAGATCCCAAAGAGCAAATGGAATATCTATCATAGAGTGGCATGCCAAAAACTGCAGGTCTGCTAGAGAGAGCTTGTGAATGTCTTTATGGGCTTAAAGAGAAAAACCCCAAATATCAAACTTCAACAACAAAACTAAGCCCCATACCTTGCGTTCTTTCTCTCAATAATCTTTCATTAAACGTTGAGCATCTCTTCTGCCGCAGGCATGTCTGCTGGGGATGGGAGAGTGAATAAAGAACCGTGCGGACCTCCAGGGGGCTCCCAGTCTAGTGGATAGAACTGTGCCTGAAGATGACATAGGTGATTAGGTTGCTGAACAAACACATGGAGAGAACTTCCCTGAATTGAAGGCTTGGTCAGTGAGGACTTCCCAATTGGAGACCAAGCTCAAAACGGTGAGGCGAAGGCTGGGGAGGAGTCAGGGTGGGGTGAGGGAAGAAAGGAGTAACGGTTGGAAAGGAATGCAGGGTTCCTTGCAGAGGAAATGGCAGGTGCAAAATCAAGAAGTGAAAGGGAGTACGATTGTTTTGTGGAACTCTTGGTGGGATACTCAGACTTAAACAGGATGGCTGGGTGATTCTCACTGTTGGTTATTTACTCTACAAGCCTGCTCCCTTTCAGAAGGTAGATAAAGAACACTTGATGGGTTCACCATGCATGGAAAAAAAGCCTGATTTTTGTGAGCATTCCCTTTTGTGGATCAACCAGAACAGTCCCAGACACCCCTTCGGTGATGATTATCATCTCTTCTAAGTGTAAAAGGAGCCAGAATTTCTGCCTATTATTTTCAGATTGCTTCCCCTGCAGGAAATTGTGTCAATTCATTTGGACATTTGTGGTTTCACTGTACTCCCCGAGCCATTACATCATGATGTGGTAACTCAGAACTCCAGTGGCACATTATCAGAGCTGACTATTTCTGGAAGCCAGGAGATAACAAACAAAGCAGCTTCATTTGGCCTATAAGCATGTTAAACACCCTCGGCAGAGGACAGTGGAATACAAATATGCCTTCCTCCTGACTTTTATCAAGGAGAGGGGAGAGACGTGGGATAGATATAAATTATAGGCCCTGCTTCAGCCTAGGATCTATCATAAAATCTATTGCCACCGATACAAACTGGCTTCAGTGTATAATTTAGTGACAGTTTTGTGCATTATGTTTCCTTGCTGACAAGATTGCTGCATGGTGAAATGTTGCCGTATCTAGGTATGGATGGAGCTGCCTGAAGATTTAAGCCATTTTATTCCGTCCTGAATTAACATGTTCAGCCTAATCCTCATCTCCCCAGGAGACTGCGGATGGTGAGGGAAGATGAGCATAGGCTTTGCATGCAGGTGCTGGGGTCTGTGTTTCCACTTGCCTGCATGCCATTCTCCCTTGTGAGGCCGCTGATTGAAACTTACTTGAAGATTACCTTGGTAATAATTTAAGCCTTATCAGGAAAAAAACACACACACACACACACACACACACACAACAAATTAATGAGGTTTCTGCCGATAAAAGAAATATAAAGGGCTTAGTTTCCTAAAGATGCCTGATACCATGGATAAATCATAGACAAATAGAAAGCATGCTGTAGTTTATGCCTAATTATAAATGACTTAATACCAAGTCAGACCCAAAAGATTCAGGGGTGTGATCATTCTGAAACCTAATTAGTTAGAGAGAGACAGTACCACAGTATCGAGATTTTCATTAATGCAAGGAAGTCTCTTCTCTACTCATATTTAGCATTACCCTGGTAGCAAATAAGGAAATTTATCTTCCTGGGTAGATGAATTGGGCTCAGGCTACTAAAATATATTGCTTAATAATTGCTTTATTAGACAAGGCCAGTGTAACAAATATTAGGGTCTTTCCTGAGACCAGTGATCACAAAAGGTGACTCAGTCAGTTTGGGTTTCTCTAACATAATAGGCTGGGTAGCTTATGCAACTGAACCTTATTTTTCATGGCTTTGGAGGCCTGAAGTCTGAGATCAGGCTAGCCGTGTGGTCAAGCTTTTAGTGAGCGCTCTTCCTGGTTCACACATGGCTCTCTTCTTGGTGCCCTCACAGGGCAGAGAGAGAGGTTAAGTCGCTTTCTCTTATAAGGACACTCATCTCATCTCAGGATCTCCACTCTCAGGATTTTATCCAAACCTAATTACCTCCCAAAGGTCCCACCTCCAAGCACCATTCCATGGGAGCTGGAGTTTCTACATATGACTTTCAGGAACATAAACATAAGGAAGGTGTTTATGTCTTGCTACCAAGGAACCAGAAAAACATGAACATGATAATGAGATGACAATTGCTTATGACAATGTTAATGGACCAAGTTTAGTCACATTCGTGGAGACCTGAGCATCTCTCCAGGCTGCTGTCCTCCTAGAAAGAGGTTGACTGGGTAGGAAATAGGGTGCCTTTCTGTTTTTATTTTTTATTTTTCTAGTATGATATGTTAGTCACCAGACAGTACATCATTAATTTTTGATGTAGTGTTCCATGATTCATTGTTTGCATATGCGCTCATGCAATACATGCCAGTGCTCATGCAATACCTGCCCTCCTTAATACCCATCGCCAGGCTAATCCATCCTCCCACCCTCTCCCCTCTACAACCCTCAGTTTGATTCCCAGAGTTCATAATCTCTCATGGTTGTCTCCACCTCTGATTCCTCCTGCTTCATTTTTCCCTTCCTTCTCCTAATATCCTCTGTGGTATTCTTTATATTCCACAAACAGATGAAACCATATGATAATTGTCTTTCTCTCCTTGGCTTATTTCACTTAGTGTAATCTCCTCCAGTTCCATCCATGTTGTTGCAAATGTTGGGTATTCATCCTTTCTGATGGCTGAGTAGTATTCCATTGTGTATATGGACCATATCTATCCATTCATCTGTTGAAGGGCATCTTGGCTCCTTCCACAGCTTGGCTATTGTGGACCTTGTTGCTATGAACATTGGGGTACAGATGGCCCTTCTTTTCACTACATCTGTATCTTTGGGGTAAATTCCCAGTAGTGCAATTGCCGGGTCATAGGTAGCTCTATTTTTAACTTTTGGGGGAACCTCCACACAGCTTTCCACAGTGGCTGTACCAACTTGCATTCCCACTAACAGTGTAAGAGGGTTCCAAGTTCTCCACAACCTCTGCAATATTTGCTGTCTCTTGCCTTGTCAATTTTTGGCCATTCTGACAGGTGGAAGGTGGTATCTCAATGTGGTTTTGATTTGAACTTTCCTGATGGCTAGTGATGTTGAACATTTGTTCATGTGTCTGTTAGCCATTCATATGCACGCCTTTCTGCTTTTATTCGCTTCTTTTCACAGCCACAGTGTCTCTGTCTCTATCACTTCAGTGTCTTTACCCGTCATCTTTCCATATGCCTTGGACCCCTACCCATAATTCTCTCTCTCTGGCTTTTACCCACTTCCAACATAGATGGTCTGGATCAATGAGAATAGAGGATGTAAAGAGATAGGAAAGATGACAAATGAGTGCCTCTAGGGTAGCACAAATAAGAGATTTATAATCCTCTAAGGATGGCTTCAAGTCACCTGGTGCATTTTAGATAAACATAGCTTTAGGCATCATCTTTTTGCCAACAACTGGTTCATAAAGGAGATACCTCAGAAGGTGCTCCAAAGCTCTGGGGTCAAGCTGGGTGGGACCTCAGCTGTATAGTTCGTTTCAAGGACAAAGTCTTTAGGGCTTCCTCTTGGACTCTTCAGAGTCTTCTGCCACCTGGATAAATAGTCCTCCTGTTTTCACTCTCTGTCTCTCCCTGCTATCCCCTTTCTTTTCTCAAATCCTGCTTTCCAGCATGGATTTTAAAAACTCATCCACAAAGAGAAGTTGGAAATTGAAAATAAGTATTATCGTTTGAATGGGAAACCTCACTTCCAAAATAATTGTTCCCCACTACTCATGTGCCACTGAAGGTTAAGAAAGGGTCTCTTTTGACTGGAGACTGATTTAAAATGCTCTCAGAGGTCTCACCCCACCGTAAAATCTTGTAATTCTGTTGGCACAACTGGAACTTCCAACAAGGGTAGTAAAGGCCTCACAGAGCCTCACAGAGGTCTCTGAAATCAGATAGACAGCTTCTCATGTATCTACTCATGGGGCCATTTAAAATAGTCTGTAAAAGGCAAACAAACAGAAAACCAGTCCAGTAATACAGAAAGGGGAGGAGGAAGACCACCTTTTCTAGAAGCTTTCTGCGTCTACTGAGGAAGAAAGCTTCTGAGATAAAAACACCCACCTCTTCTTTGTTAAGTTGTGGGATTTCAGCAAGCAAAGTAGTAAAGAAAGTCATTTCATGCTTTCATAATAGTGTTGGTCTCTTCACTAGAGTAAATTTTTGACATCTCCATACCTCCAGTGTCTGTACCTTTTAAAGTTTTTAATTCCTTTTTTTTTTTTTTTTTTAGTTTTTGTTGTTCAGATTTTCCTTTTACAGTTAAACTATTGAGGTGAGGCCATACTCCTTTACCTCTCTTTATTTCTGTTCTTGCTGCTTCCCTCCTTGATACCAGCTGGCAACCCATTCCTACAGGACTTTGCCTTCAACAATTTGTCACCTGTCACATATATTTCCCTCATTCGGAACTACTAATGGCCTATGGCCATCCTTCTTAGAACTGTCTGCCTTTTATTTTATTTTTTTATTTTTTAAGAAAGAGTTTATTTATTTATTTTAGAAGGAGAGTACAAGTAGGGGGAATAGCAGAGGGTGAGGGAGAGGGAAAGAATCCTAAGCAGACTCCATGCTGAGCTTGGAGTCCAACACCAGACTTGACACTGAGGTCACAACCTGAGCAGAAGCCAAGAGTCACAATGCTCAACTGACTGAGCCACCCAGGCACCACTGTTTGCCTCTTATTAGGGAACTGGAAGAGGACTTCAAAACTTTCTCTCAATCATGTACCATAATTGAGAGAAATAAAAGTTGGAAAGGAGATTTTCTCAAAGCTAAGACTCCAGAGCAGTATCTCTAAAAATGTTCCATGTAAGCAAATATCTATGCATAAAACAATAGTTTTGGGGTAAGTTGTGACTTGAGAAGCACTACCAATGACCTGAATGTTATTACTAATCCTCATCAAGGACCAGACCTCAGATCAAACTGTCTAGCCAATCTGGTAGAGATATGGCCAATATTTAGCAATGCCTGTTAAAAAGTGATGAATATTTTATTTTACTTCATTATATTTTTAAGATTTCATTATTTATTTGAGAGAGAGTGAGAGAGAGAGTGAGATGAGGGGAGGGAAAGAGGGAAAGAATCTTTAAGTCAACTCCTTCCTTAGTGAGGAGACCAACTCAGGGCTCATCATGGGGCTTAATCCTACAACCATAAGATCACAACCTGAACCAAAACCAAGAGTCAGATGCTTAACCTGCTGATCCACCCAGGCACCCCTGCAATGAATATTTTAATTTCAAATCTGTCATAAGTAGATAGTACCATTGCTATGGCACTGGGCAACCAGTTGTCCTGGTCTGCCAGAATCGTTCTTCGCTTGTTTTGGATTTGGGTTTTGGTGGTGTTGTTTGGCACTAAAATGGAACTAGTGATTCTTAACTGAACTCTCTTTCATTTACTCAGTGTCTCAGGATTTTGCTCAACAACTGACTCCTGAGAAGAATTACCCCCAAGAGAGGAATTTTCACCAAATAGTTTATGTCCTGTCAGACTTAGCAGGTGGGAGCTGGGCCTGAACAGTGATGATTATGTTTTCTAACAAAAAGGTAGTGACAGAAAAAAATAGTCTCCTCCAAAAAAATAAGGCTCTAATTTTCAAACTGGTAGTGACAACCCTAAACACATACATTTGTTCAGAGGTAAAATATTGAAAAGAATAAAGAGTAAATATTTTGTTAACATTATACAAGTGTTTTAAAAATGTATGAATATCTCAGATACGTATTTTGGCAAAAGAGTGTTTTGACCAAAAATTGTATGGAAGTGCCAAACAAACAAACAAACAAAAAACCCCAAACTTGTGATACCACATATAGATTGCTCGGGAGTTTGTTACAGATCTACTTCCAAGGCAGAATAAGAAAACCAACCTCTCAAAGATGTTCTGTGAAAGTAATTGATGAAAGGTGTTCTTTTGTATGTGTATTTTTGTGTTTGGGTTTCTTCTCCTAGAGAAAATAAAGTGTTTGATTGAGTTCACAGCACAAAATGAGGAAGGCAATTTTGTATGCCAATCTCATAAAACTCATAGCCTTACTTTATTTCCCCACCACATTTGTTCCCTTTAGGGCATTCTGAACAGTGGGAGAAAAAAAAAAAAAAGGAAGGAAACTAAATTTATATTCTTCCTTAGATGCCTCCTGAAGGAAGAGGGGGAAAAAAGGAATACTGGAGAATGCACGTGAATTTTTTTTTTCATGAAAATTTCTGTAAAATAATCCACTGTTGAAACTGCTAACAGCTGTTTTTTCACACTCTATAACCCCCAGCAGGTAGGAAAATCCCCTGCAGATTTCAAGATATTGCATGTCAGTATGGTAAAGCACAATTCTTTATTATTATTTTTTTAAGGCCAGGTTTCCAGTATTACTTCAACAGAAAAGTTCCTGTGCTGTGTGAGTAACTGCTTCCTACATGACAAAAGGTAGTATCATTTTATTGCCAGCCAGACTCTGGGTGGGAGGGTCTGCACTTCAGCTCCTCATGCCTGACTGCACCCAGAACAAAGCCAGGGAAAAACGTAAGGCACCTGGTGGACGTAATCCTGAGTATCTGTTTTAAACTTTAATATGGACACCGCATTCATTTTCAACTGAGTAAGGGCAATGCTTCACCTCTCTGGACACTCATTCACTGTGTAAATAATCGGAAACATAACCAGTTCTTATGCATTTTTAAGTTTGTTTTCTCCTTGGGTAACAACTAAGGAGAGAATTCTTAAGAGGAAAGCCCCCCCACCCCCCGTATCTAGATCTTTCTCATCATCCCATGTCTCCTAAGGTTAGATTGTCCAATCCTTCTCTTAAGGCGACTTAGAGTACAGTCATTACACTTTAGTGAAAGATATTCAACTTGGAATAGAGTGGGAAAATAGACAAGGTTGTCTATGGGACCATCTGATTTGTGTCTTATCTTTACTTCATTCCTCCCCATTCTTCTCAGTTGGCCCGTATTTAGGAGATTTTGGATTTTAAGCCTCATCAGCAACTTTGGAATAAAGGTATTTTGCTCTCTATGCTCAACAAAGTTTACCACCCTGTAGCATGGTGGAGGAAGGGAAAGGTTACAAGACAAAAGTTCGGAGTATCTTTCCTCTCTTGTCCCATTGACCAGAACCAGGCAACATCTAGGTGCAAAGGAGGCTAGGAAATGTAGTCTTTACCTGCAGTATCCATGTGACTCACTGGTAATTCTATTACTATGGAAGTAGAAAGTAGCTATTAGATAATAAGACTGGAGCTATTTGTTAGGGGAGTCTCTGGAGTGAGGAAGATAAGAGAAGGTGAGATTTAACATAGGCTATCATCTGTTTCCTAAAGCTAACCTGTTTCCTTTTAGAAAAGAGGTTCCTATTCTGACTTTCTCCCTATTTTAGTCACGAGTAGCTGTCTCACTAAAATAATCTGCTTGACTTTGAGGCGTTAAACACACACACACACACACTCACACACACACTTATTTTCTCATTCTTTCTTTAATTATTGTCATCTTTGGGGGCCTTATTTGGAAAGAATTTTTGTTTTACAGATGAGAATCATTGGTACAAGCCTCTTGGAGATGGTAGGGTTTGGGGAAGAATATCGTTTATTTCTGAAAACCTACATTTTTCTTAATCTTTAGGTTATTTCATGTGAAGGAGTGATTGTTCCATCAATTTGCTGTGAGTTTGGAAGCCTGTATTTCAGGAAGATAGTTAAAGCGTCACATATTTCGTCTTCATTCTTTGGGTGATAGTCTCAGTCTGAAACGCAGCTCCTATGACAAGTCATGATTCGATCCCAAGCTAACTGAACTCTGCAGGGAGGAGGAGATGGTCTCCACAGACCTGCTCAGCTGTCAGGACCAAAGCAAAGGGATCACATATCTTGATTTCCTTCCATGTTTCTGGACCGAGAAGATACTTGTATGGTGATCCTCGCAGGCCCTGAATCACACAGCAGAACAGGAGAAGCTATTTGCTGTGACTCGTACACACCAAGGAGCAGAGGAGGGGTAATTTCAGGTCAATAGAATCTCCTTTAGAAAAACTGGGCTTTCTATATTTTAAAATCTTCCCTGCATTCCTCCCTATTATGACAAACTCCTTTCGGCAGAGTGTCAAACTTCTGAGCAACCCAAAGGGACGTAAACAAATGCATAAACGTATTTTGTTCTAAATACCAAATGTCCCAGTTTGAAACAACAAAATTAGGCACTTCATAATTAACTAATGGTCCCCTAAATTGGACCATTTGTACAAAATCCTGTAGTCATATAAAGAGTATTCCTAAACTCACACCCTCCTGCTCCTTCAAAAATATCTTCCATGATTGTTTCTTTGACATAGTTATTATTTTATAGAATTAAGATCACAAGACACTTAAAGAGACCTCAGGTGGATTTTGAATACACTGTGTGTACTAAAGGACATATCTAGGGGTTATAAGTCATAAGTGATGTTTTTAAGATCCAGTTTCCCAGAATGCAAATTTTATTTCTTTTTAAAGATTTTACTTATTTATTTGACACAGAGAGAAAGAGATTACAAGAGATTCACAGAGAAAAAGAGATTACAGAGCAGCAGGCAGAGAAGGGGGGGTGAAGTAGGCTCCCTGCTGAGCAGAGAGCCCAATGTGGGGCTCAATCCCAGGATCCTGAGATCATGACCTGAGCTGAAGGCAGAGGCTTAATCCACTGAGCTTCCCAGGCGCCCCCAGAATGCAAATTTTAGCTTAAGTCATCTGCCTTTATAGATGACAGAGAGAATAAAGAGTGCAGCTTAGTAGTTAGTAGTTATGATGGTAAAGTTAGGAGATGGACCAGCTTGAGTTGAGTCCTGCCACTGCTACTCATTAGCCGGGATAATTTGGGAGGAAGTCATAAATCCTCTTACAGCCTCAGTTTCCTGATCTCTACACTGGAACTAATAATGATGCCTATTCCATATGGTTCATTGACAGAGTTAAAGGAAATAATTCAAGTTAGGAGCTTAGCATCCCTCTGGCCAGGATAAGCGTTCAATAATTGTATATTACTCTTGGTATAATTGTTTTGCTTTATGTATTTATGCATAAAAACAAATTCACACAAAAAATAAAAGATAAGCACAAATGAATCATGACACACTATCCAATTTACCTTTATACAATCAAAACAAAATCTAAGTGAAAATAAAAATAGGTCAAAGTTGTATACTGTTTACATGTACATGGAAAGTTTCCTACCAAATTAGACTCCACTGAAGAAAGCTATGTATTGTGAATTCGCTATAAATACACATACAGCAAATAGACACTTTAAAATTATATGTGCAAATATCAGCCTAACATTAAGATTGTGATTTGGAGTGCAAAGGAAATTAGGATTCAAATAGGAAATCTTCATCATAACCTCATTTCTGTTCCTTGTCTCCATATGCATAGACAAATTATATTTGGACTTTCATTATATGATCACACACACCGGACTCTATAGCACCGTTATGACCAGAATTATTAGGTATCAGAAAGGAGCTGCACATTTGGAAGATGCTATTATAAGCAATACTTTATATCATTGCATATATTTTCAGGCAAAAAGGAACATGCACATATGCGTATGCATTTGTGATTATCTTTATTTTGCCAAATGAATCTGACAGTTTAACCAGGACTCCCTCTGTAGGTGATCATTAGAGTGGGGATTGGAGAGAGAAGGGGACGTCGCTGGTCTCTATGCCACCTCATCCTCTCTAGGGGGTCAGTGTCAGGACAAAAATCGAGTGTTGGGAATCAATGAAAGAGAAAGTCCTGGTTGGTTACAACCTGCCTTCCCTTCCTCCTGCCCGTGGCTTCTGCCCTGCCATCATTATTTATTTGCTTTCCAAATGAGCTACCTATTGGAGATTATGCTGCTATGCACTGTCCTGTGTGTGTGCGTGTGTGTGTGTGTGTGTTGGTGTGTACGTAGAGAGAGAAAGAGAATAAGTGAGTGAGTGAGTGTGCTGGGATTGTGCAGGTAGCTCTGGTTCTAAAACACCAGGTGGACTAATAGAATGTTCCTCATGGGGGGCGCCTGGGTGGCTCAGTAGGTTAAGCATCGACTCTTGATTTCAACTCAGGTCAAGACCTCAGTGTTGTGATATCAAGCAGGCTTTGGGCTCCATGCTCAGTGGGGAATCTGCTTGAGATTCTGTCTCTCCCTTTGCCCCTCCTTGACTCTCTCCCCCTCACACTCACCCCTCTCTAAAAAAAAAAAAAAAAGAAAGAAAGAAAGAAAGAAAAAAGAATAAAAAATGTTCCTCGTGGTAGCATGGCATCCAGATCCTTCTCTCCACTCTGTATCTCAGCCCTAATTCCCTCCACCTCTCTCTTTTTTTTTTTGGTATCAAAGATCTTGGCCACTGTGGGATCCTGGAGGACTTTCTGAAGCATTAATTTGAAATCAGATCGCAGTCTAGGAAGGTTTCTTGTAAAAGGCATTGATATATTTTAATCCTTTGAAAATTAGCTTGTTTTAGTTGACTAGTGTCTTTGTCAAGGATAGTTTAGTTTTAAACACCCCCCCCAATCAGCTCAGTGAATAAAGGCTTTAATTAAAAGGCTTTGGTTAAATCTCATAAAATCCAATTTCATGGGACCCTTGTCTGTCTCCCTCTTCTTCTACGTCTGTACTGTTGTTCTCCTGAGCTATGCATTTACTCTGTTCTCATGGAACAAGACTCTTAGTTGCAGCTCCCCACGACTTTGGCTTCCATAAAGCTGGGAGTTGTTATGGCACCGATTCTAGTCCCAAACCTTTATCCAGTGTCAGAGTTGAATCCTACTTTGTTATTCTTGCTCTCTCAGTTCTAACTCTTAAGAGAGAATATTTAATTGGTGGCTGGTCAGTGAGTGGATTTATTCCTCCTGGTCCCTTGTCCACCTCTAGCCTAATCAGCAGGGGCTGGTAGAGATCCTGTGGAGATATGCCCTTCCAGACTATTATCTATGGCAGATTAAACAAGAAGGGGAAGTTGCATATGCCTGATGAATTGACTAAATATCTCAATTTCACTGAAAGCTTTTATTAAACTGAATATTTGAAATCTCAATACTGCTGGGTAACAGAAAATTCACTATACATACACTTCACTGTTCTCATTGCCCATTTTAGTTGGCATGGGTATAAAGAGGGAGCAGGGCAGAGAGCAGAATGTGGAAATATACTAAGTATGTGTCCATCTATAGGGCATCACTAGCAAAAATGAATTCAGCACAATAGCATTCCAATTTGACCATTTAATAAAAATTGCTTGATGATATTGGTGATGATGGTGATATGATGAGATTGCTCAGCCTAAAGAAAAATCAGCCCATCTTGTATGTCACATTCACAAATAAAATAAGAAAAACCCTCAAATGTTATTAGTATTTTACATGGTACTGCTGATAACCCATAGAATGGCTCTAATAAAATTGAGAAAACCTTGGTATCTAAAATTTTTATCCCTGAAAGAATGTTTTATTTTTTGCCCTGTACGACTATTAGATCTAGTAGATGATAAATCATGATGATCACATGGTTGATATTCACAAACAGGAAACTTGAATCTAATTCAGGAAGTATAAGTGTAAACCAGTAAGCCCCACAAAAAAGTATGGCAAGGCAGCAGAGAAACAATCTGTACTCCCTCCTGGAAATTATTAAAATGATTTTTTAAGATATATAAAAGAAAACTTTGAATGTAGGCATGGTGACAATAAATTGATTATGGTGTTTATCTGTAAAACATATCATGGAGATTGTTAAATACTGTTTTTGACTATTTTATCTTTTGAAACACAGAGAGTGCAGTAGTTGGCACAAAGTTTTCCCCTTGGTCTTCTTTAAAGTTCAAATGAAGTCTGTAGTTTTGCTTGCTATGTAGCATGTGGGAAGTACAGAAAGTGAAGACACAGGAAAGTGACAGTTCGCTGAGCTGAGATGGGCTCTAAAGGGGTGAATGGCCACCTGAGGGTGTGAGGGCTATTAGCACTTGCCAAAACCGCATTCCTTTACTTTGGTCACACCAAACTTCTATTCTATTTGTGGGAGGACAGGGGTCCATTGGGAAAAGAATGTGCACAGAGAAAGTTTTCGATTTCTTAATTGGGTGGGGGGGATGGAACTTATTTACAGAGTTCAACACTGAAGCAAAGCCTGGGATGTCACATAGGCCTGTGATACTCAGACTGAATGTGCTATGATTGCTCTAATTGAATAAAAGACTCAAAATTCAAAATAGCAGGATTATGTCAGATTTGTGAGTAATGTAAGTGCTTTTAAAAGTTTTACTGGAAAATGTTACTGACACGTTGATTTTAAATGAGATGCACAGAGATATGTGTTTGTCATTAAGTAATTACATATGAAATCAATCCAAAGTCATGTAGTTCATTGTGGCAGAGACTGACGGGGTGCTTATTACCTAAAGAGGGACAGGGCATAGAGCAGAACATGGAAATGTACTAAGTATGTATCCATCTATAGGACATCACTAGCAAAAATGAATCCAAACCAGTGAGTATTTCTTAAAGCTGAATACTAAAGCAGCCTAAGAATATAATTTTCATCAGAAAGAAATAGAATAGTTACTAACATTAATAAAACTATATTAAGGGCGCCTGGGTGGCTCAGTTGGTTAAGCATCTGTCTTTGCCCTAGGTCAGGATCCCAGGGTTCTGGGATCAAGTCCTGCATTGGGCTCCCCTGCTCAGTGGGGAATCTTCTTCTCCTTCTCCCTCGGCCCCCTGCCCCTGCTCGTGCTCTCTCTCTCTTTTGCACTTTCTCTCTCAAGTAAATAAAATCTTTTTTAAAAAGTTAGAAAAATAAAACTATTAAGTGTATGTTAATGTGTTGACTGTCATAACAAAAAGCTCATGTAAATTAGTTGTTTGGGCTGACAATATTCTGCTGTTGAGGAAACCACATAATGTTTCTGAATATCTCTGATACTTGAAGAAGTTTCCTATGGGGAAAAGTTACTTTTTCACCTAGCCTGAATTTTTTACTCCATCTCACTCCCCCTTACCTGCACACACACACACAAATTCCTTTTATAATGGTGTTTCTGCCACAATATTGTCTCTTTCTTATCTATCTCTGACATACAAATAAAAAACCCATTCACCCCCCAAACCATAACATATCTAGGAATAAACCTAACCAAAGAGGTTAAAGATCTTTATTCTGATCACTATAGAATGCTTATGAAATAAATTAAGGATGACACAAAAGAAATGGAAAAATATTCCATGCTCATGGATTGGAAGAACAAATATTGTTATAATGTCTGTATTATTCTATGACCCAACAATTGCAATAGTAGGTATTTATGCAAAGGATACAAAAATACTGATTTGAAGGGGCACATGCACCCCAATGTTTATAACAGCAATAATAGCTAATTATGGAAAGAGCCCAAATGTCCCTCAACTGATGAATGGATAAAGAAGATATGGTATTGATATAGATATATGCACAATGGAATATTATTTACCCATCCAAAAGAATGAAATCTTGCCATTTGCAATAACATGGGTAGAGCTAAAGTGTGTTATGCTAAGTGAAATAAGTCAGTCAGAGAAAGACAAATACCATATGATTTCACTCACATGTGGAATTTAAAAAACAAAATAGGTGAACACAGGGGAAGGAAGAAAAAAAGAGTAAGGCAAATCATAAGGACTATTAACTATAGAGAGCAAAACTGAGAGGGTTGCTAGAGGGGAGGTGGATGGGGAATGTGGTAAATGGATGATGGGTATTTAGGAGGGCACTTGCCATGATGAGGACTGGGTGTGATATATAAGTGGTGCATCACTAAATTCTACTTCTGAAACCAATATTACACTATATGTTAACAAACTAAAATTAAAATAAAAAAACAAAATTTCATCATTTGCATATTACAGATCTACCACTTTGTTCATTATATGGACATTAGCCTATGCATAATAAATGTAAATGTAGCTATTTGTAATATTAAATTCAGGAACACTAGGAATAAATAAGGAATAGAACAGCTATTGTGGGGGAGGGGGAGGAATCTTTCAATAGCAGATGATCCAGGATCAGGCAAATGAGAGAGATGAAAGGAAAGAATGTGGTGGGAAATGAGTGAGATGAAAGGGAATGATCTTTTAGAAAATTAATAATAGAATCTGAGTGAATGGATAAAGAAGATGTGGCATATATACACAATGGAATACTATGCAGCCATCAAAAGAAATGAAATCTTGCCATTTGCAACAACGTGGATGGAACTAGAGCATATCATGCTTAGCGAAATAAGTCAAGCGGAGAAAGACAACTGTCATATGATCTCCCTGATATGAGGAAGTGGTGATGCAACATGGGGGCTTAAGTGGGTAGGAGAAGAATAAATGAAACAAAATGGGATTGGGAGGGAGACAAACCATAAGTGACTCTTAATCTCACAAAACAAACTGAGGGTTGCTGGGGGGGAGGGGGGCTGGGAGAAGGGGGGTGGGGTTATGGACACTGGGGAGGGTATGTGCTTTGGTGAGTGCTGTGAAGTGTGTAAACCTGGGGATTCACAGACCTATACCCCTGGGGATAAAAATATATGTTTATAAAAAATAAAAAAAATATTAAAAAAAATAATAGAATCTGAGAAAACTGCTCTGAAGGGTTGAGCTAATTTTTGTGATTAGTGATACCTACTATATACATATTCTAAGTTTTTAAGTGTGCCTTACTCATTAAATTCCAAACCCTATGCAGTAGATATGAGTGTCATCCCTTTCCACAGTTAAGAACATAGAGGCAAACAAGGGTCAAATAACTTGCTCAAGGTCACTAGTTAGGAAGAAGCAGAGATGGGATGCAGACTGAGTCAGTTTGCTTCAAAGTCCATGCTATTTGCCACTGTATTATATAGACTTAATCCTTTTCCGTAAAATGGGGCAGGTGTTCTCTATATTTTTTTGATTCTGGAAAACCATTCTATTAGCAATTCAACAAATACTTTTTCAACACCTGTTATGCCTAAGTACTAGGTACCTTGGAGGGGTAAACAAGAAATCAGATAGACCACTACCCTAAAGAAAGTTAAGACAGCTATAAAAACTACTATAATTCTAGATAGAATGTGCTATAAGTATAACAAAAGAAGACACTAATGAATGGAATGTGAGTTTTCAAAAGAGAACAATTAAGTCTCCAATTCATAGGGGTGGGAAAAGAGAGGAGGGGTTTGAAGAAAAACCTTATAAAGGGGACATTTAGAAAGTCACTTGGATTTTAATGTACAAATTTAAATTTGGATGAATATTCAGGTAAGGGAAAACAAGGTTAGAAAACTTGGGGTGGACCCAGGGAACAGCAGATAATTTGTCAGTGTTGCCTTCAAGAAGAGTAGTGGGCAGTGAGGCAGGAAAAGTGGATCAGATTCAGGTAATAAGGAGTCTTGAATTCTGTATTTGGATTTCATTTGGGTGAGAACTATGAAAAAATTTTCAAGTATGCTTCAGGAAGATGAATCCATTATTTAAAATGGCACAGTAACTTGAAATGCTGATGTCTGGGGTGATTCAGGGAGAAGTCAGGAGGGAAGACCAAAGCTTCAGAGCAAGTACAGAATTGGAGCCCATGTACTCAACAGAACAGTAATTTATCTAGAACCTCCTAGCAACATAGTTCTATGGTGGATTTGGGGAATACAGAAATAAACAAGATATCCCTGACTTAAAGGGGCTCCTTACAGGTATTATGTTATGAAGATGTGCCAAAATTCTGTGAAAGTCACGAGTAAAAGAATATTAATTTTGACTGGGGCACAGTGAATGCTTATGGTGAATTAACTTGTGAGGACTCTGTTTCCTCTCTCTTAGGCAATGCAAGCTCGGTCACAGTTGTCAGATTGTATAGTTGGCTTCCAGATTCAGGCCAAATGACTGTCTATCACTGAGGGACAATTTGGAAGAATTATTAAGTGTACACAAATCAGTAATGACGTCCATGTCTTCATGTGGAGAATATCTCATTATTGGTCCCAAGATGCCTTTTCCAGGATCAATATTGTTTATGAATAGTGAGAAAACAAAATGTAGTCAAGAACAAAACACAGTCAGCTATTCCACATCCATTATAATGAAGCCAATCAGAATGAATTTAGGTCACTAACAATAAAATCCATAATTTCCAAAGACCATATTATTCTACAAGAAGAATTCACAGAAAAAGCTGGGAAAATAGAAAAACCAAAAAAGTTACCTAACTTAAAGGAGCCATCTCTGAATACTTAGGGAATAATCTGCCTACAAACACTGCATGCTTTTAAAAAAAATGCTATTGATTTACTTTATAAAATATTTGCTTTTTCCAATAATTATATATCAATTTTATATTCCTCAGATCTAAAGAGGGAATTTCTTGGAACTATTTTGATTTCATTATCACATATCTTCATTTCTTATAAAGAGTTAAAATAATTCAAACTTTTATAACTTGTCTAAGAGTCTTCGTGATACATTTAAATAATAGTGCATGAAGCATTTCATTAAGAAAATATCAGTGTGATGCATCTGTAAGCATTTAGATACAGAAGTCAGAGAGGACCAAGTGGTATAAAAACTATCTTAGAAAAGTACAGCCTGTGATTTTCATTGGAGAATGATGGTTACTACAACTTCTTGGAGGTAGTACATAATTTAGAAAAATCACAATCAATATGAATTAATTTTTTATTTGGAAAGGGAGAAAAACAAACATTCTTATTTTAAAAATATAAATAGAGAATAGTGTTTGACATATCATGACATCATGACATATCATGGCTCTAGGGATGTGTTTAAACAGATTATAAAACAACAAAGGAGACCTAAAGAAAAATAAACAACAACTATATGGGTTAAGAGGATAAGGAAGATTGTTTCTAGGTCAGGAGACATGGAAATCCAAATATAAGATAGAAGGTAAAGGTTAGCCCGTTACCTTTGAGTAAAGGAGGTGATGGAGGCAGTGGGGAAGAGTTTAGATTAGATACTGTAAAATATTTTGGAGTCCTTATAAGTTCTTAATAGGGAAAAAGATGTTTAAAATTTACTTATGAATATTACACAGATGTTTCCAGAGTAAATTAGAAGAAAGCCCTGGATCCTAGGGGAACAAATCAAAGGTTCTTCCATGGGCCAGTCTTGAAGCCACATGGGCCTGGACCCGGATGTTGGCAGTTGGAATGAGAAATGGGAAAACTCCAGAGTCACCTCACAGGATAAAACATGCGAGTTGGTGATAAACTGGCTATGGAGGTACAAGGAAGTGAAGCAGTCAAGGATCACCAAAGCATGCCTCAAAGGGTTCTGTCTTTGTGTTTGGGATGATACATGGCTATTAGCAGAATTGGCAATGCTAGGTTAGATTCTGTAGAGAGAGTAGAGATATAGTTTGATTGGTTTTGGATGTGTGGAGTTGGGGTTGACAACAGATTGTCCAAATTTAAAATGTAGGTTATAGTGCAGGATAGCTGTCAGGGTTGGAAGAATAGTTCTGGAAAAAAAAAAAAAAAGAATAGTTCTGAAAATCAATGATATGTCTATGGTCTTGAGGTATGAGATTATGTGCTCTCCCAGGGGGTGATTCAGGGAGAAGTCAGGAGGGAAGACCAAAGCTTCAGAGCAAGTACAGAATTGGAGCCCATGTACGGAGACTGAAGGGAGGTGATCAGAGGCAAAAAGGGCAAGCATGATGAGATATTTTCACAACAACTATAGTAATTTGACAGAACTGCATATTTTCTGATTGCTCAAACCCCAAACATTCTGAATTCAGTCTATAGTTCAGATTCCCTATATCTCTTTCTATCCAGGTCCCTCCTGATTCTGATATTACTACACATCCATCTCTGTTTTGGTCCCTTCTTAGCTGGTTCCTATCACCATCTTCTCAACACACTCCATATTGTTTGGACATCTAGATGTTGTGGTACATTGTGAGCTGTCCATTTTTTTACATGTCCTATCCCTTTCTTTTCTTCCACATAATTTCTTTTCTCTGTTCTTCTATGTTTTTCTATACATTAGGTATCATTTTCCCACTTGTCCCAAGCTCTCAGCCCTTTATGCCAGTCCTCTTAACCCTCCTTGAGTTTCTACAGTAGATAAGTTTCTTATCAGTTACTTCCTGTTTAGATAAAATATTTGTATGCTTTCATCAGATCATATTTCTCTCCTTAGAAGCACCTGTTATAGATGTAATTTTAACTTTTAAAAATATGATTATCTGAGTAACATTGTTTGTTCCATTTGCTTCTGAGTCACTGCGGGTATTAGAAAATGTGCCCACATTGGCTCATACTGTATCTCCCACATCTAACACAGTGACTGGTCATTAATATTTACCAAAAAAGTTTGAAGAACTTGATATTATCCCAGGAGGGTTAGAGGCTTTTGTCATGTGTCTCACCTTCCACTCTAATTCTCACAGGACCTGGAAGCATATCAGGCAAGCTGGGGGCGGGGGGGTAGAAGAGCCCCAGGTATTTTATAGCTCTTTGGGTTAAAATTCAAACCAAGTCCTAGTAGTGAACTTGGATCATACCAACTTCCGAAAAGAAAGCCAACAGCTAAGCAAATGTCTCTTTTACAGTCAAACTAATTATCTGCCCCAGAATCCACTGGTTTGTTAATTGGTGTATGAGGTAAGCACAATAGCTATTGATATTTGCCATAATACATGAGAGAATGTGGTTGTTTAAAACAGCAACAAGGGGCACCTGGGTGGCTCAGTGGGTTAAAGCCTCTGCCTTCGGCTCAGGTCATGATTCCAGGGTCCTGGGATCAAACCCTACATCAGGCTTACTGCTCAGCCAGGAGCCTGTTTCTCCCCACCCCCTCTCTGCCTACTTGTGATCTCTGTCTGTCAAATAAATATATAAATAAATATTTTTTAAAAACCCCAGCAATGAGTAGGCTTAGGTCAGGCAAACTTTAATAGTCTAATAAAGAAATTCTTTTTTATTCAGTTTAATAATGAATACTTTTTCTGGATTTTCCAGTTGTCATAAAGTCTACTAAAAATATTATTTGGTGTCAGCACACTAATACATGGCAAAGTACTAGCAAAAAGTAAGTTTTTAGAAAACTCATTTAAAGAGAAAGAAAGAATAGACATGCCTTCAACAACCATGCAGAGAATGTAAACCCAGAAGAAGAAAAGAAATGATTTCCCTGGTATCAAAAAGATCTATCTAGAGCTCAGGGGATAAAATTAAGAAAAGAAACATTAAGCTAAGAATCCTTAAAAACCTTCTTTCTAGTGAAAATATTCAAGCTATGACTTAAGCTTCAGAGACATTGATAACCATGCCTTTCCTGGACAAGGTGTTAGAAAGCATATTGCAAGAAATATCCTGCTTTGCTGAATTTTATGATCTAGCCAGATAATTTAAAACACAAAAATTTTATTTCAGTTTTTTCTATATTGTGATGTGCTTGTCATCACCTGGTACTGCCACTGAAATTTCTACTGACATCTGCTTACAACTATGTCACGAGCTACCACATACCATGGTGACAATTAAAACATTGTAAATTTATTCTCAAAAGAAATGAGTTCATGTAATCAAAAGATTAATAATATTATGATAATGTAATTTTAAATGCCTCTGAGACAAAGGCCATTCACCACATAACCTTGGGCTCAGTTTTATACCCAGGAAATAAGCATGTAATATGCATCCTATACCCAGGAGCATAGAAGTGAAACACAATTCTGGTTATGTGTGCACCTCTGTTTTCCACTGTGCAACTGCAGAGAAATGTAGCCAAAATATACTGGACAGAAGACATGAGTCCAGCTCTCATCTAGGAGATAGTAGATCTGACAGGGAACTCCTTTGTCATTATTGAGTTGAATTTCACTAGGCAAACTATTGCTCCTCTTCATTGGTTCCTGTTATCTCATCTGTAAAAGGGGATGATACCAACACCTGGCCTTTTAAATGCATGAGAACACACTTTGGAGAATTGGAAGGACTCTACTCATGCCAGAGATGAGTAGAATCATGATCCAAAAAGTTTTTATGTTTAGCTCTGTAATGTGCTTTTTAAATTTTATTTTGCACTTACATTTGAATATGGATGTGTCTGGTGCTCTGGGAATTCACAACACTTCAAACATGTAATGAAGCCACACTGTGAACACTTAATTAATTTAGAGTAGGTGCTAATTCCTAGTAAGAACTTTTAAACATAGTTTATTGTGAATAAACCATAATTCAGAGAATCCACCCACATAAAAATGAGGTTTGCCTATAGCTTAGAAAGATCCACTTGAAACACGGTCTGAATAAAATGTCTGCAAACTTCATTTTCAGGTTTTTACAGTTAGTGACCTCTGAGATAATATTTCAAAATTAGAAAGGCATCCTTTGCCATTAAGAGTCAAGTTAGTGAGATATCTTATGAGCTCACATTGTAAAAAGAATCATTCACTCATCCATTCATCTTTTCATTCATCTTTTAAATCTCTCAATTTGTTCAGTGAATGGTTAATGCATATATGGTAGCTGCACATGGTGGTGACACAGGCAGGTTACACTCAGCTGGCATGTCCTCTGTACAGATAAATTGAATGTTTGATTAATTAATTAATTAATTAATGTCCTAATTGGTTAATGCCTATATACCACATCTGAATACAAGAATGAGAAGACTAGGCTCCGGACCCAGGGAATGTTCCATCTCATTGAAAGGTCACATGATCAGTCCTGTAATGAAATACTTCACACTGTACTCCAGAAGAGCTGAGAAAAGGATAAAGGATACACAGGGCTTCTCTGGGGATGTTCAAGAAGTCTTCCGAAGGAGGGTCATAGTGACTGGAAAGGACAAAGGGAAGACCCCAGACAGAAATGGAGAGCATATTCCAAACAAAGGGAAAGGGTTTTCAAAAGCAACAAGTGTGATCAAGCGTGGAGGTGTACAAGAATGAGTAACTTATTACTGATCGAGAAGAAGACCGATGGAATAGAGTGTTGGTGATAAGACCAAACGGGAAGTAAAAACCAAGTGCAAATTACAAGAATTCTGACAAAGATAAAAGGGAACTATGGTGAAATTTTAATAACATCAAATTTGTGATGAGCAGTGTGCAAGGATGCTGTGTGTAGGAAGAGATGTAGACCCTTCCCTCAGCAGCTCTTGGTCTTTTGCTTATGACAAAACATTCATATGCAACATAGTAAAGAAGATTGCAAATAAGAAATATTCAAGCGTTTGGTTCTGAAAGAGCTATTAGTCAGACTCCTGGAGATGGGCAGAAAGTTGTCCAGAAAGATATTTGAGCTCCATTACAGTTAAAAGTCAACAAGATAATTTGACTCCTATAACTTCTTGAAAGTGTTCCTGTAAAGACCAGGTGAACATAAACAATTACCCAAAGAATTTGAGTTGAAAGAATCCTGATGGTAAATAAAGACATTTCATGGCCAGAGTCATCCAGATTCTGTTATTCTGAGCCTCCAAAAAATTACTTGATCTCTGCTTGGTTTTGTGTGGACTTGGCCAAAACTGATGTGTCTAACAGCAATTTCCATGGAGCTAAGTAAAATGGTTCCAGAGACATGGAGAGAAAAGGTATAGAGGGAAGAAAGAACTATGAATGAATCCTCTTTGCAATTTTGGCTTTTCTTCAGAGATGGCCATGGTCTTTCCCTTTGCAAAATAGCATTCAAAAAATGAATCTTATATCTGCAGATGATCTGGGGGAGTAGGCCAGCTGTGCTTTTCATATATGCACCTAACTTATTTCAAGGGTGTTTTTGTTTTATTTTTACAGCTGCAAAGTGTTAGCAATCCGAAAAGAGCTGCCAAGAGTACAATCAGACGAATTAGCTTAGGGCTGGTTTTCATGGTATATTCAGAGCTGTTCTAAATCAGTTCCCTGTGCAGTTGCTGAATACCCTGAGTGATCAGAGCTGTTTCCCAAACAGAGTTGGAATGGTTATTTCCCCATTTGCAGCTGCTTATTTGATTTTTAAAAAGACCCTTCGAAACATTTTTGCATTCCCTTAAAAAACTGTTATATATGCATATATACAGAGTTAGGTTGCTGTTATAACAAGAAAAAGGAAGACGTTGACTGTCAATGAAATCCCCATGAAAACCAATCACAGAACTTAACTGCAGGTGCACCTCAGTTTATGGGTATAATAATCAGCCAATCATAAATTCCTATCATGAATTCTATTTTCTTCTGACTTCCACCTGTAGTATTCCAGAAACATTTCTTTCCAAAGCAAAATAACCCAATGATCTGACAAGAATATTTTTGTTGAGGAACTGATGAGACAAAAAGCCAATCCTGTGGTACATGAATCAGATAAACCTTGGATAATTCAGAGAATCCAGAGAATTCAGCTTCTTGAACTGCCAACAAGAAACCACCACCCTAGAAACTCCTTTCTGCTATAGCTACTCTCCCTTTCAGCCAACAATAGAAACGCATCTAACTCCTGATTCTACATGTGTAGTTCTAGGAGAGTGAAGGCACTTGTTTGGCTTGGTGATTTACCAGAATCGGTTGATCCTGTGTGTAATCACTAGTAATGACACCATTGAACATATTATCTATTTTGGCTTAACATATTACCCAGCTAGAGGTTCTGCCATTCCTGCTTTTCCTTCTTATCCATTCTGAAAAATTAGAATACTGCTTGCCTAAAGAAGTGCAATTCTCTCTTTTCTAAGTTGTCTGGGAGGTTGTTGTCATTGTTGTTTTTAGTCAATTTTTTTCTGCTGATTATAGGCAATTCTACATATTGCAGATCACTAGAATGTCACAGAAGCACTAATGTGACTCTGGGGAAAACACGACCAATCAGTCAGAAGTTCTTTTCAGCAATGATTCCTTGTATCTGTTCAGGTTAGCAATGGGGCTTCAAAGAGGAGCCACAGCCCAGCTTCCCTGACTTCAGGTTGACTTAGGTGCCCCGTCACATGTTTCCACAAGGCCTGTAATTCACACTGCTAGTGTAGACATCTGTTGCATTTGTTCTACTGTGAGCGCCCTGAGGGCAGGGACAGTGCAGTAGGTGTTGTCTATCTAGCACTATCTCACATTTCTGCATCACCAGTGCTTTAGCAGTATCTGTATTATAGATGTTTAATAAAAGGGTTCTTGGGCGCCTGGGTGGCTCAGTGGGTTAAGCCGCTGCCTTCGGCTCAGGTCATGATCTCAGGGTCCTGGGATCGAGGCCCGCATCACGCTCTCTGCTCAGCAGGGAGCCTGCTTCCTCCTCTCTCTCTGCCTGCCTCTCTGCCTGCTTGTGATCTCTCTCTGTCAAATAAATAAATAAAATCTTTAAAAAAAAAATAAAAATAAAAGGGTTCTTGAATGAATTAATGACTCCATGACTAAGGAGGAAACTTCAGACGAATCCTGGAATAGGAATTAAAGGGCCTAAATTTGAGTCTAACCTTGCTGTGTCACTCTGGACAACTTAGTAAGTCAAATCTGTTTTTTCAGCTAAAGGGCTTGGACTAAATGATCTCTAGGCTTTTCTTCTAATTCTGGAATTCTATGACTGTTAAGGGTTTTTTTTCAGTCTGATGATTCTGTGATGAGATGTTAACCTACTGAAACATTCTGGGAGAGTCTGGGTGGGACAGTCAGTCTTGATTTTGCCTCAGGTCATGATCTATCTAATGGGTCTTGGGACTGAGCCCAGGGTAGGGCTTCCAGGAATCTGCTTGAGTTTCTCTCTCCCTCTCCTTCTCCTCTCCCCTCCTCGCTCTCTCTCTCTCTGAAATAGATACATCTTTAAAAATGAAATGAAAAATGAAATGAAATGAAATGAAATAAAATAAAATAAAATTGCTTCTGCATACTGCTAAATTGGGTTGGGGTAGCTCTCTTCCAAACAAGTAAAAATAAAGCTAAAATGATGTATGTGAGAGATCAGAAAATGAGGAATTTGCCAGACCAGAGGAAGAAGTGAGTTACCTAAATATAGAAACCATAGTTAGTTGACAGACTTGTCTTACAGTATTCAGAAGTCTACCATTGATCAAAAGCATCCCTTTTCATCTCTACTAGAGTAAGTAAAGGAATTACTTTGTTAATTTTACCACGGGACCATCCAAACTAAACAATGTAGGTTCAAAGACATATTTAAATTAAATTAAAACATTTTAATGCCTGCCAGATGAATGTAACTAGATATTTTATAAAAATTTATTTTTGTGAAATTAATTGTGATTAACCTTACCTGTGGTAGATCAGGCACCCAAAAGTATGAAGCATTTAGTCTATCTTCGGAGCATCCTAATCCCAAAATACCACTTGGAAGTTTGCTCTGAGTTTTAATCACACCATCATTATAAATGCTTTGGATCAAAATATTGAAAACCCTTCTTAGAATATAAATAAGTATCCTTGTTGCTTTATTCAACAATAGCTATTGAATACTTATGGGGTCAAAATTGAGTACTATTTTTTCAGGCACTGTGCTGGAAAGTTTGGACTCAAATGTAAGTTAAAATAATAGCATGGTGCTTCTCTTATGGAGCTTATATTTGACAATATTGAAGTATTAGTACATCAGGCCACCATAGCCCATTGTCCCTAAGGTCAAATAATTCAGATTAGTACTTGTCATCCAAGAAGTCCTGGGAAAATGGAACTCAGAGTGGTTAAACTCTGATGGAGAAAGGAACCGCAAAGACTTCTAGAATATGAAGGATATTGAAACCCAGAACAGGGCAGGATGCATCCATTTGTGACTCTGACATAGACAACAACTTTAGGAAAGCCAGAGAGAGAAACATGTGGGCAAGAGGGTTTTTTGTTTGTTTGTTTGTTTGTTTGTTTGGACAGTCTTTAATACAGCTATAGGCTAAAGCAAGTATTTTTATCTTAAGAATTTATCTAAAGCTGCCATATTGGGAAATTACTGTGTATGAATTTGTTTCTTAGCAAGGTGGCATGGGGTAGAGGAAGAGAATGTGGACTTTTACTTGTACAAGTGGGTCAGTAAACCAACAAATCTATAGCTCAGTGCTTTCCAAGAAAGTGTAGACATATATAAAAGGGTTGAGATTTTTGTCTCTAAAATAAATAATGCTTTAGGGACTCTGAAGGTACCCAGGGTGACACTTCAATCTGCTTTGATTGAAAATTGATTAACACTTTGGGGGAAAATGTATAACCAATTGAATTACAAATTAAGGTAAATTAAAATAGGTTGCTAAGTTATTCATCACTGGGTGAATACAGTGGACATGTATAGATTTGTCCTCTATCTACTGATACCTATTCTGGATTGCATGATCAATAGCAACGGTTGTTGGTGGTCTGTCATAAAAGACATATTCCTTAGGCTATAATACCTAATCAGATTAGAGTTTGCCTCATGCAAACAAACAGTAGCAAGACATCACACGTTCTTGATGTTAATAGCTATTAGCTCAGAATATCAAAGTGTAGTCCCAATTTGTCAGTTTCTCAATTGAATTATATAGTCTTGTTTTACTTTGCATGTCCATGAATAGGCTATTCTAAATCTTTTAAGATTTAAGTAAATGTGATCAACTTTTATATTTTATGAAAGAACGTAGAGATGAAAAAATATGTATCTTCTGCCATTTGGAGGACAGAAGGAATGAAAGGAGGCCTCGAATCAACACTTGAGGACATCCTATCTTGTTCCAGTTCAAATGTTGTTTTCTGGTCTTAGTTTGTGACACCACCTTTTCCTAGCACTTCTCCCTCATTTTCTTCTTTACCTCCCAGTGTGGCAACAGTGCTGAGCCACATAAAATGTCCCTTCCAGATAGAAGCAGCAAGCCAAAAGCTGCACCCAACTCAGGACAGAAAAGTGTAGAAGCATGGAGATCAGTACAGCCTGAAGCTATCATCTCCAACACGTGCACACATATTTACTACATGTATGTAGGGCTGGGAGTCGGGGAGGTTAAGGGAGTTTTCAGAGTTGTTATGAACTGGCATAGGATGTTTTTATTTAAGTAAACTTAAAACTCAAAAAACCATGTAAATTAAAAGAGCTGGAAGATACTGAGGAAAGACAAAGAAATTTGGAGTATCACTGAAACCAAGTGGGAAAAAGATAGGTATCAAATATATTCCATTTTATGGTTTGGGAAACTGAGGCTTGGTACATTATTTAACTTTCCTAAGGCAATAGAAAGTAGTATGGAGTTGGGATTTTAATTTATATTTGTCTAACTCCAAAGTTGAGCTTCTTTTCACTGCACTGTCTTGACTTCTGAACCAATGAAACCTAGCCAATAAATCCATATTGGATAGCTATAGCTATATATCTGTAAGCATATTACATCTCCAAATATTTTGAAATAGGATGCCCTCTCAGTACATAACATGGTTTCAGATCACAATCAAACCTTGGCTTAAAAGTTCCAAAGTAGATGACCTAGAAAATAATGTCACAAAACCCACAGGAACTTCCCTCCCATCCCTACCATTCTTTGCATTTAGGACACATGACCAGCACCCTGTGGCCATGGAGGAGAAACCTATTGTGGAGGGGGATACACATTTGGTATGATCTCAGTGGATAAGACTGATCATACTGGATCATTCACACTAGGATTTCCCTCGAGATCAACCATATGCTGCAGCTCCCAGTCAGATGACCAAGGGGCATCTGTGCCCCTAGGACACAGTTGTATCCTCTGTACAAAGCTAATTGGTATCCAGCCTCTGACCTTGGCCCCTTCAGTCCCTGTTCCAACCCAGTTCTGTCTAGTACTTATGCATCAAGAGCCAGACATTCTAGCTGACAGAAATAGCCTGTTCCCAGCTTATCCTGCTCTGGGGAGAGTCAATAGGGGGGATCATTGCTTATAAAAATACACACAAAGAAATACCTCTGACTTTATGTGCACTTGTGAAATGATACTATTTTTACATCTAACTCAGACTATACATATATAAATACTAGTTGGAAAGATTATTATTATTTCTGGGGAATCCTGATTACAGCAGGACAAGATAAGATCCCTTAAAAACAGGAGGAAAATGATGAAAATACTCTACCCATCTCAAAATCCACCCGCTTATAAACTCTCATACCACAGAAACCTCTTATGTTCCTCCAGTAACATTAGCAACAACACCATTACCACTAATCACAGGAAAATTGTGGGTCTCAATTATTATTTGCTGCTTACTTCTATATAGGCCAAACCTTGAGAAAGACCTTCCTGCAGAACAAAATGCCTTGCTTTCCATCTAAACTGCTAATTTCTATGGAACAGTATTTTTGCTTTTGTTTTTGTTTTACACATCAAATATTCCAGCACTGTTCCTGTTTCTGTGCTATATTGGTTTTTGACTATTTTTTTTTTAACTTCCAACATTTGGTAAGTCCCAATAAAATGGAAGAAAATGTGTTCATCCATCTTTGTTCTTCTTTAATAGAGATTTGTTTCAATCATGTTGTTATCTGCACTTGAAAATAGCTGGCTCATAGAATCTTAGTTTGAAGCTCAAAAATGTGCAAAGAGCATAAAGGAAATCTTTAAAAAAAAATCCATCCGCGTTGGCCTAAGGCCTCTAAAACCCTTATAAAAATGTATGTCTGTAACATTATTAACATCCATCTCCTACCTACAAGAAAGCAATCAAAATGAAGTCAGTTTTAGCTCACTGTGGCTCTTACACACATTAACCATATAAAGCAGAAAAGAAGACTCCATTTCTCACCTACATTTGTGCTGAGTTTAGTCCAGAAACAGGAAGATTCTGGAATTTCCCACCTCTGGGGTGAAAACTTGTTTTCCCCCAAATTATATAAGTGCTGACACATTCTTCCCTTTGATTCAGTTTTAATCCTTGTGTCCTTTTATTTGCCACAAGCTCTTTGAGGAAAAGTACGTGCTTAAGATAAAACAATGTGTTCTGCCTACCATAGTTGATGGGAACTGGTTGAAATGAAGAGCTTTTCAAACTTTCCTAATTTAGTAGTTGGGAATCCCCAGTGATGGGCTAAGCGGTAAAAAGATCAAATGGTTGGAAACACAGAAGTGGGTCCGCTTAGTGTCTGAAGCCAACAACACTTCCCAAGCAGGCTTTAGTGGGTTGCGTGGAGAGGCAGCTGCTGTTCAGCTGAGGGGACTGCTGGTTGTGACATGTTTTTATTATCTTAAAATCCTCACACCTGCCAGAAACACCTCCCTCTGGAACAAGTTCAGCTCTTTCTTGGCCCTCTCCCTTCTGGAAGCAAACAGAGAAATGGGGAAGTATACAAAGTGTAGGCAAGGGAATTTGCACATGTTCAAAAATATGGAGAGAGCCATTCCCCTCTCAGCAAAGCTTTCATAGAAGTCTCCAGAGTCATCCCAGTTGCCATTTGGACATTCTTCAAAGCAGTACGAATGTTCTCAGGACAACACATTGTGCTTCCAAAACATGGTTGACAGAATAAAAGAATCCCTTTCAGTATGATGATTGGGATGTGTATACATATCTCACCTACACATATGTATACATGCATATGCATATAAAGATTATACACATACATGTATAATTTTGTCTGACTCTAAAATAACATGAGCTTATTATAAACATTTGGAAAAATATAGGAAAGTATGAGCTATACAATTATAATGGAGTTCCTTAGGAGAACTTTTGTCTGTTACTATCATTATTATTATTAATTTTAATGCCATCATTGTCATCAATATTTTTAACAGCACCAACCATGGAGCATGAAGCATGGCATTCATGCTTTCCAAGTCACCTTATGAGTCATGAAGACATGCTGTTGAAAATCATTACAGTTTGATCTGAATCAATTCAACCAACCCTCAGGGCTGAAAATATACATATTCACTTAGTTAAGTGTATCAGAGGGAATTCCCCAGCCCCTATGGTGCCAACCATACACTTTTTTCCCACAGCAGCTAGCAAAGAAAACATGTGACAGGATGGCTTGCATTCAGCTCTGGAGCAGGGATAGAGGGCCTGGCTTCCCTGCTAGTGGAAACCTAGGAAGTTTTTGGCAGCAGTGTACATGAAAAAAAGATTCCCAACCTTCTGGCAGCATTGTCTTGATACCCTTGAGAGACTTTTTCTTTCCCCAGAACAGTCTGCTTATTTCTCACGAAACTCCTACCAGGGCATGAGGCCACCCCGTAATGAGAGTATGGTGATGTCAGATTCTCTGTGACTACAGGCTTATTCTGTGTCATGGAGCTATTATGGGGGAGATCGCTTAATCCCATCTTATAGGAAATGGAAGAAAGGTTCAAAATATGATTTTTTAAAAATCAGGAATGTCAAAAGTTTTTCACTGTGGGTTTTCTACACAAAAGGAAATAAATTCATTGATGTGCTACCAAATAGCATAGCTATATCCAACATCCATTTCAGAGTTATTGAAACAAAAATGATGTTATGAACACTTACAGTACTAATCTATATAACCCTTCCTCTGCCCCACCCTGGATCTTTTAACTTTAAGAAAATTAAAGAGGTTCCTGTAGAGTAAAATGTGGTCTTTCTTTACTATAGACCTGTGCACATGTCACTCACCCGTGAGAGTCTACTCCTTTTATTAAAGTCCCAATACTTGCCTAAAGTTGCACAGGAGATGTGACAGAGGTCGTTGAAGTCTGGATCTCCCACTTAGTGTTCCCTCCTTTCATCCTTAAAGTGCTCCTTGGGCAATCTAAGTTCTCATTAAGGAGAGAGAAGAGAGGTGTTGCTGTCTAAGTGCTAGCCTGTTGAGAGAATATAGAACATGTTGTTATGGTACTTTATAACCTTTCAGGAGATTTTACTTTTATATCATCAGAAGCTAAAAATGAAAGTGAGCACAAATGATTGAAAAAATAAATTTTTGAGCTAGGGTTTCTTTCCTTCCAAGTTTTGAAGTTTTGATCTGGTAGAAGAATGGCCAGTCATCTTTTCTGGGGCCATTTTTTTTTTTTTTTAAATATTGGTAGTGTAAAGTAAAACAAACCTCAGATACTCCTCTGCCACTGCAGGTGAAGCAGGAGAGGCAAAAGAGAATCATACTCAGATATATGTTCTTCCTCCCTTCTTTCCATTAAGTGACAAATAGCTCAATACTGTCTGCTCCTGGTTGCAGTTAATTGTGTATGCAGGTCTTTACAGAAGTGGCACCTTTTTAATAGAATACAAAATGTGTTTATAATGTGAGAACCAAACTTTGGCAAAAGAATCTGGGAGTGTACTCTTGAGAACCTCTGTGATTGAATTCATCTCTACTGATGGGCAGGTCCAGCAGCTTAGCCCCGCCCACCCATCCATGTGGGCCCAGTTCTAAGCTACTGGCCAGGTAGTACTAGGCCAGGTGAGTATCCTACTCAGCAGAGGTAGAGAGCAGATTCTTTTCCAAGCACATACGCGAGAATTATTACAGACATACGTGGTGTTTAAATTATTATTTCAGTCTCCTGCATCTGGGAACATGAGGCCCTATGAAAAGCTGACCCTTGTCATTGTTGCCCCAAGCAGAAATTTCCCCAAATGGGGGCAAAATTCTATGTGCAAGAAAATATAAAAGTAAATATGACATTATCATTTTCAAAAGTGCACATTTTCTCTAATAGACATATATTATCCATAATATTGTAATAAAAATTAGACTAGAACCATCATATATGAAAGGTTAAAGCTATAACTTTTTATGGGAGCTACAACTATTCAAGATATCAATAAACTTTTCTCCTTACACCTCCAGTTATATGGAGGTTTTCACCTTTTGATTGCATTGATTCAAACTTATTTCTATCTTGGGCTCTTGAGTGACCCATGTGTAATGGGTTACTGGCTCTGGTCCAGTCCCTCGTGATTAGAGGACTACAACTCATGATCTGTGTTGGTGGGAGCATAGCGAGCTCATCCATTGCTTGGCCAGCCAGGAGCATGTTTATCTCCTGTGCTATTTTGCAGTCCAGGGGCCTGCTCCATGCATAGCTCTGTGGGCAGCCCTTTGTGTACATGACTGGGAACACTTTGAGGTTGAGGGGAGGGACAGATTGAATATACACATATTCTCATGGTAACATTCAGAAGTAGGTAGACCATGACAAAAGGCCAGGTGAACCAACAGTGATACAAAAAGACAGTGCCCTGCCATGAATGAAAGAGAGCACAGCCTTGGCAGGAGGTAGAGTTTTGGATTGAGGCAGTTAAGTGGTAGGAAGAAGAGATGAGAATAAAGTGAGAGAGCCTGGGGACTGAATGCCACGTTACTGCACTTCATTTTCCTTTGTATCTTTATACTTCCAATACACGAGGGCAAATATCTGACTGGTTTCCCCCCCACTCCTATCCTACTACCAGTCTGACATCTGGGGATGTGTACATGTGAGTCCCTGTATGTACTTGCATTTGAATCTCTGATAGTAACACCCATGAAAGCTGCAGGAGCAAAAGGCCTTCCACCAAGGCCAAAGATTAGGAGACAGAGTTCAATGGTTTAGAATTATGTATATTATCACTGAAGCCATATAAATAAATATGTTGCTATGAAATTGAAATACACAGAGGTATAGATGAACTTCTCTATTGCTAGAGGTCATGTCAATTGATAAAATACTTTGAAAAGTAATTTGACCTTAGGTATCAAGACCTACCAAAGTAAAAGTGCATGCATTTTAACCTGGTAATCCCACTTGTGGGACTCTGGCCCAAGGAAATAGAATAAAAGAAAGAGAAAGAAAGACATAGCATAAAAGTGTTCGTTGCAGCACTATGTACGATAGTGAAACACTGGAAACCATTGAAGTACCCAACAATAGAAGAACAGTAAAAAGAATTAGGATGTAGTCATTCAAAAGAGTATTCTGCAGCTTGTTAAAATGATGGTCATGGAGACTAACAACGTTAAAATTGCACAATAGTAAGTACTGAGGAAGAACACAAAATTGTACATACACTATAGTTGCAATTGTGTAAAAATGTAAATGTATGTGAGCAGAGAAAAAAATGGTAATGAGAAGCCATAGAATAACTATGTAGAAAATATGGTAGTAGGTGATTTCTTTGTTTTTTTTTTTTAATGACTTATGGCTTCCAATGTACTTTTTAACAACAACAAGAAGAAAAAGTGTGAGCTTATGCTTACCACCCAAAAAAATGGCCAAAAAATGATAAGACAGAGCACCAAGAACCATACAAATGTGTGCATGGGTGTATTTTGGATTTCTTAGGGGAGGATAGCATTTTAAAATCTTAAATTTCAAATTGCAGTTGTTTAGAAAATAAAGTTTTTAAGCAGGAGAACTATGACAGGGAGATATTTTATGAGCACTCCATTCAAGCAGAATTACAAGGGGAGATAGGTTTGATTTTACTTTACAGTGGCAACCTGTTTCAATTTTATGCCCTTAGTCATAGCACTAATCTTTCAAAAGTTGCAGGTGAAATTACTTAAAAATTTGTCACACTTCAAATGACAGTTTTGGAGCTCTAAAGAACATAAATATTTTTACTTTATCACGTAATTGCCTCTAACTACCAGTTAATTTAACTGTATGACTGTAAAATTGTTTTCTAAAGTGATGATGTCCCAGTGGGGTTGCATAGAACACCTTTTGCCCACACCCACGCCTCTCACCCCTTTCCTTTTAGCTGGCATATTATAGCCCTGCTAATAGCTCACATTCCCTGCCTGAGAAAGATATTTTAAAGCTGTTAATGTGTTGTAACAGCAAATATTGGACTTGAAAGAGAGAACATCACAGGGGTAAAAAAGATTTTAAATCATGATTAGAAATGAAGTTGAAGTTGTCGTGTTTGGGGTACAAACCAGCCTTCATTCAAGGCTGTGTGAGGTCAAAGCATTTTCTTCTATATTATTCCCATCTTAAGAAGGGCATCAGTATTGTTTGATAAGAAGGCAAATGAATGGGAAAATGTTTGGAAATGAATAAATTGTATCTGAGGGGCTTTCCCAAGTTCTATTTTTTATAAATGGGTTAAATATAAAGATGTATATGTTATCAGAGAAATATAAGTTGCAGGAGAAAACCATCGCAGGGCCACGTCCTGGTATACCGTGCTCCTATCAATCCATTTTTAGGAAGAAGGGCTACAAATGAGTGTGACCCAAAGAGAAAGACGAGGGTAAAACAAGATATAGAACAGCAGGGGGAAGGGAACAAACTTCTCTTTAGCCACATACTATGCGCCTCTCTGACCACCTCTTGAGGTAGCTATAAATGTCACATGTATTGATGAGAAAGCTGATAAAAATGAAGGTTGAATTACTTGCCTGAGGCCGCATGGCTGCTGACGGTGGAGACAGGATTTTAACTCAGACCCTCCAGCTCAAAAGCCCATATTCATAATCAGTATGCTGTCCAGCTTCCCTACTTAGCCATGAGTAAATGGTGGAAGACTGCACACATTCAACCTGGAAAAAGCAGGAACAAGGTGTGAATGCAAGTTATATGAAAATGCGTCAGGGGCACCTGGGTGGCTCAGTGGGTTAAAGCCTCTGTCTTCGGCTCAGGTCATGATCTCAGGGTCCTGGAATCGAGCCCCAAATCAGGCTCTCTGCTCAGCAGGGAGCCTGCTTCCCCTTCTCTCTCTCTGCCTGCCTCTCTGCCTACTTGTGATTTCTGTCTGTCAAATAAATAAATAAAATCTTTTAAAAAAAGAAAAGAAAATGTGTCATACATAGGGTCAGTCGGTGTAACACTATAGAATTCATGGTTGGCACTTTGGGAATGGAGAGGCAATTTGGGGACAAGAGAACGTAGCAATGGGAGAAAACAAACTTTGCCACAGGGTAGATAAATCTCCCTAGGGTTGGTCCTGGTCCTACCTAGACAGGAAATACGTGTTGACTTCAGGATTCAGTTTTCTTTTAATGCCCAAGGAAGCAGCTTTATGGTTTCATTCTTCTGTCATCCTACTGCTCATTTTCAGCAAGACAGGTGGCTGCAGAGCCAAACACAAAGTGACACGCAGGTAATGAACGGTGGCATTAGACGAAGAGTGCATACAGCCTGAGGTCCTCCATTGAACATCGCTGTTGTAGGTGACATCTTTGATGGTCTCAGGTGAAGGGTTTGTTTTGGTAGTGTAGCTTCTGTGTATTTTCTCTACTAAGCCCTCAGTAGGGAAGTGCTGAAGCAAGGACGTCTGTGTTCTCAGGGGGATTATGGTGATCCTAGGATAGAACCATGCTCAGCAGGGCTCAAGCCAGGATAAATGATTCATAATTATATGTGAAAACAAGATTTGAGCTGCACATTATTTTTGCTCTGATTGAAAATAGCTTTGCAACTTATAGAAAGGTGGTGTTTTCTGGACAAGAACTGAGGCTTCCGTGCAGGCCTTTTTTTTGTACTAAGTCCATAATATATGTTCAGAGAATGGATGCATCCAGCTTTTGCAATAAGGAGAGGTAGACGGGAGCCATTTCCCAAGGAGGACATTGAACTGGTTTGAATGCATGGAATGCTGGTTCAGGTAGTCTAAAAGGTAGGTAAGTTTTGTTTACAGGACCCGGATTTACCCTCAGCTCCCTCTGTGATCCCCTCTCCTGGCCTGCCATCATTTCCTCTTCTCATAACTGCTCTCCAGTTAAACTCTAAACTTCCAAACCCTAAAGAATCTGTTTTTTCAAGGCAAATTGAAGAATTAATTCAACCTAACATGTTAGTGGCACATAACATTTTAAAACACTACCTTTTTTGTGTGTTTGAATAACTTTCATTGCTTTCACCTGAAAGAGTAAATCAGTTATGTGAACTAAGTAATCACTCCTGACAATAGTAAAATATTAGACCCTTTGGCTAATGCAGAGTAGGGACAAAGTGGGGTATTTGTAGTTCAAGGGTTCTCAAAAGGGACTGGTCATCAGAATCACCTGGAAGCCTTCTTAAAACACAGGTTTGTGGGCCCACCTCCTAGAGTTTCTGATTCAGAAAGACGGAAGAGCTGGAGTGTCTGCATTTCTACCCATTTCTACTCAAAGTTGCTACTCAGGAGCAGTACTTTGAAAAGCACTAGTTTAGACCTTACAGGGCCTTTGAGCATTATCAAACCATATGCTGTAATTGTGACAATAGCAGTTGGGGTTGAATTCTGTTAAGGAACTCAGAATACAGATGTTTTCATGGTAGTCAGTGTAAATTATTTAGAAATGATCTACAGAACCATACCTATTAGGACCTCAAGCCCCCAGACAATAGAAAGGTTTCTACTGGAGTACCTGGTAGGATGCCCTGGGTCCCTTGGCATCCACATGTGGAGCCAACCCTCATCAGCACTTCTTTCCATTAATGCAGTTAGTTGGGGGTTGACTATACTTTGTGACAAGGATAAAGATCTCACTAGAAGCCAGAACTCTGGCAGAAATAGAAATGCCACATTTATGCTTCCTGATAGTGTTGGCCCATACCTTCCATGTTTTACTTTTAATTGGTATTCACAGTTATACTTTTAAAAATTATTTATTGCATAAACAACACTGTCATGGCTCTAATAGGAGTCAACGTGGAAGAAGAAAATCATCCCACAATTCCACCTCATCAACAAATCATTGCTTCCATTTTATATTCCCTTCCAATTATTTTTGATACTCATGATTTTTCTTCTGGTAATCATAGCACAGATAAGATCTCATTCTCTGCTTTTTCCACTTAACATCATAACCATGTGTGATGAATAGACAAAGATCATCATATGAAATAGACCAGGAAATGAATTTTTGCAAGAATACGTTCTTATCAAAAATGTCAAATTTGTATGTATTGCTCACCTGTTATGTGTCAGGCACTATGCCTGGCATTGTGCACATAATACAGTAGTAAAAGGTTTCTTGGCTTTCCTCATATTTTTGTTGGTACTGTCTATACACCACACTATTAGAAGTGTATACCATAGATGGCTTCACAAAGATATTTTGGGCATACAGTTTGAGAATAATTATATACGTATATACAAAGTTCCTTTTACCTGTTATAGAGGCTCTTCCCAAAAAGAAAGCCCTAGAGGACCATAACAGGGCAAAGACTGCATGCTTTCTTTCCCTGAGGTTAGGACAAAGAAGATGGACAATGATAACCGAAAGTGATGTCTTTTGGATACACAAAGCCAAAATCAAGGATGAAAATAAGAAATCATAGTGTCAGAGCAGACTGGTGGGTGTTTAAAACCTGTCTTTACCCCTTACTGGCTATAGGACCCTGAGCAAGGCAGTTAATTTCTCTGATTCTTATGCCCTTCATCTCTAAAACCCATGTAATAATGTTTAACTGAAAAGATTTGTTGTAATTAAATGATACGGTATAAGGCATCTAGTGGAGAGCCTGACATACAATATATTCTCAGTTAATGAAAGCAGTTATCGCTAGTTATAATACTCTCATTTGCTGTAGGGGAGGAGTCAGTGTGGTGCAGAGGGGCAGAAGGGCCAGAGGGGGAGGGACTTAGGGAAAATTCTATGGTAAATTATTATAAGATGTAAACATGGTTGTTTTAAAAGAACCAGAAGGAAGTGTCTCTCTGTAGGGATGCCTGTCACACTCTGTTGTTGCCCTTTCCCAAAGTACCCTCGCCCCATTAAAATGAAAGCAGAAATTTGACAGTTACCTAACTTAATTGAAGAACCTACAACTATGGTTTTACTGTTTCTCTAATTTGAGATTAACATGCTCTTAAACATCAGTAACCCAGCAAACACAGTGTTCTTCTCTGAACCAGATATATATATAAGCTTTTTGCTTGAAGTTGATGTCTTGAGCGTGGCCTTCATTAAGTACAGCTAGAATATGGCTTGCATTAGCTCGTTAATGCTTGGCTACCTGCCAAGTGCAGTGAAATCAACCCAAATTCCAATCTTTATAATAGATGAACTGAGGACTTACTATTGCCCTCATCAAGCAGAACTGATATTGTCATTAAAGTTTAGTAGCTGTATACTTCACAGAGAATGGGTTCTATTTGCTCTCTGTTTTGGTTAGGGAAATCACATCAGGTTTACATTTTCTTGTTAGTTTTGAATTTACTTCCTTGTTAAGGGCCAGTCAATACATTGGGGTCTATTAACATCTTCCCATCAATGGGAAAGCCTTGGTTGTTCGACCTGGTAACTCTGCTGTTAGAATGGGCCCATTAATTTGTTACCCTACAGTGAATACAAGACCAGCTCTACTGTTGTTGGTGAAAGGATTTGAATATAAATTCACTGACATAAAGAGAAGCACTAAATGAAACTTGGAATTGTGATGAAGCCAACATTTGCTTGTAACATGTGCAAATCCACAGTTTTATTCCGCATCCCCGAGGGAAGACTGGATAAAAACATGTGAAACAACCTCATCAGTCATTGAGAGACCTCAGCTACTAATTCGCTGGATCAAGTCATTTTACTTAACTAGACTCCAGTGATCCTACCTGAAAAGGAACTATTCTAAATCATCTGAAAGTTCTTTCCAGTGATGACCTCCTCTGACTTTACAAAATACACTTTCTACATTCAACCACTATATTCGATGAGCTGAGTATAATTTATAAAGCCAAGATTGAGCTTCACCCATTATTCATTTATTTAGTATAAGAGTACCAAGTTAATTGTATACCAGGACATTCTACCGGTAAAGTTACAGAGATAAATCCTTGCCTGAAATGGATGCTCATAGCTAAGAGAAAAGGGCATACACATAAAGCTGTGAGGCAGACAGAGTGACAAACACCACAGGAAAAGTACAGGATACACTGCCTGGAAGGAGGGAATTGGGAAAGTCTTCATGAAGGAGGTATTTTATCTAGACTTTGAAAGGTTTGGTGACTTAGGCATACAGAGACTTGCACTGTGAAGAAGAGTGTAAAACATCTTTTTATGATTCCAACTTTTCTAAAAGTATACAACATGATCACTAATTAGACAACCATTCACTTGATCATATTCAGTTCAACCTACCAACTCTAAATTATATCTAGGATTTCAGTAAAATCTATGAGACATGTAAAATAATAGCTTTGTTTCTACCTTTAATAAATATGATCTCCCTGGAGAGATAAGAAAGAATAGTGCCTAAAAGAATAGTTAGGAAAAGAATATATGATAGACTCTGTGTAATTTCCAAAAATTGATGGCAAAAATAAGAACCAAAGAGTTCAAAGAGAAGGGAAATTGGAGGAGGCTGAAGTAATTAAGAATGACTTTATGAAGGAGGATGATCTTGAGCAGAGTCTTAGAGCAGCAGTTGGTATAAAAAGGGGAGGCAATACATTCCAGAGAGTGCTAATTGATGGAAAAAACTCAAGAGCATTTGAAAATCTTGTTATTTTCTAGAGATGAAGTAAGTGACTGGAAATGAAGTTTCTATCCATTTGTTTGGCTCAGCTGTTTCCAGAATCAGTCTATCTCCCAAGCTGCTAAGGCCAAAAGCATTGGAGAAAATATCATTGAAAGGACACAGCAAAGAGTCAATGCACAATACTGAGGAAATCAAAGACAACACTGATAAAAACAACCTCCTGAAACGAGAAATTCCTTCCATACATGAGAGAATGGGGAACTCTCTCCCTAAAAAGCAACTATAGTACTGAACATCAGATACAACCATTCAGGGTTCTGGAAATCAACCAAAGGCATACAAAATATTTAGAAGCATTTATTCTTGAAAAATACTGAACTTCAGCTAAGAACAATATAAGCCTGTGTGGTGTTGTTGGTTGCTCTTTCCATCTCTCCCTCACTGTTAGGTACTGTTAGGTCATGATACTTTCTAGTAGCATTGCTACTCATGCTGTAGAATGTTTACTTATATTGAAGCATTGATAGCTAAAATGATCAGTTTGGTGGGGGAGGCACCTGGGTGGCTCAGAGGGTTAAAGCCTCTGCCTTTGGCTCAGGTCATGATCCTAGGGTCCTGGGATTGAGCCCTGCATTGGGCTCTCTGCTTAGCAGGAAACCTGCTTCCCTTCCTGTCTTTCTGCCTGCCTCTCTGTCTACTTGTGATCTCGGTCTGTCAAATAAATAAATAAATAATCTTTATTTAAAAAAAAAAAAGATCAGCTTAGTAGCAAGGTAATAGGGATTCCACTATGGATTCGCAGGGGCTCCACTATCCTGAGGTTGCAGTCCTTCCTGGGCCAAGCTATACACTAGACTGTCCTAAAAGTGCAGATGTGCAGGAAAGACTGGTACATGCTCATGCCATTTGAACATTCCTGATTGGTGGAGCATGCACACATTCTCAGAAGAAAAATAAGAGAGCCTGAAAGGAAGCAAAAGCCAGGATCACCTTGGGAATGGTATGAAATGTAAATGTGCTCTCCAACCTACACCCACATCCATTATCAGAGAGTGAAACCCTCACTGGCTCAAGGTGATTGAATGTAACTTCTGACCTATCTTTGCCTGAACACTACGTGATACAGAGAAAAGGATAATACCTAGGAAGTTGTCCTAAAAATGAAAACAAAACAAATGAAAACACTGAATAGGGACATCAGTGGCCATAATTCACAGAGGAGATAGAGTTCATAGATTTAGTACATACAAATACTAAACAAATAAAATAACAGAAAAATAGCAGGAGAAAAGTTGAAAGTCAATATTGGAATCACTACAATAGATTATATAAAGTGTATTTAACAAAAATTCCAAAACATTTAAAGAACCAAGGAAGACTGACCACTACTTAGGGTGGGGGGCAGGGGAGACAGTCAATGAAAACTGATTATCCCCAAATGTTGGATTTAACAGAAAAAGTCTTCAAAAAAGATTTTATTAACAAGCTCAAAAAATTAAAGGATTCTTTGTCTAAACAACAAAAGAAAAGTATGATGACAATGAATAGAGAATCTCAATGAAAATATAAAAATTATAAAAAGGGACAAAAAGGGAATTCTAGAGTCAAAAATTATAATATCTGAAATAGAAAATTTCACTAGAGGCCTCAAGAGCAGATTTGAGATGGAAGAAGGAAAAAAAAAGTGAACTTGAAGATAAATCAATAGAGATTACTCAGTCTAAAGAACAGAGAGAAAAATATTGAAGTAAAATGAACAGAGCCTCAGAGACCTATAGAACAGCATCAAGCATACCATCATACATGTAATTTGTTTTCCAGAGGAGAGGAGAGAGCCAAAGGGGCATTGTCATAGATTGAATTGTGTCTTCCAAAAGGTCTATGAAGTCCTAACTTCCTTTACCTGTGAGGTGATCTTATTTGGAACTAGGGAGTTAGAAGATGAAGTTAATAAGATGAGGTCATTAGGATGGGCCTTAATACATTATAACTGGTATTCTTACAAAAAGGGGAAATTTGGACACAGAATGACTTGCACCACAGAAATGTGGTGACACAAGGGAGGTAAGGAAAACCTGATGCTACCAGAAAATAGGGAAGAGTCATGGAACAATTTCTTCCACATCCTTAAGAAGGAACCCACTCTGCCAACACTTTGATTTTAGACTTCTAGCATCCAGAACTGAGAAACAATACATTTCTGTTGTTTAAGCCACCCTGTTGTTGCATATTGCTGCAGGAGCCCAGGAAACTAATACAGGGAATGGTATGAAATGTAAATGTGCTCTCCAACCTTCACCCACATCCATTATCAGAGAGTGAAACCCTCACTGGCTCAAGGTGATTGAATGTAACTTGAACATTGAACAGAAAAAAACAATGAACAGAAAAAAATATTTGAAGAAATGATTGACAATTTCCCAAATTTAGTAAAAACATTAATCTGCAGGTTTAAACAGATCAGTGAACCTCATTTAACAAAATCCAAGTGATCAACATCTAGACATATTATAGACTGTATATAGAGTTGAAGGAAAAGAGAAAAACATGAAAGCAGCCAGAGTAAAATGACTCATCACATATAGGGGAATGATTAACAACTGATTTATCATCAGAGACAATTGAGTCCAGAAGTCAGTGGAATGACACCTAAAGCTGAAAGAAAAAAAGAAAAAATCTTATCAACCATACGTTCTGTCTCTAGGAAAACGATTCTTCAAAAATGAAGGTGAAATAAAGACATTTCTAGATAAACAAAGACTAAAAGAATTTGTTGCTATAAGATGTGCCTTACAATAAATATGAAGGTAAGTCATAGAGGCTGAAAGGAAATGGTAGCAGAGAATAACAAAATTGGAAAGACTGCAATCCCTTTTATAATCCCAACACACCTCTTTTTTTTTCTTATAATAAATCCAGAAGGCTTTTTAAATAGAAATTGATAAACTTATTCTAAAATTCAAAGGATCTAAATTCTAAAATTCAAAAAGAATGCCTAACATGTTTCAAAAAAAGCAAAGTTAGAGGACTGATACTACCTTATTTGAAGGTATATAATAAAGCTACAATTATCAGCATAGTATAATATTGGCATAAAAGTAGACAATCAATGAGACAAAGTAGAGAGTCCAGAAATATACCAACACACTCACGAACAACTGATTTTAAGAGTACAAAGAAAATTCAAAAGAAAAGCTATAGTCTTTTTAACAATCCATACTTAAATAATTTGCTATCCATTTGTAAGAAAAAATTAAATTTAGATCCTTATATCACACCTTTCTAAAAATCTAACTCAAAATGCATTATAGATCTAAATGGAAGAAGTCAAACTATAAAACTTCCAGAAGAAAACAAATTTTATATGACCTTAGTTTAATCAATGTTTTATTAAATTCAATATTAAAAGCAAGATCCATTAAAAAAGATAAATTATATTCATTAAAATTAATAATTTTTGTGTTTCAAGACACCTAAAGAAAATAAAAAGGCAAGCCAAGGACTGGGAAAAAATATTTGCAAATTATACATTTGATAAGATTTATAGGTGTATAAGAGAAGACACAAATACACCCAATAAGCAAATGAGAGGATGTTCAATATCATTAATCATTCAGAAAATGAAAATTTAAATCACAATGAGATACAAACTAGAAAGACTATAAAAAAAAGGATAGACAATGCCAAGTGTTGGAAAAGATGTGGAGAAACAGAAATCTCGGTGCTTTGCAGGCAATAATGTAACTTTACAACCACTTTACAAACAAATTTGGCAATTTCTTAAAAGCTTAAATATAAAGCTTCCATAAACCAAGAAATCTTAATAGATTTAGTAATCTAAGAGAAATTAAAACATATGCCCAAATAAGAACTTGATAATATTCACAGTATTACTTCTAGTAGCCAACAACAGCGAGCTCTACAAATGTCCATCAGCTGGTGAATATAGAATCACAATGTGGTATATCCATGTAGTGAAATAGGGTTCAATAGCAAAATAATGAACAGCTGATACTTGTTATAACATGAGAGAACTTCAAAAACTTTAAGCAACAGATGCAGTTGTGAAAGACTACACAATGTATGATCTTATTTATTTCATCTTTTCAGAAAGGAGAAATGTATAGATAGAAGATCGGTGATTCCTTTGGTGAGAGGTAGGAGTAGAAACTGATTATAAATGGGCTGAAAGAAATATCACTAGGTGATAGAAATGTTCTAAAACTGAATTGTGATGATGGTTGTACCATTTTATAAGTTTATTAAAAATCAATGAATCACTTGCAATTTCTTGAAGACCACTAACAATTGAAGGAAAAAAATGAAAGAATTAAGGAAATAAATAAGGGCTACATAATGGAGATTATATAAAAGAAATTAAAAGTGAAGATTACATAAATATGGATTATAAATATAGACATAAAAATATACATATAGGCATATAGCTTCTTTTCTAATCAGGAATCTAAGAAAACAAAATGCCAAGTACCCTTGATTTAACGTGTTCCCATCTGAAACACATTCCTCCCTATCTCCATTGATCTCCTGTGCTACCCCCTTTTCCCTAATCATCTCCAAAACCCTTCTTGAATTTTCTGGTCAGATGACCATATTTTTAGCTCTCACAGCACTTTATTTATTGCTTTCTACTGACCTTATTCATTCTTCACTTAGTATTAAAATTAAGTCTTTGTGTGCCTTATCTCTTTTTCTCTCTTCCTCTTAAGGACGTTATGAGAGCATTAAGTAAGTTTTACTTATTTTGATATTCCTGGTAGATTCTAGCACCATAATGGTATGTAGAATGCTTAACCAACATTTATGGAATTAATAAAAGTATCATATTTGCATAGGTTATTTGCCATCATAAATATCTACACAGTGTGCACCCTTCCCATTAATGACTCTTTGCCCAATGTCCTGTAGCAATAGGTAAGGAACTTCCCTCTTCCTTCACCCGCCCTGACAAAGAAAATAGTTGTGAGTATAAGTCCATGGTGAACATCTCCTTTGTCATATCCTCTTTGAGAAGTTTTGACCACCATCTTGATTATGAACTCAGAGAAGCCAGATCCTACCTCTACGCATCTCTCAATCATCTCCTTTGTGCTCATCTATAAGGCTTGGCATTCATTTGTTCATAGGTCCTTAGTTTTTGTACCATGTACATAATCCTGTGCAAGCCCTCCCAGACTATATTAAAAGTACAAAGCACAAATATCAGCCTGCCTGTGTCCGTATAAGATTGCTTTCCATCTCTTTGAGAGAAGAAACACCCTCCTTGGAGGCAGGAATAAGAAGGGAGTGTGGTATTGATGGCTTTGGTTTCCAGTCCCACTTCTGGCATGAAATGTGGGAACATAGGCAATTACTCAAACTCTAAGCCTGTGTCTCTTTGTTCGTGATATGATAATAATACAGGATATTAATGTAGATCCCCAATCCCTTATCTGCAGTTCAAATTCCAGAAATCTCTCAAAACAGAGCTTTTTAAAATAATCTATTTGATGTCAAAATCTGACCTGATCTGAACTTGGTTGGCTTACAAAACCTTACTTGAACTGATATCAGGCTATTTATAATCTTTGTTTAATCCCACTTAATGAGAATATTCATATTTTGGCTGAATAAATACAAATGCATTTGATTACAGGATGTTATCCCAGATGCAACTGGAAATATTTTGTAATTTATTATACATGTATTGCCTTTCTAAAATCTGAACAATTCTGAATCTGGGAGCCATCTAACTATAAGGATTTTGGATAACTTATGCGGGACCTGTTCCTACTTTATAGATTTTGGTTGGGGGGGAGGGATTTAATAAGACAACAAATGTGTAGTGTATTATGTATTGCACTCTTCTTTTCCTTTTTCCCTACCTCCATCATTAAAAAATTCCAGAAGAGTACCAATGGAAATGCAAAATGGATTTTATCCATTTTGGATAAATTTGGGATGTGACCAAAATTTGTCTTCTTTATCCCTCTACTTCGCTTTGAGAACTTCTCTCCCTTCACTTTCAGTGTTTCTCTCTTGGCTATCAACCCTGTCACTACCCATATTTTTTTCTTAGTTTTCAACTAGATTATGAAGTGTAAATATTTTTAAAATATCTCAAAGCCTCAATGAAATATTCTAATGTGCAATAAAAGCCGTAGCTTATTAAGCCAGGACTTCAGGCCTCTGTGATCACTTCCTCAGCATATGACCTTGGGTTGGTCCTGTAATCTTGCAGAGTTCCAGTTACCTCATCATCAAAATTGAGATAATGTCTGACACCTGACAAAGGCAGATGGCTGGATGGAGTGATCTTTTGAGGTCACTTATAGCTCTTAAATCTGTGAGTTTCCGGGTTCACAAGAGACGGAGTACATTCCCAAAGTCTTAAGATCTCAGTGTTTGGGCCTTCACCTGCTCTGCTGACTTCATGAAGAACCCAACTCAGGCCATACTGAGTAAGAGAGAGATCTAAAGACTTTGGGAATATCTTCTGCCTAAGTCACAGATTTTAGAGCTGGAAGTGACCTCAAAGGAGATTCCTTCTTGCCAGCAGTCATGAACGGAAAGGGTGTAAAGTAGTTGATGGGGAAGAGGAAGAGACAATGAGGAGGTAAAGTTGGAGAGTGTTTGCTTGAACAGTGTGCCTTAGACCAGTGTACATGTTAATAAATTGCCAAGTGTGCTTGCATCAAAGATTCAAAGTCCAAACCAAGCTTCCACGTATACAAGGACAGGGAGCACATGCCTGGGGTTTTCCAAGTTGAAGGAAAGCACAGAGGCCTTTTCAAGAGCTTTTAAGTTAAGTCATTTTGCTTTAATACTAAGGTTCCTATTTGAGAGCAGACACCTGGCTCAGATCTGGACTGCACCACCTACAACTGTATGACCGTGAGCAAGTCATTTGACCTTCCCGAACCTGATTTTTTGCATCTGGAAAGTGGTGGTAATAAATTCATCCCCCACGGCCATTATGAGCTACTGCATGGAAAGTACTTCATACAGTGCCAGCCACATGGTAGTGTTTGTTAAGGTGAGGGTCTAGCTCTGACGAAAATCTGAACTCTACCAGAGAATGGAAGATGTTTTTGTTTGAGAAGAAAACAGGGTGGTGTTATCAGGGAAAGGAAAAGGAATAGCTCCTCCTCCCATGTCTTTTGCTGTTATGGACTAGGTATGAAAATACCAGCTTCCTTTTACTCTCTAGGATGGGATCATTGTTGGAAGCTGAAACTTTCTGCTTGGAATTACTCTGTCACCAATGTTTATAGTGTCTGTGGAATGGCATGGAAGAAATCACTAAGAAAAAAGACAACCAACTAAGAAACCTACAAAAATTTAAGCAGGTGATACATGGAAGTGGAAACCCACATAAGCCAATAATCATATGAAAAAATGTTCAACATCACTAATAGAGAGAAATGCTAATTAAAATAATAATGTGATATTATTTACCTGTGTTTGATTTTTTAAATTTAAAAACAGGCCAACTTTTTGATGAGAACATAAGTATATCCAAATTTTCATATACTGCTGATAGGAATGTAATATCTGATAAGATATGAGGATAGAAATGGCAGTATCCATAAAACTTATTATGCTCATACTCTGCAAACTTACATTGTCTCCTCTAGAGAAACTCTTTCAGTTATGGCTGTGTTCATCTCTGTAGCAATGTTTTTAGCAGTGTATATGTCAGAAACCACTCAAATGCCTATCATTAGGAGAAAGCATAAATAAATTATAGTGGAAACAAATGATGTGATACTATTAAATAGCAGTAAAATGATTTCCTGTTGAATGACAGTGCAAGTTTGCCATGGACTGTGACCTTTATGAATTAAAATTTACAAAATTAATCTTTGTATCACTTATAAATAAAGCAAGAATCTGGCCTATATTGCCTGGATTATACCAGTTCTTCTGAGGATAAAATGTCTGAGGTCTGGGGAGGGAAATAGAAAGGAACTCTTTAACTGTAACTTTACATTTCTTTAACAATGACATCTCAAGATACCTATGACAAAAGTTAATACTTACTCATTTCAAGTTATAAGAATATTAGTGTTTGTTATGTGTCCTCAGTACTCTTTTTGTATTTTGATGTGTTTTCTCAAATTAAAAGATACTAACAAAAAATGGGCATCACCCCTACTGGTGTGCCCAAAACAGGCTGCTTCATCAACTTCAGGTTTTGCAGAGATTAAGTGATGCAACGTACGTAAAAATGCCTTTAAACCACAGAGCAATCCATTCTCCTCATTAGTAATGCTGTCATTGTCACCATCACATTCTTCACTGGTGCTCAATGAGTGTGATATCCGTGTTCAAACTGTGCTCCGTGGAACTCCAGAGAACTTCATGGAATTCCATGGTGTCTATGAATCCTCTTAGGCAATTTTTAGGGAAACAGGAACACAGGATTTCAGGACTTCTCGTGACCTGTTTCCATTTGAAAAGCTTTAATTTTTATCTCTTTTTCCCTTGGGCTTCCAAATAAGGTTTCCTTTAAAGAAAAGCTACATAGCTTTGTTATAACTATTCATTTTCAATCATCATATGGCAGTGTTAAAAATGTGTTATTTTTTAAAATTAAATTAAATCTGATTCTGATCCTGCAACTCCATTCCACCTGGCTGATGACAGATTCAGTACCTGTAGTTCTCCCTTTCTATCTTGCCCTTTATCCCCCAGGATCCTGCAAGGTTCTACAGGTCTTCTGCAAAGCAGAGCATTTCAAAAGACCCTTCTGGACTACAGTGCATTTGATAGGAGCCCTGAAGTGGCTCAGTGGGTCCTGAATGACCTGGAGCACAGGACACCTACAGTGACTGGAAACCATGTGTTTGAGTCTAGCCACTTGAGAGAACCATGCAGTAATTCCCGTCAGAGGACCAGATACCACTCCAAGACAACTTGTAGGCTCCAAGCAGAGTTCCTGATACTAGAGGACCCTCCCAAACACAGTTGCCTTGTAGCAGGATCAGGTACCTCCACTTTTAAACACATCAGCTGGCCACCTTCTTGGAATAGAGGAGAGAGATACAATGAGGGATATATATATATATATATATATATATATATATATATATATATACACACACACACCACACACACACACACACACACACATACACACACATTAATTAATTTTAATAAATAAATATTTTAATAAATTAATGAGTCAATACCTTAATAAATTAATACTTACTAAATTACCTTGTGGATGTTTCTACAAGATTTGAAAATCACTGACCCAGAGCAGTATTTCCCTGTGCTTTCTTCTTTTTTTTTCTTTTTTTTAACATCAAAAAATTTCAGAGCCTTTTGCTGCCAACCATAGCTCCCCTCCATGCCCCAGCAGTTGCTTATTATGTCTCTTGATTGAGGAATGTAGAGACCTGTGTACTCATAAAGCCTGTTGCTAATTCCATGCTGCATGCCTTGCCCCCATGCTGGGGAGCCTTGGGGCCCTTAACCCCATCAGGCTTTGGATGTCAGCTTCAAGTGAGATAATACATAGAGTCAAGGTATACTGACTGAGTTAAAGTAAGGAGGTCAGACTTCAACTTAAATTGTGACCCTATCAATTACACTGCTTATAGTGAATTCTATAATGATATATTTGTTGGAAATCCTATAATTGCCTTGTGAACAGTACAGTTACATGGATTTTTTTTTGTTTGTTTAGTGTTTTCTTGTTATTGTCTTGTTTAAATGTAAATATCTACATATTCAATGATTGGTGAAATCTCATTTTGGCTTTTCTCTATTTTTTCATATATCTTAGACTGCAAAAAAAGAGTTACCATTTGACTCCTGAGATTTTCCTAAGACTGTGCATCATCAAGGATTAGACCTCTCATTTAATCATTTCCTCTTTTTTTTTAGTGTCTGCTGGTTAGCCCACCATGCCTCACAGCCATGTGTCTGCAGCCCTGACCTCATCTGTCAGTGATACTCTGCCCTCACCACCAGAGGCACACTCAATTCAGTTCTGAGCCCAGGAGGCTATCCTTTGTGAAGGACAAATTGGGGTGCCTGACAGCTCTCCCCAGACAGCCCTGTCCCAAATGATCAAGCTGTGACCAAAAGACCCAGCAAGGTCCAACCTAATACTTTAGTTGGTGGAAGAGGCCAGGGGACCTGCAGTGAGGTAGTGGCCTGATGCTTTGGGAAAGGCTCAGTATATAAAAGCTACTCTGAAAGGAGTTGCCAAGGTGCAGATGCTTCTATGCTCTGCCAAATAGACATCTAGGGCCGGGGAGTTTTCGGCTTTATGAGCAAATCCAAATGCTGACATCAATCTTGGACCATGTAGAATCCAGAATGGTACAAAACAACAAAGTTCATCTGAATGGCCTCCCATCCCCGCTCCAATCTTGCCTGTCTGCAAGGTATGCCTCCCATCTTCATCTTGTACATTCACCATGACTTTTCTTTTTAATTGATGGGGTCATAAGTTCATTTCTCCTGGACAGTCATTCTTTAGCCCGCCTATTTAAATATATTTGAGACCAATATTAAGAGCATAGCTATACTCATTCTGTAACTGGAAGAGAAAAAAAAAAAATCCCAGAGCCCAATTTGGACAAAAGCATTTAAAAATAAAACAAAAGATATTTTCAAAGGTTAATGTCCTTGGAATTTATACAAGTGGTGGCCACATCCACTGACCTTGAGAATGCCAATTACAGATGCTCTGCTGTCTGATTAGAGAATTCTCAGCTTCAGAAGCAGTACATTAAGTCAAAGTGTAGGTCTTTGAATTCTGATTAATGAATTTGATTAACCATTTGCAATTACAGAGTGGTTTAAAAGCATCCCAGAACCATCACTGATCTTTAATCTGGGTTTAAGAAAGCTAAATATCTAATGCTGAGAATATCTATTTTGTGGCTGGGATGGTTTCCTGAAAAAGCAATGCAGAAAATACACCATTAGATAGTTCGACTTAACAGCTGTGGTTTAGGCATATTTGGAGTCCCATTGACCTCAATGGATAATGTTCACAGAAACCACAAATATTAAAGTTTTGTAAGATCAGTTTTTGGTAAGGAATAGGAAATTGCCCAAATGTTGGTAAGATTATGAAAATATGGGGTCTGAAAATTGGACATCTGAGATTATGTGTGTGTGTGTGTGTGTGTGTGTGTACACACATGTACATCCTTTAGTTTGTCCTTACCAGGAGCTAACTAAAACATGATTTATTCTTCTAGCAAAAAGTCCTTGAAAAACAAAACCTATTATTTTCCACTTGGAGCTGTTTCCCATTCAATATTTAGTTCAAAGTGTTATAGAAACAGAACCCAAATTGCACATTGTCATTGGTTTAGAACAGCATCACTTTTACCTCTAGATGAGGTTGCAAATTTCAGCTTAAGAAATACCTCCTTGATCACATGGTAATATATGTTTTGAAAGTAAAGGCCATGGGGTTAGTACAATAATCTCAAAATGAGTTGTCATCTCCAGGGAACAACTAGATCCAAAATTTTCTTAAAATGTTTCTGTGTTAGTGACTAGTTTCCTCTCACCAAATGTATATCAAACGAGGTTTAGAGGCCATTTTCAATTTTTAAAAAGCATTTTAAGCCTTGATTATTTTTAAAAATAAGTGATTTGTGTCTTATTATTTTTGCTACTTTTTAAACTTAATATTGTGACAAAGCATACAAGAAAGGATGTGGAAAATACTTTGTACATTTGTAATTATTTTCCTTAGATTGTTAGTGTTGAAACAAAAGATTTTATTTTAGATGGCAGTTCAATATAAATCACAGAGGCCATGAGAGACCTTACTTAGCCCTTCCTTTATGAGTCCCTCTCTGGCACTCTGTCCCAAGGTTACCTGCCACCCTCTCTCCTGCTTTCCCAGCCAGCTGGGATCAGCAACAGGCAACTCTCTTGGGACACATTAAGCATCAAGCCACATGCATTCATATACTAAACATATGAACACACAGGCACGTGTAGCTCTTTCTTCCAATACAAGAAAAACATAAACACAGAAAAGTACTGTTGACTTTTCAGGAAGTGTTAACATATTTGGAGCCCTGGACTCATTATTTTTAATAAGAATAATAGTACCTGTGCAGCCAGGCTTTCTGTGAACTGGTGAGCTGATGCATGTGAATCCTGGGGTGCGGTGCTTCGCACACATTAGAGCTCTGCATTTGCTCATTACCTTAAACGATAAGCGAGAACCTGGCGGATCTTGCAGGCTGATGTACAATGAAGCAGTTATTGAGTAAGACCTTAGGTCTTGAGACTGATCTCATTCTCGGGGCTCTTTCCAAAGAGTGGGAATGGTCAGTATTCAAAGAGTAGTTTTGTTTGGTATTACTTAGATCCGAATGCGTTGATCTACCCTGGAAATGACTGATCGGTTTTAGTTTTGGCTAAACTCTGGTTCAAACTGAAAATCCAAAAAAATGCTTAGCTTCTTGACAAGCACACATAACATTAAAAATACGATGCCAGAATGTTTATCAAATGAGAAGACTTTTAAATGGAGTTTGCTAAGCTATACCTATGAAGTGAAACGCGATCTGCTGATCAGGTCACTGAGCGGATGGAAACAAGGGTGCTGGGGACACAATTGTCATTTCATTCACTGAAACAAATTAATCATATCAATTATGTAGCAATCCATTTCACTCTGTCTCTTGATTCTTTTGATGGTACTGAAAGAGGATCATATTATGCATCGCTTTTTCCCAACATGTAGCTTTTTTGGAATACAGAATATCGTAAAACTGCTGGGCAGGGAAGCAGTAGAGATAACATCATTTAAAGATGACCAACATCAAGACTATCTTAGCTGAAGTGTCAGCAAAGCCCAGAATCTAAAGGGATCCATGCTAGAAGGCACGGGGAGGTGGAGGGGGCTGGAGGCTGGTGAAGAGAAGTTGTGGGTGTTCTAGCAGTAAGTGCTCTGAGGTAGCATCCTGGAGATCTCGTAAAGAAATCAGTTAACAGGGACGCCTGGGTGGCTCAGTTGGTTAGGCAGCTGCCTTTGGCTCAGGTCATGATCCCAGGGTTCTGGGATCGAGTCCCACATCGGGCTCCTTGCTCGGCGGGAGCCTGCTTCTCCCTCTGCCTCTGTCTGCCTCTTTGTCTGCCTGTGCTCGCTTTCTCTCCCTCTGTCTCTGACAAATAAATAAATAAATAAAAATCTTTAAAAAAAAAAAAGAAATCAGTTAACATTGTGGAGCATCACCTTTGTAAGTATATAAACTGAAAGAGGAAAACATAGGCTTATAAAGTAATAGAAAGGAACATGTTCTAAGTCCTCTGTATTATTTAAATAAATACATACCATCTTTTCTGCCTTGCAGTTTTCCAGTCTTGCTTGATAAGGAGACATGATAGAAAACATTCTGGACTTGTCCAGATGAAATACTTTCATCACAAAAGTTTTATGTGACAAAATGATTCACACTATTCAGTTGAACTGTACATTTCTAAAAGCATTACGAATTGACGATGATTTATTTTAAAAAAGACTTTCAGGAATCAATTTATTATCTGTGCTTATTTTAATTTTAGCAGAAACCCACCTTTTCTAATGTCTAGCATCTGGTTTGGAATTTGCCCTTTAGGATGCAAAGTAATGGAGATAACTGAGGTAAAAAAAAAAAACTAAAACAGGGGCACTTGGGTGACTCAGTGGGTTAAAACCTCTGCCTTCAACTCAGGTCATGATCCCAGGTCCTGGGATCAAATTTCGCATCCAGCTCTCTGCTCAGCAGGGAGCCTGCTTCCTCCTGCTCTGCCTGCCTCTGCTTACTTGTGATTTCTTTCTGTCAAATAAATAAATAAAATCTTAAAAGAAAAAGAAAAACTAAAACAATGTGGTAAGGCTGTAGTCCAAATGCAGCTGAACTCAGCACATCTCATTACAGGTAAAGGAGGTCAAGGGACAAATACCTGCAGGTGGCAGTTAATGCAGGATCAGGTGCCAAGGCAAGGCCTTAGGTGTAGATCAAAATGAAGATGTTGATAAGGGCTGCAGAAATTAAGGGAAGGTGGTCTGATCAGCATTCCATCTTTGATCAGTTGGTCTCAGAACTTGCGTGTGTTAATATCCTCACATAGCCTCAGGTAAGGACTCTCCTGGTCTAAGCTGCCCATGAGTAGGCTCAGAGGCAACCTGACAACAATGAATCACCCTGCCTCTGGGCCCAGAGGGCCCTGGGGTGTTGGTTCTACAGGCAAACCTAGGATCCAGTTAGAAGACTCTTTGTGGGGTGCCTGGGTGGCTCAGTGGGTTAAGCTGCTGCCTTTGGCTCAGGTCATGATCTCAGGGTCCTGGGATCGAGTCCCACATCGGGCTCTCTGCTCAGCAGGGAGCCTGCTTCCCTCTCTCTCTGCCTGCTTCTCTGTCTACTTGTGATCTCTGTCTGTCAAATAAACAAATAAAATCTTTTAAAAATAAAAAAAGAAGAAGAAGACTCTTTGTGATTCTAAGCCTTCCTTTTTTTTTTTTTTTTTAATTCTTTATTTAAACTCAGTGTAGTTCCAATCCATGAGCACGGAATATTTTTCCATTTCTTTTGGTCTTCCTCAATTTCTTTCATGAGTACTTTATAGTTTTCTGAGTACAGAGTCTTTGCCTCTTTGGTTAGGTTTATTCCTAGGTATCTTATGGTTTTGGGTGCAACTGTAAATCAGTTTGATTCCTTAATTTCTCTTTCTTTTGTCTTGCTGTTGGTGTATAGAAATGCAACTGATTTCTGTGCATTGGTTTTATATCCTGACACTTTACCGAATTCCAGTATGAGTTCTAGCAGATTTGGAGTGGAGTCTTTTGGGTTTTCCACATAAAGTATCATTTCATCTGCAAAGAGTGAGAGTTTGACTTCTTCTTTGCCTACTTGGATGCCTTTAATTTTTTTTTGTTGTCTGATTGCTGAGGCTAGGACTTCTAGTACTATGTTGAATAACAGTGGTGATAGTGGACAGCTCTGCCGTGTAGTTAACATATACTGTAATATTAGTTTCCAGGGTAGACTTCAGTGATTCATCAGTCTTGTATAACACCCAGGGCTCTTTACATCAACTGCCCTCCTTAATCCCCACTATCCAGTAACCCCTTCCTCCACCCACCCCCCTCCAGTGACCCTGAGTTTATTTCCTAGAGTTCAACTTCTCTTATGGTTTACCTCTCTTTGTGATTCTAAAGCTTCTTTTATTCAAACATTCACTCCCTGGGCCTGGGCTAGCACTAGCAGAATACTTCCAGGCAGGGTTTTCTCTGACTTGGTGAAAAGGACTAATGCTTTTTCATTCTCACTGGGTCCAGACCACGTCATTCACAGCTTTTTCTGCACTGCTTACCAATCCAGAACAAAACGTGCCCCTTGTGAGTCTCAGATCTGAGCGGTTAGATGCTCCCTTTTGTTTCTGAGCTCTCATTGCCTATGATCATATTTTATGTGCATACATGTTTGTGTACTTACAGAAATACATCTCAGTATTTTATGCACATGTGAAATGCTTGCTCTTATCCACAGAAGAAACCTGTTGTCAGCAAAAGCATTAATTGTGTTTCTGTTTATGCTTCTAGTCCCCAAGCTAGGATTTTGTTTAGTAAGAACTTGTGCCTTAATTACAAACATTAGTAAGTGAAAAATGTTTGCATTTCACATATATATGAACATACATATATATGTACACACACACATATGTATTTCACAAACTTTATACTGGAAGGGCCCATGAAATATACTATTTACTTGCATAATTTTCTCCCCTTCTCCCTTGATATTTTCACTTCAGCAGCAAGGTTGAACAAAGTTATACAAGCATATGTGCTCACCCTAACAATCATCATTAATCTTTGCTTTCTTCATTCTTGTTTACTATAAGACTGAGATAAAGTGTGTCTGGACTTTCTCAGATTTTTCTACAGCAATGCTTCACATTTTTGAACAAGTAACTTCCAGCAAAAGATGGCAGGAAAGGCACATGGTTGCATGAGTATTTCTGAGAAAAAGACAGACATAATTTATAGGGGATAGAAATCTGGTATTTATGATACTCGGGATATTTTTTAAGCTGGGGCATAAGCATTTCCAATTCACTGGAAAGTCAGTGGGATGCCACAGAATTATATCCGCCTCCTGGAAATAAAGGTACCCTGGAGAAAACAGTCTTGGGCCTCACAGTCCAGAGAGGATAGGGCAGGCAGGGAGGAGTGTAAGAAGAACTGGACAGTGATTGAGGAATGATGGCTAAAATTAGTTCTTGTTTCCCCTCCCTCACCATTAGCAGACAGTCTGCCTCTCCAGCTGGCTTCTCTTGAAGTCAAAAAGTTAACCTTTTCCCTGCCTTGCAGAACAAAGCATGTTACACTCTTGCCTGCCAGTGTGGTTGGACTTCTTTAAATGTGAGAGGAAAGAGACGTATAAAAATTGTCTTACTTATTTTTCTCTTCAGATTAGGCCTAATAAAGCAAATGCAAGTGCCAAATATACGAATGCAGTATTTTCATGTTTAATATGTCACTAGCAGCTACACTTTTGAGACTTTTATAAATGGTATCAGTGTATTAAGCATTTTGCCTGCATTATACTATTTTTCCTCAAAGGAACCCTCTAAGGCAGGTATTTTTATTTCCCCTAATCAACAATGAAGAAAATGAACCACAAAGGTAACTTGCCTCTTTGTCCATTCAGGCTGCTCTAACAAAATACCACAGACTGGGTATCTTTTATAAACAAAAGAAATTTATTTTGCACAGTTCTGGTGGCTGGATGTCTGACATCACATGCCAGCATGGTCAGGTGAGGGTCCTCTGCCTAGTCACAGACTTCTAGGTGTCTGGGCACAGGCTGGAAGAAGCTCCGTGGGATCCCTTATAAAAGGCATTAATCCCTGTCAGTGCAAATGGTGGGTATTCCTCCCTTCTGATGGCTGAGTAATGTTCTATTGTGTATATGGACCACATCTTCTTTATCCATTCATCTGTTGAAGGGCATCTCGGCTCCTTCCGCAGTTTGGCTCTTTTGGACATTGCATAGATGGAATTGGAGGGGATTTTGTTAAGTGAAGTAAGTCAAGCAGAGATAGACAGTTATCATATGGTTTCACTCATATGTGGAGCATAAGCAATAGCACAGAAGACCATAGGGGAAGGGAGGGAAAGCCAAAGGGGGAGAAATCAGAGAGGGAGACAAACCATGAGAGACTGTGGACCCTGGGAAACAATCTGAGGGTTTCAGAGGGGAGGGGGTGTGGGACGGGAGTAACAGGGTGATGGGTATTGAGGAGGACACGTGTTGTGATGAGCACTGGGTGTTATACTTAACTAATGAATCACTGAACACTACTTCAAAAACTGATTATGTACTATGCTGTGGCTAACATAATAAAAAAAAAGAGAAACTGAAGATTAAAAAAAGGGACCAATCCCATTCATGAATGCTCCACTCATGACTTATTCACCTGCCAAAGGCCCCACCTACTAATGCCATCACATTTTGGGATAGGATCCCAACATAAGAATTTTGGGGGCACACAAACATTCAGACCATGGTTTGACACCACACATGGTTTTCTAACTAGTAAATGGTGGGATTGGGGTCCCCTGACTCCAGATCCTGTGCCCTTAACCACTCTGATGATTAATTAAGAAAATAAGAATCTTTGAATAAATGGGTATACAAAGTAAATGGCATCACATTGAGTAGGTGCTCAGGAAATACCTGCTGATTAAAGTTTGCCCTTGGTGTGACCATGAGGCAATCCACTATTTAGTCTCATACTGCTTGTCCTTCCTAATTTGTGTATGTTTGTGTATGTTTTGTGCCTCTGCGTGTTCACTAAAATCTAAAAGATCTAAACTAAATTGGCTTTAGATGGTCTGTGTATAATAGAGAACAACATACAGGGAAGAGTCAGTGTATAACACTTCTGTATCCTTGCAAGTGGGATTAAAGATATATGTCAACGTGCAATCCAAAAAGAACACAAACTACCCAAACAGTGAAAAACAGAAAAATTCACGCCATCTAGGACCCCTTTTTTTCCTGCCTGTTCTGTGTGGAGGTAACCCTGCTGGTCATAGTATTTTGTGAATCTCAGGCAGGTGCTCTCTCATAGCAGTGAGCACACAGAACACCTTGAGGACTTGTAAAAGACACAGACTACGACCTCACCTCCTAGGACTGTTTATGTCTGGGTTGGGGCTTCAGACATCTGTATGCTTATACTTTTGAGAAATGTCGATCTAGTTCATTGAGAAAGAGTTAAGTTAAGAAGAACTGCTTCTGTTTGCTCTCCCACGACAGGAAGGCAGGTCCCTGTACTTTGCTTCATAAAACCACATGCATCATTTTGCTTGTATTAAATAAAATTTTGACTGCATTCATTTTGCTTGATAAGTGGCATGTGACTACAGTACATAGTAATTACATGTTCCTGAAGACTACTTGGTAATTTGCACTTAATAAGACCAAAAATAATTACCCTGTACTCCAATCTAGAAAACATAAATAATCGTAAATATATGGTACTCACCATGTAATTACTTTGCCACTCCACTCAACTCTCCATAAGATTGAGCAGTTACTGAGGAAGTAAAGAATCATAACAAAATATTCCCTATTTTGCCTGATAAACTAAAGCAACTCAATCACAACATTTGCATTCTCAGGCACATTTTCTTAGGTTCAGAATTTAAATCAGAGAAAATTTAGAAGAGCATTCCTGAGCTCTTTGGGGACTTTCTGATTTGACCTTTTACTTAGTAGTGCTAGACAGTTTCCCTGAAATTCAAACAATTTTCAAACCCTTTAGGAATATGACATAACCCACCTGTCTGGGATGACCTTTCAAAGCCACTTCTAATTCTGTTCCCTGACTTAGTAGAAGAATGATTAGATTTTAGGTCTTGGAGTTACTCATAGGGAGAAGAGAGACAGAGGCTAGAATTTACCTGCTGGTAGTTAGACTTGAAGCTCCCTTTATTTTTGATGGAATGCATTCTGAGAGGCTTTCCACATTATATAGGGCTCTGTGTGGTGTTTCTGCCTTCCTTCATCCATAGTTCTGCACAGATTCTTTAAGACAATCTATTTGTAAGGCATGCAAGGAACATTAGAGATCTTCCATGACTACAAAAGCAGAAGGACCTCGGTGGACAGTTTAATAATTTGTAGTAGTTTGAGTTTCATTTTTGGTTTTTTTTTGGTGTGTGTTTGTCCTCAGAGAACATATGCCCCAACACAGCAATTTTGAAGTCCCTGTCATCTTATTTTTGCCCCCTCACCAAAAGCTACCTCCACACTGGTGAAGATTACTATGATCCTTGAAAGGGCAGACTGGTAGGTGGGGAGAGAAGAAAGTCAAATGAAGAGCCATTCATTCATTCATTCATTCAGCAAACACCAGCTGAAAACCTATTATATGCCAGGTTGTTTAGATATGGGAATATAGTAATGAATAAAATGGGAAAGTTCTCTGATCATGTGGAGCTTAAATCCTAGTGAGCAGAGCAAATTTCATCAGATCTCCTAGAATGCTTGTTTTAAAAAATGTGAATTGATTCCAATGCTACCAATTTATTAGGGAAGAGCTTAAGCACAATGTGAATTTCATGTTTGCTTAGGCATGATTTCATCTATGAGAAACATTGGAATGCAGGAAACGGCACCCAGTTTAACTGAGCCACATAGGATAGGAATACAAAAAATGGGTGTGTGCACCCACCTCAAACTGCTCCCAGCTACCTGGGTTCTCTGAGTGTGTGATGAGCCACATCTGGTGTTTCCGCTGTCCATCTGATTTCACACAGTAACTCTCAAGCTGCAGCCCTCACCCCCATGCCTACTTCCACAGGCAAACCACAAGTCTTTTTCAAGATAAGGTGACATATTTATTGTGGTATATATGAATATCTTGAACACATAACATAAATAACACTGTGTTACATTTTTATTGTTTCCATCTTTTTTTTTTTTTTTTAAATGTGTCACTGATGACGTTTTTGAGGATAGGGCTCACAACCCCGTTTTTGCCAAAAGCCCAGGGGATTCGTGTTGTGCAATTACGGGTAGCTGTGATTTTTAAGAACACATTTGTCATGTTATGGCAGAACTATTTGCAAACAAGCAAAATGCCAAATAAATAAGGTAATTCCAGGTAATGGTAAGTGCTTTGAAAAAATTAAATCAGGGTATGAGATTGAGTGGTCACGGATATTTCTCCATGAGGGTAACATTTGAACTTGACACCTAAATAACAAGGAGGAGTCAGCCATGCAACAATCTGGGGTAACAGCATTTCATGTGGAGAGATGGAGGAGGGGTGGGGGGTAGAATTTGAAGGAGGAGATATGTGCAGAGGTCCCAAAGCAGAAATAAGTTTGGAGTGCTAGAGGCATAGAGAGGACCAGTGCATGAAACAGTGAGTTGGGAACAGTATCTCAGCCCCAAATCATATAAAAATTGTAAGTAATTGGAACTTTAAGTGTGATGAGAAACCACTAGAGAATATTTTTCACTATAGATAGCGGAACCCACTCCGTTTACAGAGGGATATGAGATACGGGGTGTTTACACTTTTTTTTTTAAGATTTTATTTATATATTTATTTATTTGACTGAGAGCGGGTGAGAGAGCACAAGCAGAGGGAACAGCAGAGGGAGAAGGAGAAGCGCGCTCCCACCTGAGTGGGGGGCCCGATGTGGGGCTTGATCTCAGGACCCTGGGATCATCACCTGAGCCAAAGGCAGAGGCTTATCCAACTGACCCACCAGGCTTCCTGAGTTTACACTTCTTATACGAGGTTAGAGCCCACGCCAGAACCTAGGTCTCCTATCTTTTTGCATGGGAATAGAATACTTACGCAGCAATCTGTAGATGAATCCTCCTGTTGAACTCTGAAGAAGAAGATATTGATTGGAAATTTTTCTCAGATAGTCCAAAAGCAGATTCTGGATCCATTAATTGCTTCATCAGGCATGATGGTATTGGGAAGAAGTCCCACTTAACCAGGCTCTGCCCCATATCCTCTTTCTTTCCACTGGTAAAAGGAAAATAGACCAGAAAAAAATGTCGACTAAGCCATCATAGATGTTAGCAAGATTTGTCCTGCTCTGAGCAACTGCCAGAGCCCAAACCGGCCCACCCTGAGTAGTGCTCTTATGAAAGCTAGTGATGCAGTCAGTGGATATGAGGATTCCTCTCTCTGTTCTCCTGCTTACTGACATCAGACAGGAGGCATGAGAATTCCCTGACAGTGGATTACAAGACCCAGCAAGGAGTCACTGAAAGAAGTTGCAGGATTTCTCTTCTTAGATAGATTGACACTTGTTTTTTATCAAAGTCAGTCAGAAGACAAAAGAATAAATTTATCCTGACAATAGGCTAAATGCCAGAGGGTAAATGCCTTGGCCAAAAGAGTTTCACTCTACACTAAGCAGAAGAGGCAGCTGCCTCTAGGGTGCGGCGTGAAGAGTGTGCTCAGTGTCCCTTGTAGTCAGAGTAGGTGTCCTCCGTGTGCAGTGTCCTGCAGCCTTGGGCTCCCCCCACTGCTTACTCCTCCTCATTCCTGGCCCTGCCTTCTGTCAGCCAGTCACCACCCCTCACGTAGGACTTTGTTTACTCCAGAAGCCTAGTGAGGGGAGGGTGAAAGGTAAGATGCTAGGCAGAGCTGTGATTCTCAGGTTAAGCTTCAAAGTATTTCTTCCCAGTCCTGCACCACCACCCCCCAGCTGGTCAGATCTTTGAGAGTAGGGCAAGATCTACATGTGATTACTCCTTTCAATCCGTAAACTAGTTCTGTACAGCCTCCTTCCACATCTACATAATCCTGAGTTCTTTATGCAGCCTCCTGTATACCTTGATAAATGTTACCAAGCCCTCTACTCACACAGGGGGCCAGGAGACAGAGCAGGTCTCTATTCGTTAATTAAATCAATACATATTTGTTGCGTGTGTAACCTGAGCCATATACTTTTCAAGTGCTAGGAGTTTATCTGTGAATGAGACAGACACCTGTTCTTCTAGACCTTCTCCTAGAATGCATGTCTCTTTGGCCGTATATCTCGAAAGTGGCTCTGAGACCATTCCTCAGAGGCTATTGTGATGCTTATTAAAAATTCAAATTCCAGGACCCACTCCAGATCTCCTGAAGGAAAGGAGTTTCTGAGGATGGAGCCTTGGAATCTGTACTTTTTCAAGCTTCCCTGGAGATTCTTATAAAAACTGAAGTTTAAAAACTACGGCTCCAAGGAATGAAGAACTATAGCTAAAGAGGTTCTTTCTCTACCTTACCATCTAGCTCGGGAGCTAGGGAGTCTTCTGCTGGTAGGACCCTTCAAGGATCTTTTCCATGGGAACTCCTTGCCTTCTAGGTACGCAGGCCTGGAAGACATTTGGATCTTGGGTTTGAGGACACCCAGAAAGCTCTCACATCAACAACAGGCCTCCAGGAACCATGTATTTTGCCAAGATTACTTCTTTTGTGCCCAGGCCTAGTCTTCTTTTAAAATCAGATACTCCGTGCCATGTCCTGGCAACAAGCAGTGGCAGATGATTTTTACCTTGGTGGAGATAAGGGCTCCGTATGCCTATTGTTGGTGAGAGTCCTGTAGAAATGTGCATTTGTATCCCAGAATATGTCACCAAGATGACATGCCAGTCCTCTGGGAAGCTAGGCAGCTCTGACAGCATTAGGGCTTAGAGTGTCCAGATGGGAAGGGAAAGAGCGGGAAGAGGAGGCAGAGAGCGCCAGGAGGACAAAGAGGTGTCCAGGAAGGCTGAGTTCTCCTTCACAGCTTTGCCAGCAGCCTGATCTGCTTCAGCTGGTGTCTCTGTAGGACACACAGTGAGTAGATGCTGTTCTCTCTGACCTCCCTCCACTATACTTCTGTGTAACCTGCTCACATCACTGATGCCATCTGTCTGACATGGGAGAGTTTAGGTTTGTGTCTTGTCCAGACATATATCACTATCACATATCCTTGCTCAAGGGCCCCTACATGAGTCTGTAGACTTCTTGAGGGCAGGGCAGCACCCATCTGTAATTCTTTTTTGCCACCCCGCCACTGCTTAACAGCACTGGCATGGATAAGGTATTGAGTAAATATTTGCCAAAAGAATGAATGGACACAATCTGAACAGATGGAAATTTACAGAGGTCAGAGCCTGGCCCTGCCTGATTTATTCAGCCCCTGGCATAGCATCCCATGCAAATAGCCATTTAATACTCATTTTTGATGATCATGAAAGTGATGCTAAAACCCTGCAAGGGATGACTGTGGATAAGGCTTTTTATTGCTGGTATCTTTTGTTGTAAGCTGCCTCAAATCTCTTTTAGAAACAGGCGGGGTATAAATAATAAGTAAGTGGATAGGGCTTTAAACCCTTGGGTCTGCTCCAGACTCTCCAGCCCCTCTCTTACCCCCAGGGCTAAGCAGGCTTCTGGGGTTGGGAGGTGAAAAGAGTTGTTTTGTTTTTTTTCTCGTTCATTCATCAAATCAGTCTTGAAAGCCAGGCCATGCTTCTCTTAAGCAATAACCTTGCTCCAGGGTCTCTTGATGAAGTACCTTCTCGAGGTTTCTTTCAAGGCCATGATTCTTGATTCTGCCCAGAAATGTTGGGTGTATTGATAAAGTCCCAGGAGTGTCAGAGATGGAGTGAATGTATGCGGGCAATGGGTCTCAGTCGTCTCTCCGTCTATCTTAATACGCCAGCACCTGGAGAAATTGCTTCAACACTTTGTTTGGCAGCTGTTTATGTCAAGTCAGATCTTCTCCTAACACCCAAATGAAACCTGATGTGACCTCCCATCATGTAGTAGATGTGTCACCTTGTAGCAAATCCTGAACAAAGGTCTTACTTCATTTTTAAATGCATCAAAAATGTTCTGGAATTATTTATGATCAGATTTACCTTTCCTAAGCATTTTGCTTCTGGTGATAGCTACATTATACCAGCTGATTAAAACAGGCAATCAATGTCTGCCTGTCGGAGGTGTCTTAACTTGCTATATATACTTTTGGTAAATATCACAACATTATTTTAATCTGTAAATCGGATTTGTCAGGTTTGATTCATTTAAATGGCTCACATGCCCCAAATTCTCTCTGACAGCCCCGATGTGGGAGTGTGTCCTCATCTTGAAAAGGTAATATTGCCTGGGGCTTGTTGCTAGCTTAATAGAGGCAAGAACACTGTGTGGTGAGAAATAAGAGAAAGACAGACCACCTTTCCTGTAACAGGTTTCGGCAAGCATCCAGCACATAAGCCATGAAGCATCTTTTCGCAGAAATGGGCAAATACTGAGGTGGCGGAGAGGCTGAAAATATATTATTGATATCAACAGTACTATTGAAAACAATAGCAAAAATGTATCCAATGATTACAATGTGGTATGCACTGCGTGAAGTAGTTTATAAAAATTGGTTATCCTATTCAACCCCTAGAGCCAACTTGTAAAGAAAGTACTATTTTATATGTACAGAAACTCCAGTTGAGAAAAGTTTGGAAACTTGCTCAGGATCTTGTCTTGCTGCAGACTACACCCCTAGATTCTAGGCACACAGCCTCTCTTTATTGAGTTATTATAATCAGTTGACTTTGTGACACAATGATGGGGCCAAGGGAACCCTTTGTTCAGGATTACATCCTCACCAAGCTTTCTGTGATTCCTTGAAACCTGGCAGTACCTCACTTCAGTAAACCTGTTTATTTACTCTTTCCCAGACATCCCAAATGAGCAGTCATTCTACAACTGGAGAAAAGGACACTTAATTTTAATATTTGTTGTGTGTAAAAATGACAAACGGTGCCTTTTAAATGAGTTAATTATACGCTATTTACCATGCTTTGGATGTGTCTGGCCTAGCCTTAATTTATTATGTAGACAATGCTTAGTGGGCATAAGAATTCAGGGACCTCTTGCAAGAAATGACAGGGACCCATGATGAGATGAAAACCAGCATCCTATTTAGAAAACACACCAAGAATGTGAGAGGAAATTCCAAGAACTCAGAAATCAAAATCTTGGTTAATGTCCTCTTCTTACTCTGGTGCAGCCTTAGTTAACAAGGCCGTGAACTTCCCTGAGCCTTCATTTATTTATTTTTCAAAGGAATAACATTTTACCTACCTCCCAGATTGGATTGGAAGACCAAATAGGGTCATCTCTGTGAAAGTGATTTATATGTTGTGAAATATTACACGAATTCAAATAAATACAAGGTCATCATATTATCCAAATGTTCTGATGTCCAGTCATTGTAGAAAGATTTCACTTTGGGAAGATTAAACTACTTTTAAACCAAGATCATTTTAAATTGGAGTTCGATGAGCAAAGCCTCTCGTATGTACCAGCAGCTGGTTCATAGTAACAGTATTTTACCAAATTAAATGAATTTTCTTCAACAAAAATTCCTACAGAACAGATGCATTCACAAGCCCCACCCCACCAACCCTGTAGCCAACAATTTGCAAAGAAAACTCTGTTTTGCTACTTGTTTTGTTCTAGAACTGTTATTTAAATGCAGGGTGAGATTTTCAAAATGAAATTTGACAGGTTTTTTTACAAGACCTGCCTGTGTTTATATTCACTCTCTTCTCCCTGGGGCACTTGCAGTGGGCCAGGAAAGCTGCCAGAGGCCTAGGCTGGAGGTGGATATCTCCAGGGGATCTGGTTTTGAGCACAAAGAAGGGAAGAGCAGAAATAGGATCACCAGATAGGAAGACGGAGCTTTGGCATTCCTGGATAGACAAGCAGGGGAGGAAGCCCCTTCCAACAGCTGGAGGAACCTTGGGCCCATGAAAGGAACATAACTGGAAGAATATGGGATGGCTGGGAGTGGAGAAGGGCTCTCAGAGACAAGGATCCCTCCACCCAGCCTTGTCCCCATGCTACCTGACTCTGTCCTGGGTTTGCAAAGTAGAACCAGCACCTTGTGTTTGCCTCTCCCATCCAAACAGTCCTTGTCTCTTCTTCCTTGGTTCTACCTTCAGCTTGCGGGTCCACATTAGACCATGCTGCAGCATTCCAGACCTGAAAAGCACTGTTTGTTTAAAAGTGAAGAAATCTGGGGTTCCTGAGTGGTGCAGTCGGGTCAGCATCAGCTTCTTGGTTTCAGCTCAGGTCAAGATCTCAGGGTCACAAGATCAAGCCCCATGCAGGGCTCCAAGCTGGGCGTAGAGCCTGCTTCAGATTCTCTCACTCTCTCTGCCCCTCCTGTGCTCTCCTACTCTCTCTCTCTAACTCTCTTTAAGACAAATAAATAAATCTTTTTTTTTAAAGTGAAGAAATTTAAATACATCTTTCACAAAAACTGTCAGTCATACTGAAAACTACGTTCCGTTTAAGTACAGCTAAAGCACAGAGAAAAAAAAAAAAGCAGGCAACTAGATAGAATATTAAAAACAGTTCTGTCTTCAGTGCTCTGGCCCTGGGCTGGAAAACTTTTTATGTAAAAGGCATAATAAATACTTTAGACTTTTTGGGTCCTATGGTCTCTGTCACAACTAATCTATTCTGCCATTGTAAGCAACCAAAGATGATGTTAGTGCGGCTGTGTTCCAATAAAACTTTATTGACACAAATAGATGGAGGGTTCAGAGTTTGCTGCCCACTGCTCTGGAGCAGGAACAATGGTTTTTGTTTTGTTTTGTTTTTAATGAAGAACCACTTTGACATCTTGGTAAATTATAAAATGCCTGGATCACTTTCCCCTTCTCCACATGCATGACAGTGAGTGTAGCTAAATGAGCGTAGAGCGGGCAACACTGATTCACTTGGACAGATGTGTTCCCTCTGAAAAGAGCTGTTGGGAGGTTACATGTGTGCATCTACTTCCAGAGAAAGGTATTAAAGAAAGATAACTCGATGCCTAACTAATGAGCAATTTCCCCACTGCCTGTGGAAAAACTGAGCTGAGGGGCCTCTTGGCCCCATCCTTACCCCTCCCCCAACACACACTCCCGCTCCTCTTTGTTGGAGTTGGCCTTTGAGAAGGAGCCCCCAAAGACTCCAGCCATGACCCCAGTGAAGTTTCTTTCCTCACCCTCCAAATGTTCCTCCCACCCTACCCTTCCTCTCTGTCGGCACCTGGGGTCTGAAGGTTTCTCCTGGAAGCAAAAGTGGGTGAGGCTTGTCTCTCTTGAGAACATTTCCTTTTCAAAGAGGAACAATTAGCTTAAATGAAACTCCAGCAAGGCCTACTATCTAGGGGAAGAATTTTAGCCTCTTCTATTTTCTACCCTGATCCTTTAGAGAATAATTTATTTCCTCCACTGACTTCACTTGTTGAGTCAAATCCCTGGTATTCGCCTTTCAATCACACACTCCTACCTTTCCTCTTTTGTAAACCACGCTCCTCAGGCTTGATATGGTCTTTACTCTGGGAGAAGTTTTGAGTTGGCACGAGAGCTGCACGTATCTGAAACCACAAATCGTGGGTTTAAGAGTGCAGAGAGCTTCCCTTGCAGGCATTTGCAAGTGCTGTGTGAAGACTGACATCTGGATGTTGTCTGTATCCTCTGTCGTGTGGGCCTCTGTTGTGGCTGTGTCTGTGAAGGAAAGTCAAGTTCCTGGAAGAACTGAGAGATTGGAGTAGGAGCTGAGAAGGCAGTTACAGTCAGACCTGGCCAGTATTTCCTAGAGGATGGAGTTTTATAGTCTCTTAGTAATAAACCGAGAGCAGGTGTGGGGGGAGCTGACATTTTGGGTTGTCACAGCTCGGGGGTGGGGTGGGGGGTGAAGGTGTACTTATGGCGTCTTGTGGGCAGAGGACAAGAATGTCACTTGCCCTACATCCTACAATGCATAGGACAGATCCTGCAACAAAGAAATGTCTGGACCCAAATGTCAAATGACTATTGACATAGTGTCCACATTGGGAAATACAAATTTAAAGGTGAGTCTCATTCTGAACAGCTCTGCGCTATCAGTAGTGACTTGGTATGGTGAGTGGATAGACTTAGTCACATGAGGCTCCCCTCAGGGCAAGTTTCCTTCAGGGTGTGAGGGTGGCTGGACAGTGGAGGACACATACCCACCTGGACTGTGGTGGCAGGAAAGTGTAAGTGGAGAGAAGTGGATGGGAGGAAGCACTTTTCTTGGCACCTGTCCCTGTGCTGAGCTGATGACTCCTCTCTAATTTGCTTTCTCCATGTCTGTGGAGTTCTGCCTTTATTGAGGACACTGCCACTTGCCCCTCTGACTCCAGTCACTAGGGTAGGAGCCCCTCCAGGAAAAGTCCAACTTTACTTTCATAGCTGCTGTTGGTGAAGGAGCATGTCTGTTCTGCATGGAGGGAGCAAGAAAGAGGGGAGACCTTGGCTGCCACCCTGACAGAGCCTTCTGATCCTATAACTCAGAGTCTGGGCTCTTCCCTGGGCTCTGAGGAGGCCACACATGTCACCATTTCAGTGGCCCTCTCCTCAGCCTGTTGAACTATGGGTTCTCTGGCTGTGTTTTTGCATCTTTTTTCCACATCTATGTGCTTTCAGTCTAAGAAATACTTCAAATTTCTGTCTGCTGGTGTCATATTTCCTTGTTTTCAGACATTTGATGAATTTATTCTTACATACAAATTTCTTTGGTCATTTTGATGGACTTCAGGGAGAAAGGGAGGTAGATGTATAGGCTATGTCACCCTTCTGAAATAATACCTCTGGTGGATTTAACACCAGGAGGTCACTGGTGACCCTGTCAATAGGATGTGTTGGCAGAAGTCAGGTTGAGGTTAGTGGAAATGATTTCAGTAAAGAAAGGCATTTTGGTGACCCATTGCTATGGGACAAATCACCCTCAAACCTTGTGGTTTAAAACAACCATGTATTGTTATCTCTCATGGTTTTGTGGATTGACTGAGTTCAGCTAGAGAGATCTACAGGGGGGGTCTGTTATGGGCTGAATTGTGTCCCTCAGAAACAGATGTTGAAGTCCTAATCCCCAATACTGCCAAATGTGGCCTTATTTAGAAATAAGGTCTTCATAGATATAGTTAAGATGAAGTCATCCTGGAGTAGAGTGGGCGGTTAACCCAACATGACTGACATTCTTAGACAAGAAGGAAAGAAACACACAGGGACAATGCCCCGTGATGACAGAGGCAGAGATTGGATTGATGCAGCTATAATCCAAGGAATGCCAAGGATTTACGGTCACCATCAGAAGCTAGGAAAAGGCAAGGAAGGAGTCTCAGAGGGAGCATACTTAATTTCAGACTTCTAGCCTTCAGAACTGTAAGAGAATAAATTTCTGCTGTCTTTAAGCTACCCAGCCTGGGTATTTGACTATAGCATTCCTAGGAAACTAATATAGAATCTCTCCTACAGTTGAAGTCAGATCATGAGCAGAACTGCTATTATCTGAAGGTTCAATTGGGCTAAATGTCTAAGAGGACTTCCTCACTCATAAGGCAGGTGCCTCATCGGGGTTGGTGGGAACTACTGGGGGCTGGGTAGGCAGTGCTTTCTTTCTCCACTCTACTTCTCTACATAGCCAGTTTGGGTTTTGTAATAGTGCCATAATCTCAGGTTGGTTTGATTGTATACATGGCAGCTAGCTTCTCCAAGAGCAAGTGTTGCAGGAGATCCAGGTGGAGAGGCAAAAGTTCTTTTGACCTAAACTCAAAAGTTATATGATGACACTTGATTGCATTCTTTTGGCCCAGAAGTAAGCTATAAGTCCTGCTCAGCTTCAGAGAGAGGTAAGTAAACAAGGACATGAATACCAGGAGAAATGTTTTGTTGGATGGTCCTTTTAATGGTCTGGCTAACACAGAATAAGGATTGGAAGCAATTCTTTAAAGATATTTGATATCTGAGGAGTAGAAAGGCTGATAGAAAGTTTTCTTTCTTTCTTTCTTTTTTTTTTTAATTTGAGATCTTGATGGGAAAGATGTACTCAAAGTTGAAAGCTTTAGACTGAAAGAGAAATGCCTCTTTCATTTTATCAGGAGAGAAGCAGGGGAGGATGGGTAAAGGCATAAATATGTAGATGACGAATGGGATGTGGAAGTGCACAGAGAAGTTTCAGGATGTTGAGAGAGTTCCCATGTATTGACTTCTAGTGTCTCTGGGTTTGAAGGAACAAGATTATCTACTGACACTGATAAGAAATATGGTAGGAGAGAGAGAACTTGAGGAGAGTGACTTTTTGAAAGATCCACAGTGGAGAACAGGAAGGAGAACTAATTATAGTAAACATATGCCAAAGACCCCAACATTTGTCAGTATAAAATAATAGACTTTGCAGGGGTAGGAGTAAAATGCATGGGGGAGCAATTCTTACCCACTGTCTGACATTTTTAGTGACATTTTCTGAGTCTTCTAGCCATAATGTAAGTCCCTAACGTGAACTAGATGTTATTTCTGAAGTCAAAGTAATGGGAGCTTGGAAAATATTATCACTGTTTCATAAGCACATTTCATTAAAAATCAATATCTTTAGATTTGGGAGGCCATAAGAGAAGGGTTAGTGGGTAAGAAAAATGTGAAAAGGAGTTCACACATCTCATCCAAACACATTGAGAGAATGTCTTGCCCTGTTGTTGTGGACCAATGCCCCTTCGTTGTATCCAGCATACTTGGAGTGGGAAAATAGGACCTTAGAAAAGCATTTTTTTTTTTTCTGACTCAGACTTAAGATTAATTGTTATCTCATCACAAACTTATAGTCATGGTTGGGCCATTTTGCTGTGATTGACTTCCTGGGTGTGGGTGAGAAGCAGATCACTTTCCTCTGTGTTAATTTCAGCTGTAAGTATGGCCATTTTTGTCAATGATCATGGACTGAGTTTCTGTGATTAGTCATTTAACTGTATGGTACTTGCAAGCTAAATAGAGTGTTTACAATAAACCTCTTGCTTATGAGATGGAGACTACGTCATAATTGCATCCTATGAAAATTACATAAATAAAAATTTGCATCTAGAAGGGCCCTTCATGAAAATTACGAAAAGATTGTCGCATTTTTTATTTGCATTGTATAGTAGCTTCATAATTGACAAACAAATTGTAAATACAGTCCATAATACTTTACATCCAACAATTATGCATCAAAATTGCATATATATTGCTTGGTTCATTATGAAAAGTAACAATGTTGACCATCACATTAATTGTTTTTTCTTATCAGACTAGTGACAAAGTACCATAATGAACATAACCTTCCAGAATGTTTTCACTGATGGAATAAACAATAAGCTAGATCTTGGCACAGGACAGACCATAAAAAGATTTGCTTAGCCCTTAGGCCTCTCTCTGAGAGCCATAGCAGTACCACTTATCTTTGCTAAGTGTCCTTGATTCTAACTTGGTCTGGAATTTCAGAAGCATTCATTTCTCTTTGTCCCATGGTTAGGCAAAAGAAGATCTATATCCTCAATCCAAACAAGAAGTTACATGAGAAATTCTGAAAATGAGCATTTTAATTTAAGCTCTTAGATTTGGACAATTGCCTGGAAAGATTTTCATTTTTTAAATAATCAGAAGAAAATCTTCAAACATTAGGACATTTTCCTTTCTTTTAAAAAATTGAAGGAGGGGCGCCTGGGTGGCTCGGTGGTTTAGGGCCTCTGCTTTCGGCTCGGGTCATGATCCCAGGGTCCTGGGATCGAGCCCTGCATCGGGCTCTCTGCTCGCCAGGGAGCCTGCTTCCCTTCCTCTCTCTCTGCCTGCCTCTCTGCCTACTTGTGATCTCTGTCTGTCAAATAAATAAATAAAATCTAAAAAAAAAAAAAAAATTGAAGGAAACGATTTCAGGGTGAAGTGGCATCACAGTTAACTATGCCTGAGGAAATTTAAATTCATCAGTGCGTAGACAACATAATTCACCATCTCCTGCTCAGCAAGAGGGACAGGTGCCATTAAGTCTTACAAACTTGGAAGGATAATATTTGTTTCTCTCTAGAGCTGAAATCATTAAAGAACTCATTTTGCCCAATCTTCCCAGATAGAAACATATCCGTTGCTTTGAATGTAAAAATTTCACTTCTTTTGCCCTGATTCCAGGGATTTTTTTTCCTCATTCCCCTCTTTTTTTCCTTCTTTTGCTCTTTAAAGTCCAGTACTTCCTTTGAAAATACTTTCTCACTTCTGAAGTGGCCAAATCCAAAACGTTACTAACAACTAAGTTACTTAGTGTGTTTCTCAGGGACAACCCAGGTATATTGTAAATAAGTGTTAAGTGCAATCATTACATCCTTGAGAGAATTTATAGAAAACATTCGTTCACTTATGCTTTGAACGGTGCTAAGCTGTACACTTTAGGATATGAACTTCCTGGCACAAAGTGGGCATTTAATGTTTATTGAATAAGTAACAGTGCCTGCTTCCAAGAAGTGTCATCTCATGTGGGAGGCAGACTTGTACACAGTAAATTATAATACAACATGATGAGCATTCCAGAATAGGTAGGAATATCTACAATGAGAGCACAATGAATCAAGGAACTGTTCTTGGGGACATTGAAAAAGACCCTACAGGTGTGTTGTATAGGTTAGATTTCAAGGAATGAGCGGGTGTTTATGAGTGAAAAATAAGGTCGGAAGAAGTATGTCTGAGGATGAGTGTGTGTGGAGAGCAGTCCTAACACAGCATTCTAAACAAGGGGAACAACAGTGCAAAGGCATGTAGGACCAAGCAATGTGGTCAGATCTGGAAATGGTTTACTGGGATCCAGAAGGTGTCCAGGTGAGGGACTGACAGAGAACTGAGAAGAAAATTAGATGCCAGGTATTAAAATGTGTCACCTTCATCGTAGAGTTTAAGCTTTGCCATGGGAATCAGATAGTGGTCGAGGAAGAGACAAATGTCACACTTAAAAAAAAAAAAAAAAAAAAAGATAATTCTGCTAGTGAGGTGGGGGTAGATAGGTTGAAGAGAATCCGTGGGCAGAACAGAGGCAACTAGGAGGCCATTGCCCAGTTCAGGATAGCTGATAGGGCCTGAACCAGACCTTTGACAGAAGAACTCAGAGGAGGAGTCTGGTTTGGACAGTGTTTCCTAAGGAAAAGAGCATGGGCATTGTGAATGAACACATGTGGCAGCAATTCATTTAGGTTGATATGTAAAAGGGAATCCTCTGAGGGTATAGTGAGGGAAGCATCAAAAGACAAGGGATCCTGGAAGGCCCCTTGGACATAGTCTTCATTCCAGCCCTGGACCAACTACCTCTAGACCACTGGTTCTGAAAGTTTAGTATCAGAATCACCCAGAGTGCTTGGCAAGCCTCTAAGGGGAGAGCCTTAAAAAAAAAAAAAAAATGCCTCTCTAGCAAGTTCCCAGATGATACTGATGCTCCTTCCCTGGGGCTGTACTTTGAGAACCACTGAGCATGACGAATGTAATTATACATACCAGAGGAAAATAGAACTTATCTTGTTTAAGCCACTGTTCTTTTGGTGTCCTTACACATAGCTGAACTTTTCAAAATAGTCAGGAGTAAAGAAGACCTGGAAGATACAGCTTGCCCTGATGGGGGTAGGAGGACACCATTTCCCTTATAAAGACCTACTCTCCTCCTGGGCTTGATTCTGGACTGGCTTTGTGACCTGCCACCTACAGTGTTGACTCCCTTCCAATTCTCTTAACTCATATTTCTTGAGTGTAGGTCAAAGATTCCTCCAAAGTTACCATTAGAGAGTGGGAGAATGGTGGGCCAGTTAACTATAGCTGGCATTTCAGGATGTAGTTCTGAATTAGGGAAAATCATGGAATACTTTTTGAGAGAGTGATATGCAGAACATCAGGTTTGGAGAATGTTAAGGGGTCCCGATATGCAAAAAATACCTTCTGAGGTAAATAAATTTTTTGAATGATGGATGAAATAAAGATAACATTTTTCCTTATTTTAGAAGAACTCTGGGTGTGCCTTTGGGGCACTGTCAGTTAAGCATCAGACTCTTGGTTTCAGGCCAGGTTGTAATCTCAGGTTGTGATCTCAGGGTCATGAGATCAAGCCCCACGTTGGGCTCCATGGTCAGACAAGGTCTGCTTAAAACCCTCTCTCTTTCTCCCTCTGACTCTCCCCACTGCATACACTTGTGCATGAACTCTCTCTCAAAATATATAAACAAATATTTTAAAAAGAGAGAACTCTAAATCTGTAATATTTTCACTAAGAATTTCTGAAAGGGGATTATACTGTGAAGCACCCACCATCTATACCACATCCTTTTGGTCTAAAACCAGGAAATCCTTTATTTAGAAGCATATCAGGGCAGGAGGGTCGTATCAAATATACCTAGGGAAATGCTGTCCTTAAGTTCCTTGTAGGAAAACTCCCCCCCAAAATAGTTCGTAGATTGCTGTTGGTCAGTGACCGTTACAAAGATTTTTTTTTTTTAACAATTGAAGAGCGGTCTTTATTTTGAAATTATGTGCTTCCTATGCTTTTAGTGTTAAAATTTTCCTTTTCAGTGAGATGGTAGTGATAGGAGAGATGATCATCTTTCAAATAATTTTATATATGTTTTAAATTAAAAGTTGGCATCTTTATACTAGTCCTTTTGTTTTAGCTTAATTGTATCATTCTGTTAGTTTCTTATATATCATCTAGTCTGAATCTAACATTTATACATTTATAGATAAAGGAAGTGACATACTGAGGCCAAAACAAAGAAAGTGATTATAATATGTTTATTATTATTTATGCAATCTATATGTACCAGAAAGGGTCACTCCACACTCAGGAACTTCATGGCAGGTCTATGGACATGTCAATGCCTTTCATAACATTAATTAAAATAGGAAGTTGAAGGGCTTGTGTTGTCACAAGCAAAGCATGAAGTGTGTCATGAATTGATGGAAAATTAGAACCAGCAGCATGCCATGTGTCCATTTCAGTATTTTGGTTCTAAGCAAATCCAAGACAGTACATGATTGATTATGATTAATTGTATTTACTTACATAGGTCTTTTTATGGATATTTCCATTTAAACTGAGAAGGGGTAAAAATTAAGCAGGCACCTGGGAATTATCTAAGATCACAACTAAAATTTTCCATTAATATTTCACGTCACCCCATTTATAAAATAATCGTAAAGCTAGTTAATCTCTCTACATAAAAGCTTCTTCACCTGAAAAAAAAAAATGAAAAGACTGGGCAAATTTTTTTTCTGAAGGACTTCCAACTGTAAACTTCAAGGATTCTATGACTTATCTGGAGGTATACAATGAATAAGGTCCCCATTAATATTCAGCCTAATGAATTTTCTGAAACTGAAGACACCTGTATAACCAACAACTTCAAAGTTCCCTCATCTATGCTGCCTTCTAGATATCCCCTCCCACCACCAGGTAACCACTGTTTTGACTCTAACACTGTATATTATCTTTTGTTTTTATACTTTAAATAATCACATTGTATATCTTAGTTAAGTAAATCATTTTTTTATTGAAGTATAATTGACTTATAATGTTATATTAGTTTCAGATGTACAACATATTGATTCGGTAATTCTATACATTACTCAGTGCTTTACCATGATAAATGTCACCATTACCATACAATGTTATTACAATATTATTGACTATATTCCCTATGCTGTACTTTTCATCTCTGTGACTTATTTATTTTTATAACTGGGAGTTTATACTTCTTTTTCTATTTCACCCATCCCTCACACTCTTCCTCTGTCAACCACCAGTTTGTTCACGGTAGTTAAGAGTCTATTTGCTTTTTGTGTGTGTTTATTTTGTTTTTTAGATTCCACATATAAGTGATATCATTTGATATTTGTCTTTCTATATCTGAATTACTTCACTTAGTGTAATACCCTCTAGGTTGTCACAAATGGCAAGATCTCATTCCTTTTTATGGCCAGTATTCCATTGTATATCTATACCACATTTTCCTTATCCATTGATCTATCGATGGGCATTTGAGTTGCTTCCATATCTTGGCTATTGTAAATAATGATGCAATAAACATACAAGTGCATATCTTTTTAAAATAATGTTATTGTTTTCTTTGGATATATGTCCCATAGCAGAATTACTGGGTCATGTGGTGTTTCAATTTTTAGTATTTTGAAGAACCTAATTTTCCATTGTAATTGCACCATTTCCCATCAACAGTACACAAGTGTGCTCTTTCTTCCACATCCTCACCAACACTTGTTATTTCTTGTTTTGTTTTGTTTTGTTTGACACTAGCCATTCTGACTGGTGTGAGCCTATATCTCATTATGGTTTTGATTTGCATTTCCCTGATGGTTAGTGATGTTGAGCATCTTTTCATGTGTCTGTTGACCATCTGAATGTTTTCTTTGGACAAATTTCTAATCAGGTTGTCTGCCTATTTTTTTAATTGCATAGTTTAGGGATTTTTTGGTGTTGAGTGGGGGAGGTGTATAAATTCTTTATATATTTTGGATATTAACCCCTTATCAGATGTATCATTTGCAAATATCCTCTCCCATTTACTGAGTTGCCTTTTGTTTTATTTATTGTTTCCTTGACTATGCAAAAGCTTTTTATTTTGGTATAATTCAATAGTTTATTTTGCTTTTGTTTTCCCTAACCAAGGAAACTATCCATAAATATGTTGCCAAGCCAATGTCCAAGAGTTACTGCCTATGGTTTCAGATCTCACATTTAGGTGTTTGATCTATTTATTTTTGTGTATGGTATAAGAAAATAGTCCCTTTTCATTCTTTTGCATGAGTTCTCCAGTTTTTCCAACACCAGTTATTGAAAATGCTCTTTTCCCCATCACATATTTATGCCTCCTTTGTTGTAATTTAATTGACCATATGGGGTGGATTTATTTCTGGGCTTTCTATCTCATTCCATTATCTGTGTGTCTGTATCCATGCCAGTACCATACTGTTTTAATTAATGTAGTTTTGTAGTATATCTTCAAATCTGGGCCTTGTGATACCTCCTTCTTTGTTTTTCTTTCTCAAGATTGCTTTGGCTATTAAAGGTCTTTTGTGGTTCCGTAGAATTTTAGAATTAATTTTTAGAATTAATTGTTCAAGTTCCGTAAAAAATGCCAGTCTTATTTTGATAGGGATTGCATTGAATCTGTAGATTGCTTTGGATAGTATAGACATATTAACAACACTGTTCTTCCAATCCATGAGCACAGTATGTCCTTCTGTTTATTTATGTTGTTTTGAATTTATTTCATCCATATTTTATAGTTTTCAGAATACAGATCTTTTACCTCCTTGATTAAATTTATTCCTTGGTACTTTATTCTTTTTGGTGCATGAGATTGCTTTCTTGATTTCTTTTTCTCCTACTGTATTATTAGTGTATAGAAATGTAACAAATTTCTATATATTAATTTTGTATCCTACAACTTTACTGAATTTATTTATCAGTTCTAATGGTTTTTTGGTTGTGTCTTTAAAATTTTCTGTATATAGTATCATGTCTTCTGCTAGTAGTGATGATTACTTCTTCCTTTTGATGCTACAGATTTTGATTTTTTTTTTTTTTTGTCTAATTGGTATAGCTAGTACTATCTTGAATAAAAGTGGTGAAACTGGACATCCTTGTCTCATTCCTGATCTTAGAGGATATGTTTTCAGTTTTCAATATTAGGTATAATGTCTGTTGTGGGTTTTTCATATATGGCTTTTATTATCTTAAGCTGTGTTCCTTCTAAACCCATTTTGTTGTTTTTATCATGAATGGGTGTTGCATTTTGTCAAATGATCTATTGAAATGATCATATTGTTTTTATCTTTCCTTGGGGTGAATTATTTTTGTTAATGTGTTGAATTCAGTTTTTGCCTATATTTTTTGAGGATTTTTGCTTCTCTGTTCTTCAGAAATATCAACCTGTAGTTTTCTTTTTTGTATAGTGTCTTTCTCTAGTTTTGGTGTCAGGATAATGCTTGTAGAATGAATTTGGATGTTTTCTTTTCCTTTCTATTTTTGGAATAGTTTGAGAGAATAGGTGTTAACTCTTCTTTAAATGTTCAGTAGAATTCACCTGTGAAGGCATCTGGTCCTAGACTTTGGTTCGTTGAGAATTTTTTGATTGCCAATTCATTGCTAGTAAAGGGTCTGTTCAATTTCCTATTTCTTCCTGATTCAGTTTTGGAAGATTGCATGTGTCTAGAATTTATTCATTTCTTCTAGCTTGTCCAGCTTGTTGGTACATAATTTTTCATAATATTGATATTTATAATGTTTTGTATTTCTGTGGTGTCCGTTATTATAGCTCCTCCTCCATTTCTGATTTTGAGTCCTCTCTCTTTTTTTTCCTTGAGATGTCTAGCTAAAGTTTTCTCAGTTGGTTTATTTATTTATTTATTTTTTAAAACCAGCTCTTGGTTTCATTGATCTTTTCTGTTATTTTTGCAGTCTCTTTCATTTATTTCTTCTCTAAGTTTTATTATTTCTTTCCTTCTACTATCTTTGGGCTTTGTTTCTTCTTTTTCTAGCTCCTTTAGATGCAAAGTTAGGTTATTTATTTGAGATTTCTCTTGTTTCCTGAAGTAGGCCTGTATGCCTATGAACTTTCCTCTTAGAACTGCTTTTGCTACATCCTGAAGATTTTAGACCCTTTTGTTTTCATTTTCTTTTGTCTTTGTGTATTTTTTCAATTCCCTCTTCAATTTCTTTGCTTAGTAACATATTGTTTGACTTCCATGTGTTTGTGTCTTTTCTAGTTTTTTCCTTGTAATTGAGTTCAAGTTTCATACCATCATGTTCAAAAAAGATGCTTAATATGATTTCAGTCTTCTTAAATTTATTGAGACTTATTTTGCAGCATAATATGTGGTGTATCCTGGAGAATGTTTCATGTGTACTTGAAAAGAATGTATATTTGGTTGTTTTTGGATGGAATGTTTTGTATGTATCTATTAGGGCCATCTAGTTTAATGTGGCTTTCAAAACCACTGTTTCCTTGTTGATCTAAGCATTGATGTAAGTGAGGTGTTAAAATCCCCTACTATTGTATTACTGTCAATTTCCCTCTCTTTGTCTGGTAACATTTTCTTTGTGTATTTAGGTGCTCCTATGTTGGATGTGTAGATATTTACAATTGTTATATCCTCTTGTTGGACTAATCTCTTTATATTATGTAATGCCCTTTTCTGCCTCTCTTTACAAGTTTTAAAGTCTACCCCATTTAAAAAAAAAAAAAAAAAAAACCCTACCCTAGCTTTTTTTTTCTTCAATTTGCATGATGTATGATTCATCCCTTCACTTTCAGTCTGTATGTGCCTTTAGGTCTGAAGTAAGTCTCTTGAAGACAGCATATAGGTGGGTCTTATTTTTGTTTTTGTTTTTTATCCATTCAGTCAGCTTGCCTTTTGATTGGAGCATTTATTCCATTTACATTTAAAGTAATTATTGATAAGTATGTACTTACTACCATTTTTAAATTGTTGTCTGGTTGTTTTTATAGTTCCTGTTCCTTTTTCTTCTCTTGTTCTCTTCATTTGTGGTTTGATGGCTTTCTTTAGTGTTATGCTTGGATTCCTTTCTCTTTATTTTGTGCGTATCTATTATAGGCTATAATAGATATAGGACCATTAGGATCCTTTATGACATCTTATGTATATAGCAATATATAGTAAGTTGATGGTCACAAGTTCAAACACATTCTAAAAGTACTAAACTTTTACTCTCTGGGTATCAGTTTAATATACCTTATCCATCCAAGGCTTTGGCGCTTGCTGCAGCCAATGATCACTTTTCATATCTTCCTAAGTCTGTATTTCTCAAAATGACCACTCAGTCATAGGTGCCTGGAAAGGTTATTGAAAATGAACATTCCTGGGCACTGACCCTTGAGTCTTTCAGATTAAATTGAGCTGAACTGGAACTCAGGAATCTGCATTTTTAAGAAGCACCCCAAGGAATCTGCATGCACACTTAAGTTTAAAAATCACTTCTCCTAAGTATAAATTATTGTGCTTGGGGCATGGTACTTCCAGATTCCCAAACAATAAATGGTAGAAGAGGGTCAGAGATAAGATCGGGGTATAAGAGAATTAATATTATACAGGTTCACTCACTTTGTTTTAGCCAGTGGCAAGGAGTTACCTGCTTCTCTTTCACTCTTGTCTTTTCTGAAAGGTCAACAAACTTTCTGCTTAAAGAATCCTCTTCTTAAAATTAGTTTCAAAGTCAATGTGGAAGGGCAATGGCGGTGGAGGGAAAGGGAAGTAATAGAGGTTGTGGATTTATAGGAAAAATAATTGCCTTTATTTTTTTTCTCAAAATGTGAATGGAGTTTGGGGAAAATAAGGTGATTCTGATGTTTACTATATTAACTCTCCAGATGAATTGGACTTTTTAGTGTAAGTACCTTTCCAGCTAAGAAGGAAAGCCAGTGTTCAATACAACTTAAAACACATCCATTAGATTTTTAAATATATTTAAGAGTTTTGATATGCTTTCCGAATTTGCTTTTTCTATTTTCTTCCATTTTTGAATCTCACTGTATTCTGGAATGTTGATTTTCTTTTTCTTTTTAAAATCCAGTCCACTTTTGTATACAAAATACTGTTTCTGCCCTAAGGCTAAGAATGTTCTAGGTGAACTAATCAATCAATTTTTGCCCATTAAGAAGTAGCACTAAAATAAAAAGAATGCTAACCTTTAGATGGATTTGGTAGCAGTTTGTTAAATAGGTTTTGTTGTTGTTGTTTTGGTGGGGATTTTTTTTTTTTTAAATGGCAAAACAGTAAGAAGAAAAGCAATCTTACACCTTAAAGGGAGGGAAAGTTCCCAGGTCCCAGGGAAGTGTGTGACATTTGAGGAAAACTTTTTCAAATCTTGAAGTATTGATCAACCATACCATCACTTGGTGGTGGTGGTGTTATTTTAAATTAAGTTTTTCTCGCCCAAGTTAGAAGGTATGCATATTTAAAATGTAAAATAAATGCTTCTGCAAAGGAAACTAGGAACATGGCATGCTGTTCAGCTTAACTGAACACCTAACTCAGCAACAGCTTTTGCACAGTGCTGTTCAAAATACCTTCCTTCAATTTTCAGACTCCTAGGCTTATAGAATTGATAGGGTAACTGATTTATTTTGTAGGATGTGAAGCTTCCAACTTGTTATTTCCAAGTTTGGGGTGTTATATGACTGAACCTGTTGATAATGTGTGCTCTTCCAGCCCAGCTGTTAAATTAGAGCAGTTCATGAAGAAAAATGAGATACGATGTTGCATTTCATGAAACAGGGTGTTTCAGCACAAAGAGAAAATTTTCTTCACTGTGGAGAGAGATAAAAAAAGACGTAGTGGTTCAGAGATCTTCAAGATGTTGAAAGTTAAAGAAAATAATAAAGTTTTACAACTACAGTGTCTTGACAACCACAGTATTTTTTTTTCCAATTTATTTATTTTCAGAAAAACAGTATTCATTATTTTTTCACCACACCCAGTGCTCCACAGTATTTTTATTCTAGTCTATTGATGGATGCTTTTCCTTGGCCGAACATATTCCTAATTTAATAGTGGAATTAAATAGAGCAACTGGGTTCAGGTTAGAACCCAACTTGGCTTAAACCATTCTATTCCTTCAAGCAAGAGAAAATGAAATGTGGATTTTCTAAATTAGTAGACATACCATAGCTAGTTCAATGCAGTATCATGGTGGTAAAAGTGAGAAGTAATAGAAAATTAATCCATTTCTCTTTGCTTTTTTCAGATTTTGGCCACACAAGCCAACCTTCTCCAAGGTAAGCAACATTATACTCTTCTCTGATTTGTTGGAAAAACCCAGCATAATGTTTTTGGCTTTGGGTATATTTTAATGGTATGGTGTTTCAAAGTTGTGAGTGTGACATTCAAATGGTGCTTAAAATTATTTTTTTGTTGATGGTGTTAGTGATGAGAGCACCCTACAGATATGATTTGATGGCTAGACCAAGCAGTGGACCAGAGGGAGGGAGGCAAACAGAGAGAGGGAGAGAGAATGGGGGCACAGAGAGAGTCTCTCTCTCTCTCTCTCTTTTTTTGCTTGATTAGCTCTTTTATGAGACAGCAGACTCTTGGTTTCTGATATGCAGAGACAGAAGGTTTCTTTGTGAGCAGCAGCTGTGGCGGGGCTTGCACCTCTCCTAGAGCCTACTTTGGAGAAATTAAAAGCAGAGTGCCCCTCAGCATGGCCCCAGCTCTTCAACTCAGCCGAGGCCTTCCTGTCCAGGTCCAGCAGGACAGCATTAGCCAAGTCGTTTAACTTTCTAGGAGTATCTGTCCAAAGTAGCAATTGAGGATGCGTTAATCTTATTAAAGAACACAATAGGAATCCTTTTTTTTTATTTCATTAGGAAATCAGGATGCATTTGATGTGCACCATCTGGTTTGTGAATACAGGAATAAGTTTTTCAAAAGGGCACATTTCCAAGTTCTATGTTTCATATGCTTCAGAAGGAAAAACCCATAAGCAGCTCTATTTTTAATGAGAGCAATGCTAAAGTTAATAAGATTGGGGTGGATTTCCAGTATGTGCCATTTCTCCTAAACTACATGTGTTTGCAGTACGTTTGGCAGACTTGTCCTGTTTCGAGGCTGGGCTTCCAATTGAAAAATTTTAAAGTTCTCCATGTGTTAATTGGAAAATAGGAGAGAGGCATTATTGTAGTAAGCAGCTGGCTCCTTAGGTATTAATTATAGCTCCATCTATCATAAAGACTAGTATTTTAAAATTACCTCCTGTTATTTATTACGTTAGTTTTAGGAACTGTAACTTTTCAAATCATACCAAAAAATCAAGTTAAATGTTACAAGTGGTATTGTATTTTTTTAAATGTCTTTTAAGATGCAGTCATTGTTTATAAATAGAAAGTAGTAACAAAACAGTGAGAAAATACAGTTTACTATTGGTACTCTATGTCATGTCCTTAAAATATGCTTTTAATCCAAGTAAAAATATAGTTCTGGAATGTAGCCATTTCATTCTACATTCTAGCTCATACAGGAACATCTTTGGATCAGAAAAGCTGCTTTAGAGGACTAATTCCTTCAGCTTCCGACATAATTTTTGAAATTCTATATAGTAACAAACATGATTTGTGAAGCAATGTGATGCTCTCCTTAACCTCTCAGTAATTGGAGGCATCTTCTGCATGTATTCCACAAGTCCGGCTCAGGCTGATGAAGGAAGCATAATTACATTACAGGCAATCTCATCTAAGGTAATTACAATTGTCGCCATCAATCCAATTAAAGAGGATAACCAGCTCTACTGAGTCAGAGGCATAAAGCTTTCCAACTAAGTCCAGGCTTTGGGATATGGGCATGATTGAGGATTTTGAGAATTTTCATTTGCCAAAATACTGTTGCTTATTAAAATAGATAACAATGTTGAGAGCGAGGGGGTATGGGCAGAAATTGCATATCAGTAGAGTTGGTTTTTTTTTTTTTTTATCTGCTAATAACTTTCTTATTTGTAAGCACAGAAATCAGAATAGATTCTCAACACCAAAGCTCCAGGCCACCCAAAATATTTATGAAAAGATTAACACAGCATCACAACACTGTAACAGTTCATTGTATACTTCCGATTTCTTATCCTAAATCGGCTCTCCATCCAGTTGTTCCTTTGGAGACCTTCTGTCTTTTCCACTTAGAGATACAGTACGCCATCTCCTGAACTCCATCTCTGTCTTTGTACTGTATGGAAGAAACTGCGTTGAGTAACACCTCCCTGGAAGCTCTCATGGTTTTATCCGGGGTCAGTGTGCATTGCTATGTCAAATATTGCTAAGAATTATAGAAGCGTAATGGCAAATGGATATGATGCCCTTCTTAAAGACTTCACCTCCATCTGCATGGTCCAGACCAGCATATAAACATTAGATATAGGACCCAGAGACTAGGAAATGAGAATGATGTCACTCACTGTGACTATGGTTTAGAAGGGGGCCACGAGAGATTGTATATGTCTGCTTTGGATGATATACTACATGAAGATAGTGGTGTTTACTTTGTTTATTCAGTTTGAAAAGATGTAGGAGATAAATATCTTAGTCAGGGGGTGGGAGGGGAGAATTTACTATCTAAGATCAATGGTTCCCTTGGTCACCACTTGGCATTCTTTCAGTGTTTCACACCCTGGCTTTTCTATTTTATATGCAGAACCATCCACCTACTTGATCATTTCCTTCTCATATATTTTCAAGCTCTCCCATGGCCACCCATGCTCCATGTCACTCTTGGATGCCTCTTTCCTTTGTTGATGTTGAGAATTCCAACCTGCTTTAGAACTTATCTCCAGGGAACCAGTTCCCCCATGGAAGTGGAAGGGGGGCCAGAGAAAGGACTAGGTAGGAAGAGGGCTGGGCTCAGCTTTCTGTTTCTCTGCTAACCAGATCAAAGACACTGAACAAGCCACCAAAGCTAGCAGAGTCCCAGTTTCCTCATCTGTTAACATCTATTCTGCAACCTCATGGTAAAGAGTATCTCAAATGAAATTATAAATGTGAGAAAAGTCCTTCATAACATATACATACAAATGTGAGGGATTATATATACATATGTTTAGTATTATTAAGGCCACTCCACTTTGGTCATTTCTTTCTGTTGATTCCTTCAGCCCCTGCAATTTAAATGGTACTTCTTAAAATGCCCCTACTTCTATTCCTTGGTTAGTTGTTTCTACACTCCCTCTTTCCCATTGAGTGTTTAAGAAACCCGAAGGTTGGCACCATGTTGCTTACTTCTTTTCTGTTTTTCTTAACATTTAATTTGTTCTCTGACTGCCTGCCGTAGGATGATATGTTGAGGTATTTGTGCAGTGTTTGTTCTCCCCTTGGTTTTCCTCCCACCACTGCAAGTACGTGGCCCAGCTTGGGTCTGAAGGAAACATGCTGCGGTATCAGACAATAAGCATGTAAAGGGCCAGGGTAGGAACCAAAGGCCAGAAGTCCTCTCCATTGCTTTGACAATAACTAAAACCATGGTCAGATGCTGAAGGATGGAGAGGAGGAGGCTTCAGTAATAACCGAGGTTAGATTTCTCATCTGTCTTATAACAGACATCAGGAACCAAATGAACTTAATTTTTTAAAAAATATTTGTTTATTTGAGAGAGAGAGACAGTGGGAAAGAGAATGAGATCATAAGCAGTGAGGGAAGGGGAAAGGGAGAAGCAGACTCCCCATTGAGCCGGGAACCCAATGAGGGACTCAGTCCCAGGACCCTGGGATCATGACCTGAGCTGAAGACAGACATTTAACCAACTGAGCCACCCAGGTACCCCAAATTAATTTGATTTTTAACCAATGAAAAAATGAGAGATTTTGTGCACATATAAGTTTTTGCACTGAAGTTTTACATAAGAAAAATGATCAAGATATAATTGTTATTACAGAATGTAATTCCTAAAAAGATTCTAGAACCTGTTCAGTCACATAAAAATAAAGCCTTGAAAGAACAATAGAGCCTAGAAGATCTTGAGCTACTTAACTTCTTAGGAGTAGAGGGGATGGTATCCCCTCACCCACTGTATTCTGTTGGTTACACAGACCAACTCTGATGCAGTGCAGCAGGGAACTACACAAGGTCACCAATAACAAGAAACAGACTATACTGGAGGCTGACTTCATATCTACCTTGATTTTGCCCCCTTTATCTATAGGTATTTCAAGAAAAACTGGTGTCCCCATGATGGTGGTTTGAAGATGATCAAGAATGCGATTTCTTGGGGCGCCTGGGTGCTCAGTGGGTTAAGCCACTGCCTTCGGCTCAGGTCATGATCTCAGGGTCCTGGGATTGAGTCCTGCATTGGGCTCTCTGCTCAGCAGGGAACCTGCTTCCTCCTCTCTCTCTCTCTGCCTGCCTCTCTGCCTACTTGTGATCTCTTTCTGTCAAATAAATAAATAAAATCTTTTTAAAAAATGCTGTTTCTTGGTTAGATGATGATATGGTATCCATTTATTTTACTAACCTTTTCCTGGCCATTGAGTGTGTGAGCTATTGAAACAAAAGCCTACTGGTGATCCTCACTAGAATCCTCAAGGCCCAACTGTGAGCCATTGTCCAACTCAAGTTCTAAAGGTAGAGTCTGGCAATGGGAATTTCGATCACTAAGCACAAATTGTGGGATCTAGACTCTGGTACTATTCTTGCTACTGCATTGTAGTTTCCCCATCTCTAAAATCTAAGAGTTAAGGGAAATGATCTATGTTGTACCATCTGGTGCTATCATGTATAAAATTCTAAGATTCAAAATTCTTTAAATGAAATGATAAGGATCACATCAGATGTTCTTGGTAGAGATGAGGTCAAGGGTATTAGGATATATTTAGTTGACTTGGGGAGAGTAAAGCTTTATTTTTCTTTTTTTTAAAGTACATAAAATCATCAATGTTTCCTTCACTCAGTACCACGTCTTGTAATTGACTCTCAAGAGGGCATTTCCAGCATGCCATTTGGACTTAACTGGTGTGGATAGATCACAGATCAACAAATTAACAAACAAACACAGATGGTCAAACAAACAGCCTTATAAATTTCCCACTCTCTCAATTTATAGTTCTAGAACCCGAGACCCAGAAAGGTTAAGATATTGTCCTAAGGTGACAAAGCAAGTTTGTGACCACAGATTGCAAGAGGGCATGCCTGAATCCTTGTCCTCTTCTACACATCGACTATACCAAGCTGTTGGAGTATTTTTTCCTCTATTTACTATAAGTAAATATATGCTTATCTTTTATTTAAACAAACACACATGTCAAGAAGTAGAGAATTATTGGTTTCAATGGGACAGCGCCAGTGTGTTTAAGAAAATGTATTCATTAAACAAACAAACAAAAAAAGATACTTTCAGGGAATAGCACAGGCTCAATTACAATTTAATTCCCTATTTTGTGAATCTTACAAGTGAGAAATCCTGTTCTGACACGAAGAAGCTTCTTTGGAGAACTATGCGGTATGGGTTTGTATGGACCTATTTATCTTGACACATTTGGTATTGATGAAGCACTGGGAGGGGTTCCCTGGCATTTCTCTCAGGCGAGAGTAGCTGGTGGTAGCTGAGTGGCAGTTCTGCAGACAGGCAGGAGGCCTCGGGGGAAGATGTCAGGCTTGTGCTGAGCTTCTGCCAAACATTTCTCTGGTGACTTTGTTCTCCTGTCTCTTCTCTTTGTCCCTTTCTTATCTCTTTTTGGGGCTCTCTGTACTGTCTTTGATATAACTGAGGTCATAATTTGGCCTCAGAGAGTGTACTGTAGTACACTCTCCGTTCTCAGGATTTATTTAAAAGTTTTCCAGCTTATGTGTAAACAAAGATTCTGTTCTTTCCACAGTCAAGATAATATTATTATGGAATGGCTCATTTGTGTGCCAAATGGGAGTAGACTTGGATTCTCTGCCATTTCCTTAAAGGGCCATCATGGTAACTTCCTTTTTTAAAGGATGTAAAAGAAGTAGAAGTCTTTTAATCCATAGATTATCAATTCATAAACTTCTCTTCCTTATGCTCTATCATTAGCAACTCTCTATCCTAGACTAATCTAGATGACCTAGTAATGACCAAGAATTAGATTAATTTTGTGTACTAGGGTTAGTTTTACTTGTAGAGGAATTTTCCCCATAGACTTCACCAAGAATATGAGCTCCCTCCCTCCTTCATTCTATTGGAAAGAGAAGACTGTTCTTACAATACTTGATTTTCTAGATTTCCATTAAAATTGCAAAGTTATCATCTGTTATCTGTAAGGAAAAAGACCACTTTTGCGGTTTTTCTCCATTATTCTCTTCATAATTCCCATAATTTCTACAATTCTCTTCATTTTCCCACAAATTAAATAGTGGTGTGTCAAAAATACAAGCATCAAATAACCTCCTATGTCTGCACACACACACACACACACACACACAGACACAAACACACGTGACCTATAAATGTATATTATTTAAAAAGCACAGGTGTATTTAACTCATGAAAGATTTTCTCTGGATCTGTATTCAACAAAACATCTCAGTCCCCCTGCCCATACACAAAAGCAACATTTTACTTATCTGATGTATATATTTCTTAACCAGACTGTCAGCACCTTGTTTGTTTCTGGTACAACTAAACAAACATTGGTATGTTGAGTCCCTTTCCTTTAGAATTCTATTGTAATCCCTAGTATTTTCCTAAAGAAAGAACTATAAATTATATGAAAATAATCATAAACACATCTACTCCCAGAATTATTACAGAGCACCCTGCTTTTGGTTAGTCTGTATTCATATATTTTATTCCGGTTCACGCTTTTAAAAGAAAAAACTAGGCAAACAGTTAAGGATTTGATGTGTTCCTTCTTTAGCCATTAGACTCACATCAACACTAAATGCAATAGTTTAAAATTATGTTGTGAGTTTTCTCTGATCTCAGATGTGAAATGTTCAGGCCACTCTAGTTCTGCTGACTTAGATTGTGTAATAAAATGAAGAACGGGGCAGCAATAAGATTAGTGAATTTTACCTTACGCATCTCTATTATCCACACAGTCCATCACATAGAGCTTAATAAAGAAAACTTTAAATAAATGAAATAAGCAGGTATAGATGGAGGGGTGGTGAGTATACCAGAAAAAACAAAAAACAAAAAACATGTTGACATATACAGTTTGGGGATAATTCACTAGCTTATCATTACCATCATGTCCCTATGTATACAGAGCTCAATATAAAGTACAAATCTGGATTCATCCATTTAGAAACAGAAAACTGAAGCCCTTTTTAGAGGCCATTTTATGAGTTTCTTCCTATTTGAGTATGCATTACCTTGAGCTGCCCCTCTATTGAGGAACAACTCCCTTAAATATTTGAAGGTACGTACGCAGGTCTTAATTGACCCCAAAGGAGAGCTTTGAAATTCATGGCTTCTAAAACTTACTTAAATATAAAATTGAAGTGTTTCTGCCCTAAAATGCCATATGTATATGATATGTAAATTGTAGGACTTATCTAAATTTTACCACCTGCAACCCAATCCACCTGGCTCCATCCCCTACCTCCTCATGCAGAGCTCCAGTAGTCTGTACATTTCCCCCTCCCCAAATCCTCCTGGGAGTTCCCAGATGATGTCTCCCATGTGTCTGGAGCAACTTTCATAGCTTAAGTATTTATTCGAGGCCCCATCAGGGACAAAACCCCCCACCAGCAGCCCTCCTTCCTGCCCCTACTGCTTCAAAAGCTCCATTGACCTTTGCAGTACCTACCGGGCTCTGTACATATACTCCCTTCTGCCTAATGACCTTGTCTTTCTTGCTGGTTTATCTGGTCTGGTCACTATCCTCTGGTGCCTCCTTTGAAAATATCCAGACTATTCCTTAGTCTGCAACAGAGTAAGGAGGATGGATTTTTTCTGTGGTTAAAGAAGGGTGCTGAAGAGTGTGGCTTGAATCCCAATGAGTCAGACGGTTTAAGTTCTTTCAAATTTTCCTTCTAGCCCCCACTTTCCCCAGGACTTGACCATGTTTCCAGGTTACTAAGACGGAGACTAATTTGAGTCATAGGTACCATGTCATAGGCAGGCTTCTTTTTCCTCACCAACACCTAAGACTTTTACACGAGTAAAAGCATCTCGCCTGAGTCTCTCCTCAGAAGGATGGGTTCTTCCTGAGAAAATACTTAGTGCCACGCCCACCCCCCAATCTACCCCTACTAGACTTCCACAGGACATTGTATAAATTCAACACACATTCCTACAGTGGCTTCACATTTAACCACACCCCCCACCCTCAGGAAAAACATTGGGTTCCATGTGAGTAAACATTTTTTTTATATCTTCGCTGTTAGTGTGATAAAATTTTGCCAATATGTCTAAACCTTAGCAGCAGAGAGTAACAGGCTAAGGCCCAAGCTACACTCTCACTACAATGTGCCTTTATAGTTTTCCCTCTTTTAAATAAATACTTTCCATAATCTGCTTCCTTCCTAGATATATTATCTTACTAGTTCATAGTACAGTAATTTATTCTTGGTACATTTTTCTTTCCAAACTCTTAATAGCAATACTGTGTGCTGAAATATTAAAGAAGAAATTTTCTCAGCATTTACTTATTTTTTTTTTTGCTGCTGAAGAAAATAGTTAATAAACTATAGAAATGCCTGATATGATTGTTTCCAAGGTAGAGTGCAGAATGCAAGAAAGCAGGACAGGGAAAGGAAATAGATACTCATTTAGCTCACTTCAAAGTGGATTAAGTTATTTAAGGAATGACTTTATGTTATATGGCAGTTAAAAAGATTTTAAGACAGCTAGATGTGTTCAGAACATATGTCTTTATGTGACACATGGTAAATGGCACACAGATGACTGAGGTTCAGTCTTCATTCCTAATGTATGCGGTGCCTGAGTGAAAACCCCAACATAATGGAAGCAACAGCAAAGGCACCTGTGCCAAAGTTACACACAATAGATTAGCCTACCACCCCCAACCTTCCTACACACACACACACACACACACACACAGAGGAGTCTAGAACTTTGCTTCATACTTTTGAAGATATAATGGCCTTTGTACTTTTCTACATTTCAGCTGCAAAATATCTGGCCTTTTTTTACTTCCTAAATATCTAACAGTAAAGAAATGACTCCACAGTGTCGGTGATATATTTTTATGACCGAAAACCCGTATGTGTTAAAATGTTCTTTAATAAATTTTTAAAGATGTGGAAAAATAAGCTAAAACATTAAGTGAAAACCCAAAATACAGAACTGTATACACTATATAATGAACATGTGTGTGCATGTTTCTGTGTATGAAGTCCACAACATGTTTATCCTTAGGCTGTTATAATTACAAGGAATTTTTTAAGTATATTTTTCTGTGGGATCCCTATTTTCTATAACAAGCGTGTATTAACTAAATAAAAGAAAAATGGAGCATTATATAGGAAAACAAATCTTTCAATAGAACAATGTTGATAAAAACCTAAGACACTTAAGATTATTGCAAATGTTACTGTCCTAGAGTGCTAGAAAAAGCATTAGTTTGGGGGCACCTGGGTGGCTCAGTCCGATAAGAGGCTGCCTTCAGCTTGGGTCATGATCCCAGAGTCCAGGGGATTGAGCCCTGTGTCAGGCCCCCTGCTCAGTGGGGAGTCTGATTCTCTTTCCCTCTGTGTGCTCTCGTGCTCTCTCTTTCAAATAAATAAACAAACAAATCAATCAATTAACCAATCAATCTTTAGAGGAAAAAAAAGCATTAGCTTCTAAGGGAGGGAAGTTCATCCCTTAGGAGTTACTAAGGTGAAAGTTGAGAATGCAACGAAATAGAATATTCTTGAGAGAATGGTATACTGACTACAGATTTTGTAGTAAAACACTATCCTCTATGCCAATCCTGTGGCTGTACCATTTTCCCTGTGCATGGTTGGATTTGTAATAGATTCCTTTAAAGAACTGAAAGTGAATTAACTTGTGGTGACCAAACCTGGGTGCTCATGAAGGCTCACTAAGACAGAAGTTTCTACTAAGAAAATAAGCATTTTTGAGAATAAAATGCATGTACAATATAACCATAAGTCCCTTGCCTACCTAAACAGAGGAAATTTAATATATTTATTCCTTTGGGGCAAAATTAACGCAATGAATTTCTGCACAGCTGAGTAATGCCTTTAAAAATTGGTATGCTGTGAATAGCTGTTGTCCAAAATGATTCTAGGAGGGCTAAGCTTGTGGATACCTTGTGTTCCTTTTCATGGATATTACTTCTTTTCTCTAGTTTTCTGTCTCTCGTATTTTTTTTCTCACCATCTCCAGCAGCCTCAAGCCCTTCTCATTTGCCCCTTGCACTGTGCCTGGGTTTGGAATCTGTTGGTTAACGGTGTGTCCAAGAGCGAGGGCCTGAAGAGCTTTTGTGTGGGTGAAGACCTATGGGCTTGAACATTTTGACTTTCTGATACTGTTTTGACAAAACAAAGGCCTTTTTCCTTAGTTTTTACTTTTTTGTTTTATTCTAGATAATTGAGATTGACAACTAGTGGCTTCTTTTAAGTGAAATAATATCAAACCATTATTCTCTTGCCAACTTGATACAAATCTGGAACTTTCACAACTTCTTTTCTAGATCTTAGAGTTATAAAAATCTCAACAGTATTACATTTTAGAACTGATGTAAATGTGTTTACAAGGAACATAGAATAACATTTCATGGCAGTAAATTTTGAGTGACCTGGAGCCTAAAACTACAGATTATTTCTTTTTCCATGATTTTTAGAAGAAAGAATGCTGCTGATTATTCTAAAATCTAGGGAACTTTAAAAATGTAGATCTACATAGCAGAGCTGAATAGCTACCAGCATAGCACTGAGAAAGACCTCTCCCCCATGCACATATACTCCTGCAAAACAAGCAGATTTCATCTGAACTCGTTCTGTCCTACCTTGTTTGTGGGGGAAGGGGAGGTTTTGAACCTCATTTATTCATTCATTAGAAAATGTTTTAAGCTCCCAGTAATTTCTAGCACTGTTAATTAATAACATAATATGTTATTAATTATTATTTTTAATATGTTATTAATTCATCACCAAACATTTATTGTGCTTCTGTACCTGTCAGTGACCAAGACAGACAATGTCCTTTCTCCCAAGAGCTTATACTTCTACTGAGGAAAAACAATAGCAAAGAAATGCATTCATAATACAAAAATATTAGTAGTGCTCAGTTTAGGGTGAGATGCTGAGATGGGTAACACTTGGCCTTTGCCATCATGGTGCTTACAGAAAAAATTGTAAATAAGAAAAATGCTTATTTTACATGCAATATATCAGGACTGTTAGGAGTTCTTTGAGCTTTTTTTTTTTTGAAGGTTAATGTTTGGGAATATTTGAATTTAGGACAATTAATATTAGGCAGCAGTTACTTTTCATTCCCAGTTTCAATTCCTCAAAAAATGTCAGCCTACTTCACGGGTGGAGGACTGTAAGACCCCTTTAAGAAGCTTAAACAAGTGAAGATTGAATCAGGGGAGACACACATGTACACAAAATATGGTGCTGCTTTATAACATGATGACCAAACATATCCCCTAGCCACTTCCCTGGGACCTCTCTGGATGACCAGGGAGCAGTGTGTCTTTGTTTGCAGGCACCTCCTTGCAGCAGACTTATGAGTTTTCACCTCCCTCTGGTCATGGCAGCCAATACATAATAATGCAGATGACTCAAATGAGTCAGTTTGGTTATCGGGTACCAACGCCTTCTTTAAGTTCACAATTTTGATTTAATTCTTTGCAGCTCCTATCTGTCATTCTCTTCAGCCTCTGGATCTCCTGCAAGAGGGCAGAGCTTCCTAAGTTACTTTAGATCCCACACCGGCCAGAAGACTAAATGTCCACTTATAAGCCTCCCTCGCCCCCTTCCCCACCCCATGGTCTTCTACAGGTGTCTTCATAACTCCCCTGATCCTGTTGAGTATCTTTGTGCACATATGTACTCCTTCATACGACGCCAGCTCCTTGAGATTTCCCACCCTATAAGTGAGTGGGTCCAGGATCTAGGACAGTGCAGGACATGCAGTCATTGTAATGCAAGGCTTAGACGTCAGACGGTACTGGGGCGCTGGGGTGGTTCAGTCCATGAAACATCTGACTCCTGGGGCACCTGGGTGGCTCAGTGGGTTAAAGCCTCTGCCTTCGGCTCGGGTCATAATCCCAGGGTCCTGGATAGAGCCCCGCATCAGGCTCTCTGCTTGGCAGGGAGCCTGCTCCCCGCTCTCTCTCTGCCTGCCTCTCTGCCTACTTGTGATCTCTGTCTGTCAAATAAATAAGTAAAATCTTAAAACAACAACAACAATAACAAAAATCATCTGAATCTTGGTTTCTGCTCAGGTCATGATCTCAAGGTTCTGGGATTGAGCCCCTGTGTCAGGCTCCTTGTGCCCTCACTCTCTCTTTCTCTCTCTCTCTCTCAGTTATATAAATAGATCTTAAAAAGAAAAAAGAAAAAAAGATAAAGATGCAGTCAGACCACCCTGCATTGGAAGTTAGACTCTGCCAGTTAGGGTGTGTGACCTTACCAATTTACTTAATTCTTGGAGCCTCAGCCTTCTCATGGGGGATTAATGACAATAACTGCCTTATGGATTCAATTGGATGATTAAATGAGATAATATTGCCACCATTTGCCAATATTTGGTTATGTTTTTATTAATATTTACTCAGTAGCTACATTCAATAGATGCATTTTTTTAATGCTCTGGTATATATCAACCACAATCTATTAAAGAATAAACCCACGGTGGCTGGAACTCAGGGTGAATCCCTGGAGCACACTAGGAAATTTTCCTTCAACCCAATACATACCAGCTTTCATGACTTTACCGTGACAGCTTTCTCGTAGTTAGAATGATTAAAATTAAGACTTCATTTATATATGTACCACCTTGGATGTTTAAAGAAAAAAGTGTCTGCTTATGCATTTATTTTTCAAAAATGAGGAAGTCTTAAAATGTTTCCCCCACCTATTCAAAAAAAAAATAGCCTTATCAAAGAAAATAGATAAGGGAGACCCAAGGGGCATGAATTCTAATATATTTGAATTTTTGGTTTCAGGATCCTTTATTACTACATCAATCCAGATGACGATAATAAAAGGAAGAAGAAGTGTGCCATACCTAACACGGAAATTCTATTTTATTTAACACTTAGCAAGGCCTGGGCAGAAATTTTCTCTTTGTGAAAGCATTTGCATTAATAAAGCAAAAAGATGAAAACCATTTCAGATGGATTGTTAAAATCTGAAATGGTTGTGAGGTTTGCATTTTAAATGAAAAATATATGCAATGACATGCAATAGCCAATTACTAACGACTATTTTTCTTCTGAATGTCTGGTAAACTTCTAACACATGTTAAGGCTCAATTCAGATATTCATATATTACCTCCACCTTGAAATCTTTCTGCAGTCTAGATATATCCTTGTTGGAACACCTGTAGTCTCCTGTGCACATTCTAACATGATTATGTCATACTGGAATTAATCATTTACTGACCGCTCACCCTCTGTCAACCGTGCTCTTCTCAAGTAACTGCACCTTGACTTTAAAAAATCTCTACTTCCAGGACTCAGCTTGGCTATGGCACAATGTGGATTTTTAAAAAATAGGAATGTGTGGATTTTGGACTACTTCCCATTGATCTCCAAAGCTGAACCTGAAGAAAAAAATTGTAGATGGGTCTGGACAGGGTGTCATTTAATTGTGTAGCTATTTATGTGGGTAAAGGATGCATGCATGAGAGATTTGGGTAAAACAGAATTTAGATGTGTGCTTTTTAAGTGCTGGAACTCCTGGTGTCCGAGATAGAAAAGTCAATGTCGAAAATAGAAGACTAGACACATAATGTCGACTGTACACTTTTCTTCCTAACGCTCCCTCCCTTCCCCCTTTATGGGATTCAAGCCCCAGCCTTCTCGTCTTCTCTGAACAGTTCTATGACTTTTAGACAGCACAGCACATATGTTGAGAAGTATTATTTTAGTCCCTCAGCTGCTTCAACTCAACTGCTAAGAAACAGCTGATTTTGGCATACAGGCTTTTTTACACCTGAATTTCTAGTCACATATTAGCCCAGGGCCAAGACTTGAAGCAGCAAACTTAGCTGCCAGGCGTGAACATTAGCAGGCATGAGCTGTTGCCTTCTCTGAGCTCAATGGTAAGTCGTCTGCCAAAGTCATCACTCTACCTTGATCTCATTGTTAGTTGGGTTCAGGATTCCTCTCAGAAGCTGGAGCTTATTATTGCTTCTCCAAAGTCTCCTCCAAGGTTACCTACAGTCTGTAGGAAAGGATTAGAAGAATTCATCACCTTTCAGACTTCAGTCTGTTGCCTGGATGCTTGTAGGAAACTGGCTGAGAAAATCAGAAGTTGATTATGGGATGATGAAAAAATAAAGGGTCTAAGGGGACCATGAGAAGCAGTTGCTAATGGGACAAAGTTTTGCTAAGTATTATGTGGTGACATTCACCCTCTTTGTTGTCTCTTTAAGGGAGTGGTTGATAAAAGTGTATTTGTCGGAGCTGATATAGACAAATTTTTATTTGCTTAGAATATGACATGGCAACATAAATAGGCCTTAAGGAAAGAAGGAAATGGCCAGGTTTATATGTTTTGTTTGGTTTGGTATCTTTGTTGGTTTTCTTCCCCACTATAATAAGGAAATATCATAGAACATTCTTTCTTTAAGAAGTATTTATCACAGTGCCTAAACATACGCTGCAAAGTTAAATTATTTGATCTAGATCCCTTTCTGTTGACCAAAGTTAAATTACCCTGAGAAGACTCAGTTTGCCATCTATAAAGTGGGATGGTACCTAACTCTTAGGACTGAACTAGAGATGATATGAGTTAATCTGTGAACACTTAAAACAGTGCCTGGCACAAAGAAGGGCTAGATGCGGTATAACTATTGGGTACTCTCAACATCTTCTCTTTTGAGTTCTTTTCCTCCAATTGAGATTTTACTAGGCATCCATTTGGTATGGTCCTGATAAGATGTCTATTCTAATTCCTGTCTGTTCTTCCCTAATTGAGTTGATTCTCAAGGTTAATGCATCTTCATTGATTTATCCCTGTGAAGGCAGAAGATGGTTCAGAGAATATTCAAACTGGAAGAAACAATTTTGGCCCCAGTCTAGCTTGCTGGGTGACCTACCTTCTCTGGGCTTTCATGCCGTATCTGTCTGTAAGATGGGGATCATACCATAGGCTCTCTTTCAGTGCTTGGATTGCTAATAATAATAAAAAAGGGAACATAGCAATTTGTAAATGTAAAGTCAATAGGTTGTTAGTAATTGAAATAAGACTATCCTGGAAGACAAGCACATTTTTTTTTGAAAAGCCACCCAATCCAAGGAGAGGTGCTGAGATCTTGACCTAGGCAAGAAGGCCTCTGACTAAGTCTCTAAAAGGACTGCCTGGGGAAACAGAGGAGGCTAGACAAGCAGCCCAATTGGCTGGTGCCATGGTAACACTTTTGGAAGAGACTTCCTGTGCTATGTCTACACAAGCCTCTGAAAAATGAAACATCCAATCAATGAGTTGTATTGTTCACTTGACTCTTCAGCCGATCAATGTGGCTGATCTCATCACTGAATTAATTGGGTGACTTTGCTGTGATGTGGTTACAGGGACTTGGGTGTTTTTTCTTATAGAGATAGTAGAGTTAATCTCCACTCTGCATTTAGCTTCACGCTTGACCTTTGCCACCTCTCTGTGTCGAAAAGAGTAGAAAGAGGAACATAGCAGAATGAGAATAATCTTAAAAATAAGTGTACATGCAGGTAGAGTGGAATGACTGCTGTGATACAGAATCACCTCCTGGGTAACATTGAACAAGTTTACTGAGCACGGATAGAGGTTTCTTCGTCTAAGAAATAATGGAGCTAATAATAGCTATCTCTTAGGGTTGATATGAAGATTCCAAGAGACAATGCATTTCAGCCTGCCTGATAAATAATAGAGTCTGAGGTAGTATAAATAACTCTGTCTATCGGGGCCACTTCCTGAATGGAGATGAAGGAGGACTTTCTGGAGGTGACCCAAGGGCAAGAAGGGCTCTTCCTCAGTCCCTTTTGAGTAAGGGAGAGTTGAGGGCAGCTCAGTGGATAAGAGTGTGTGCTGCAAGACTAGACCATGGGTATTTCTGGGCACCAAGTAGTTTCCAAGGCAGTGAAACTTGGGCAGAAAGAGTCAAACCACTAAAGAAAGACCTGCCTTAGTCACCATGTAGACCAACAAACAATACTTCCCTGTCTCTAGGGTCTTTGCTCTTGAGTTTCCCCACTTCTCCCCTTTGGAGGAAACTAAGCTACAAATTCGGTGAGTGTGTTGTGGAGGTAATGGAGGACAGCCTTATATCCATCCTCAAGCCTCAGTTACAGTCATGCAGCTGAGGGCGGGATTGTTCAAACCCATGGACGACACGTGCTTTGATATGTAGTGGGAGGGATGTGGCCTCAGGAGAAGGGTTATGCTTGGCCAGTGGGTCTGCAGACAAAAGCCCGTGGAAGAGATCATGTTCTCTGGCCTTGGACAAAAGAATTGGAAGAACAAGGCGGTGAGTTCTAAGCAAGCTAATTCTGTTTTCTTTACAGCAGTTCTCCCTGACATGTGGTCCACAGACCAGCAATGCCAGCATGACCTGGGAACTTGTTATTAATGTAGAATTCAGGCCCCCAACCTTATGAATCTGCACCTCTGGGAGTGAGGCCCAGGAATCTGTTTTTAACAAGCCATCCTGGTGATTTGGACACTCATTAACATCTGAGAAACTCTGGCTTACAGGACTGCTCTGTAATCTGAATTTGGGGCATTAAAAGGGCTGCTTAAAATGAACTGATGTTGAGCGTAAAGGCAGTTTTTGTCTGTGTTTTTTATAACATCCTTACTTAGAAAAATATCAAGATTAGCAGCCCTGTGTCAGTTTTGTTGGCCTGGGAAATCCAAAGGTCACAGACACCGATTTTCTTTGAGGACCTTCTAAAGCCCTGATTTTTAAATTTTATTTTGTTTCCTTATTCATGTTACATCTACTGGTCAATACAGGATGTGAGTAAGGGAACAGCATGCTTCAGAAAAGGGGTGATGGTGACAGGGAAACTGGGGGGTTACAATATGGCACCCGTATCTGAGCTCAGCCCTTGGCAGGTATTGGCAGATCACAGTGTGGTGACACTCCTCCCCTTTGCCCAGACACTAAGCATCTATTAATGCAATCGAGGACAGCACTGACTTCCTAAAGAGTGATACACAAGGATTTTGACTCATGTGTACCCATCCTGGGCATGTTTTGAACAGAGTGTGTCCTTTTGCAAGGGTTCTCCCATGTTATTGTATAGTTGTGCCTCAGAGGGAGGGTCCCTGAGGGGAGGGGGTAAGAACAACCACTTCAGTACATCAACAGTCAGTCTGCTTTGTTCTCAATGTCAAGACAATAGAGACTTCTTGTAATTTCAGGGCACAGGGGAAAGAATAACTAATATTTAAAGTTTCAAAATTAAGATGAACATGCAGCCTCTGGTTACTTATTGATCCAGTCCTGGGTTATTTTTAAAAAGCAAATCAGCCAGCTGTGCTGACACTCAGTGTATCCATCTTCCCTACTTCATCATGCTGTCAGCACGCCATGATCTAGTGGGTCCCACAGGCAATAAATTAGGGGGTGGTTGTTGCAGCTGAGTGGTTGTGCTTGCTTTTTTTTTTTTTTTTTAAATTACCTTCTATTTGTGCAAATATTATTTCATTGTGGGTGTGTTTTTTGCTTTAGGTTTAGAGGGGTTTAGAGGAATATATCCTATCTACCTACCCCTCCCCTGTGGCAAGGGGAAGCTGGGGCAGACCAAACTCTAGCCTGATCCCAGGCTGGATGACTAGTGACCACTCCTGGAAAAAGAGACCCAGTCTAAGTGTCTTGCTATATGCCACCCTGTTTGCCAACTCTCGGCAGCATGGAATCCTGAATGTATACAATAAGAAGGACCTAACAGAAGGGGAAGAAGGACAGTGGGCAACACCCAGGGTTGTGTGAAAAGACAGATGTATGGTGCACACAGTGGGCGTATCAGCTCACATAGATGGGCTCTTTTATCCTCATTAGTTCACAGTCATGGTAAGAAGATATCTTAGAACTCATCCAGCCTGTTGCAGTCTAAATGGTAGCATTTTCTCAAGTCTCCCTTGGGTGAACAGACGTGCATGCATGCTTGCGTACCCACTTACAGCGACAGGTGAGCATCCCAGCAGCTCTCATCTGCAGTACTCACTCATGTCATGGATACTCGTCTCTCCCTTTTTGCTAAATAGAACAGAAGGATCGCCCAATGTCCCAAGCCACAGTCACAGCCTGAGACAGAAATGTGCGAGTTATAAGCTCTGCATGTCCGAACTCTTCTCCCAGGATAGAATCTTTATTTTAGTTGAATTAGCTAAATGCATAAGCCCAGTGAATCAACAGTAATGACTCACTGTAGATCTTCCTTGGCAAGGAAGTCTAAATCTGTGCAAAGAAATCACTTGTGTTGGATAAAGTCATTGTGGGGCTGTGGGCAATTTTCTGTGGAGCCTCAGAGTGTCCAAGTTCACAGGCACGGTTTGTCTGACTTCCACATGCTGTTCTCAGATGATCCTGTGCCTTGGAGAACTGAGAAGTGGCTACAGTGTCATCCCACACTCCCCAACCCACCCCCCTCTGCACAGAACACACAGTCAGGAAATCCTGACTCGATTCAACTCCCAGCTCTAGATCTTCCCTTTCTGTGGCTTTAAGGACCTCACTTGACCTTTCTTTGCCTCAGTGTTCTCACCTGTCAAATGGACATAATTCAATCGATTTTTACCTTCTTCACAATATTGTTATGGAGAGCTACCAAGAAAGAATATGAAAGCACTTCACAGCATAAAAAGTTTATGAAAACTGAGAAATTATTGGTCTTCAAGTATCACAATTTAACCCCACTTCTCATTTTCAGAGATGTGAAGGCTGGGAATTGCTGCTTCCTTTATAGGTAGGGTAGTAACCCAGATGGTGCTGATAATAAGGTGGAAATTTCTTCTGGCACCACTGAGAGAGGCCTGATTCAAGGGGACAAAAACTCACCCAGGAATCATCAGGGTAAATTTCTGGTGGTTGAGGTTATAAATTACTTCCTGACCAAAACCTTTTGTGGTTGCTTTAAACCAGCAAGCCTCTTTGAATCTATGCAGGCCAATCCCAGCCATTGAAAATACGGGAGTGATTGCTGATTCAGCTACCCTCGTTCACAGGGAATCTCAAAACTTGAGCGTAAGAGTAACCAAAGTTCAAATTCCTTGTCTCCAAATGAGGCTGAAATTCTGCTTGTTTTCCATGAGATTTCCTCTAATGTTGCTTCTGTCCTGAATGTGAAAGAGGAGTAGTATGCTAGAGCCAGGGAAGTCAGCTGATCCCGACACACCATAGAAGCTGCTGGAGAACCAGCCCCGGTCTGGAAGAGCGGAGTTCCTTCTTAGTGCCCTTGGTGCTTCAGTGCCTCTCTCCAGCTTGCCCTCTCCTTGCTCCTGAAGAGGGTCTGGAGAAGCAAACCCTAAAACAAGCATGGAGTGTGAGTGACTGACTTAAGAAGGGTTCTGCGGGGAAACTAGCAAGGAAGGAGGCAAGAAGGACGGAAGAGAAATTTGGTAGGTATGTGAGTTCAGGCAAAGTCTCATTCCTGCTCTGATCCTATGGGGAGCTCTGGAGCATAAATTTTACCTTCAGGTTTGTTCCATCGAAGGCTGGGAATCTGGGCTTTTATAGGCCTGCATTGGTCAGTCATTGGTAAGGCCACCTGGGAACTGTGAACTCCTAGACACTCCGGCATTTATCTGTAGCTAAAGTAACTATAAAAATCCCAACCCAATACTTAACATTCATTGAGTGTTTATATCTGCTAGGCAACTAGATTGTGCACTTTACTTACATTGACTAATTTAATCCTCATAATAACCCCATTGTGTAGGTAAAATTATCATCCTTATTTTACAGACAAGGCAACTGAAGCAAAATAATGTTTTCTGATAGCCAACATATCTTAACTGACATGCCAGCCAATAGAACAATTCTTAGGAGCATGCTAGAGTGCATCATGAGATGAATGACTAGAAGTCATTCAGTGATTCAGCTCTGAGAGTCTAGTGATTCAGTAATGAGTCTCTTTGATACAAAGAGTGTATAAGATACAAATAGTATTTTATGAAGAACATGCAGTGCAGACGAGTTTATGTTCTATCACACAGTGGTGACCATGATGGACAAGGGAGAAGGTGCGGAGATGATGTACCCAGAACATTTTCAAGGGCTCATGCCAGGTGATAGATGGGGAAACTATAAACCAACATATTTCAAAGTACCTGGATCCCAGAAGACAAGATAAAACACATATAGAGATAGCTATAACATCCCTCTGTTTTAAATTTGGCCATCTCTGTAATCTGTTCTTCACACTGAAGGGAGAGTCATTTTTAATTTCTCTATGAAACAAAAATGAGGGTATCAGGATCCTGCTTTAGAAGTCCATGGATGTCTTCCCAGTGACCTCAAGTCCGTCCTTACTCTGCCTAACAAGGTGCCTCAGGAACTAGACGTGCCAATCCCTCACTAGTATGCCTAGTCCCCTCTGCCGTACAGAGCGACTCTCAGTACCCAGAAGAAATATAGTCAGAACTTTACACCTGCTTTATGGCATAGTCTTCTTGACCCTCACCCACTTTTTTTTTTTTTTAACCTGTCTCTACATAGATGTCACAGGGTCTTAGAAGACTTCCTTGCTTTCCCAAAACTGTGTTAGGAACCATAAGTGCATATCCTCACAGCTCTGGGTATTTACCCATATTATTGTGCTTAGCATTCCACAAGCCTTGCACATTTCCTTTAGCCTGAGGAAAGAAGATAAAACAAGTTATTAATGGCATTGACCTGGGAAGCTCTATCAAATGCTTTCTGGTAGGAAATATGTAATTTTTTTATCATCTTTATGAAAACCTTACAAATGTATTCATCACATTTCTACATAATATTAAATTAGGTGGGGTTACCAGAATTCTAGTTGTGGGGGAAAAAAACCAAAGTGTTCTTGAAAGATTAGAAAATGATTTCATCAACAAAGCTGAATTGAAATATGGCAAATGCCAAGTCATCCTCCAAAGAACACGAATCTGGTAACGCAAATATAGCATAAACATGGTGGGAAAACACTTAGGACACAAACTAGCCAGGAGATAAATGTGAGTAAGCAATGAAGTGCCATTATAGAAAGAAAATGCAGGACAAATTTATATTTCCCAGATGCATTAAATGAGGTTTGACATATTGGTCTGGGAAGAGGTCTTTAGCTCCATGTGGCTCCAGCAGAGTGGGACATCCACTTTCAGCCATCAAGTCATAAATGACTGAAATATATTTTGAGGAGATATTAAAGAAAATGAGGTTATTTAAGATAGACTGGAAGAGGGCATTGCTATTTCCGAGAATCAAAATGCTGCTGCTACATTATTAAACTGTTCCAATTAACAACATGCTACATTAATGAATGTTATGTCATTTAGTTTTTACAACAGCCTTGCAGGTTAAATATTATTGTCATCATTTCACAGATTTTTTTTTTGTTTGTTTAATGAGAAGGTTGAATTGTTCTTTTGAGTTTGGGAGAGATCAAATGGGCCTGAGATTCTAGCTGACAAATCGTTTTTCCTCCCAAAGACTCTTTGGGGAAATATCTTGCTCATGGGGAGGAAAAATAATTCTAAACCAAAGCCATTTACCTAGCTTATGGCCTAATTGTTGTATGCTATAATAATTTTTAAGTGATTAAAGTGAATGAATACATACACACAGACAGTGATAGAATATTTAGACTAGCCAGTACTGACGATTGCAAAAATCTCTCTCCCTAAGAAGATGGGCAGTTATCTGCCAAACATGGTGTAGATGTGTGGACTCTACAATTCTGATGTGTATGTCTTGATTAGTAAAATATCTATTGAGAATACATACAAAAATATGAATGTTTATTTACTTACAAATTACATGCATGATTGTGTACTACTACTAAATTTTATACATTTACAGAAATGGAATTTAAAAGGATGCAACGAACTATAGGCAAATACAATTTAATGTTTTTTCCTCTTATACTCCAATAATAATAATTTTCTTTTTTTTTTTAAGATTTTATTTATTTATTTAACAGACAGAGATCACTAATAGGCAGAGAGAGAGAGAGGAGGAAGCAGGCTCCATGCTGATCAGGGAGCCCGATGCGGTACTCGATCCCAGGACCCTGGGATCACAGCCTGAGCCGAAGGCAGAGGCTTTAACCCACTGAGCCACCCAGGTGCCCCCAATAATAATAATTTTCATACCTTTGAGCAACCACACCTCACTCTGGAGACCATTAGTTAAGATTCTCTGGGTTTGAAGAGTCAAGAGATTCTGAAAAGTCAGGAGAGAGGGGGCTACGGGAGAGGGAGTAAGGAAAGGAGGGAAGAGAGAGAGAGAAGAGGGAGACTGAGCATTCGTAGACTTTTTAAATATATAGCTTGTGCTTAGATCATCGAGGCATACAGAACCGCTTTCAGTACCCATGAGGAAAACTCCTTCCAGGCAGACAGAGTTCCTAGGCCAGAAGACTTCTCCAGTGAAGCTGTTGAGTAAGATTCAGGCCCTGGAATGAGTGTGTCACTCAACGGGGAGCTCTGACGGCATGGTGGGAAGGGCTGCCCCAGCCTCGCTGGCTCCACATGCAATCAGAATGCTAAGGCTACTTCCCTAACAAAACCTCAGGACAGAAGCGCAGGCACGGGCTTTCCTAGATGTACTGATGCAATGATCTGTGGCATAAAGGAATGTGAGTTTTCTGAGCATGTGAATGTCCTCTAGTGGGCATGTCACTGATGTTCCAACTCAAAAGTCCTCTTTTTAATAAAAGTGGCCAGTAACACCGAGTGTGGATTTTCTGAATGACTATCATCATTATCTTCCCAAAGGCTTGGAGAAAGGGAGACCCTTCAATTAAACCCTTCCTTTGTCATCCTAAAAAAAAAAAAAAAATAAAAAAATAAGTTTTCAATATTTTCAAAGAAACCAAGAAAGGTGAATTAAAGAAGGGCCCTGAGGCAATAGGTAGGTTGTAGGTTTTTGCTGTGGCGGCTGCTACTGTTATTTTTCTGTTTTCATGAACTTCCCTTCTACATATACCATGCCCATTTCACACTCTTTTAATTTTGGAACTGCATCACAAGCCCTCTTGTTCAAGAGGGTGGGGTGTCGACCAAGTAACTAGGAGTCAGCCTTGAATTATCTACCAGAAAATATCAACATTTTGGCTGATGGAGATGTTCCACGTGCATGCAATTTTTTGTTTGAAGGATGTTCAGAATTCAATTTCCTAAGATTTAAAATCATTTGACAGAACGGGAAGCACAAAGGAACACTAACAGTAGAGGCATTATATGAAATAAGAAAGAGAGTTGCTTACCAAAAAAGTGTAATTCTGCAAAAACAAGCTGGTAGAAGAAAGAGAGCTCACCTTCTCTCCACAGCCAGGTTTTCCTTGTTTGGTATGATGAGGATGATTAGGGAGACAGCTGTCACAGGTGGTGGCACTGACTTGCTTGGCAGCTACTCCCAACCTCCTCCTGCTCTGGTGATGTGGGTTGAAGATGGGGGCAAAGTGTAAAGAAACAAAAATAAATTCATCTTTGTCTCTGACATGATTATTCTCAGATCCATTTATAGCAAATGCTGCTTTGAGATCCATCTGTTCAAGGAACACCACTGAGAACATATAATGTACTCAATAAGCAGAAATCATGTGATGTGGAAATAGGTAAATGAAACAATTAATTGATCCCATTGATCTGTGTTCTAACTTTTTAAGTTTGACCAGGGTTAAAATTCTAGCTCTGTCTCCATCAGTTATGTTCTCTAAATCAATTTAATTCTCATCTCTAAACCATAACAGTTTCCCATCTATACAATGGAACAATGCTCCATATCTCCCAGAGACATTGTGGGGATACACATTCTAATATGTGAAAAACATTCAGCTCAGCGTCTAGCTCATAGGTTGTGCTCAATAAATCCTAGCCCTCCACTCACCTCCATTTGTTGTTGTTGTTGTTTTTTAAGTTTCATTTTGAAATAATTATAGATTCACATGCAGTTGTAAGAAATGGTACAGAAGAGAGCCCCTGTACACTTTATCCTCTAATGGTAATATCTTACACAACTATGGTACAATATCATACCAGGATATGAACATTGGTACAGTCTAGATAGAGTATAGTTTCTATCACCACAGGGATCCCTCCTACTTCCCTTTTACAGCTATACCCCGCCCTCTCCCCCTCCCTTGGCCCCTGACTCTCAGCAACCACTCACCTTATCATTTCAAGAATGTGGTATAAATGGACTTACACTATATAACCTATTGGGATTGGCTTTTTTCACCTGAATAATTACCTGAAAATTCATCCACATTGTTGCAGGTATCAATAATTTGCCCCCCCCTTTTTTTTTGCTGAATAGAGTTACCTGTTATCCTATCCTGCTAGCTTACCCATCCACTAATATCACACACTTTTGATTACCTGCTAGGCATGTACCACAGTTTAACTAGTCAGCTGCCGAAAGACACCTGGGTTATTTCTGGTTCTTGACTATTATGAATAAAACTATTATAAAACAAAACTATGAGGAACATTTGTGTACACTGTTTTTATGTGAATGTAAGTTTTCATTTCTCAAAGATAAATACCCAAGATTGCATTTCTAGGCTATGTGGTAGTTGCATGTTTCCTTTTCCTAAGAAGCTGCCAGACTATTTTCCAGAGTAGCTGTATCATTTTACATTTCCACCCACAATATATGTGATTCGGTTTCTCTACGTTCTCATCACTGTTTTTTATTTTAGCCTTTCTTTTAGATGTGTAGTGATATCTCATTGTGGTCTTAATTTACATTTCTCTAATAACTAATGATGTTGAGCATTTCTTCATGTGCTTATTAGCCATCTATGTGTCCTCTTCAGTGAATTCTCCCTCATTTCCTAATTGGATTATTTGATTTCTACTATTTCCTAGGTTTCTAAAATATTTTGGATCCTAGTTCCTTGTCAGATATGAGGTTTGTAAATCCTTTCTCTCAGTCCATAACCCATCTTTTCATCCTTTAAATGTGCTCTTTTGCAAAGCAAAAGTTTTTAATTTTGAAGACATTTGAGGTATTTCTTTATTTTATGGATTGTACTTTTAGTGTCAAGTCTATAAATTTGTTGCATAGCCCTCAATCCTGAAGAGCTTCTCCTTTTTTCTGAAAGGTTTATAGTTTTAATTTTACATCTAAGTCTGTGATTTGTCTTGAGCCATTGTTTTTATAAGTTGTGAGGTTTAAATAAAAATTCTTGCTATCCTCCATCTATCCTTCCATCCATCTATCTATCCATCTATCCGTCTATCATTTATTTTTGCTTATTGCTTTAGCACCACTTGTTGAAAAGGCCATCCTTCCTCTACTGAATTGCTTTTCTACACCTTCGTTAAAAATCAATTGGACAGTTTGTTTGGGTCTATTTCTAAGTTCTATATTTTGTGTCATTGAACTGTGTGTATATCCCTCCACTAATACCACATGCTCTTGATTATTGTAGCTACATAATAAATCATGAAACTGGGTGGGCTGATTTCTCCTACTATCTACTAGGCTCTAATTTTGGAGTGAGTGGTTCCTCCCACTTGATTATTCGAGTTTGTTTTAGCTAGTCTAAAGCCTGTGCCCGTCCATACAGATTTTATAGTGAGCTTGTCTATGAATACAAAAAAGTTCCTAGGAGCCAGATAGGAATTGCATTAAATTTACTGATGAATTTGGAGGAGACAATTGATGTGTTTATACATTGAGTTTTCCATTTGTGAACATGGTGTAGCTCTTGATATTTTTTAAGTTTCCTTTAATTTCTTGCATCAGTATTTTAATTTTCATCATACAGATCCTCTACATATTTTGTTAATTTTATCTAAGTATTTTATTTTTAGGAGTGAATTTCATGATACTATGTTTTTAATTTTCAGTTTCACATGTTCATTTTCTATTTTGACAATCATATTATCTGCAAATAAGAACAGATTTATGTCTGCCTTTCTAACCAATATGCCTTTTATTTCTTTTCCTTGCTTGCTGCAAATGACAGGGAATGCTAGTTTTATGTTGAATAAGAGTAGTAAAAAGGGCCATGCCCTCTTTTTTTAAAATTTATTTATTTTCAGCATAACAGTATCATTATTTTTTCACCACACCCAGTGCTCCATGCAATCCGTGCCCTCTATAATACCCACCACCTGGTACCCCGACCTCCCACCCACCCCCACCACTTCAAACCCCTCAGATTGTTTTTCAGACATGCCCTCTTGATTCCCAGTCTTAGGACAGTGTTTAGTCTTTCACCGTTATGTATGGTGATGCCAATTATTGGCTTTCTGCTGATTGTTAAAATCAAATTTCCCTCTATTTCTACTTTTCTAGGTTTTGTAAAATCATAAAAAGACTTGAGACTTTGGCAAATGAGTCTTCTACATTAACTGATATGAACATGTGATTTTTCTTCCCTCTTTTATCTGTTGATGTAATGCGTTACATTGATTTTTGAATGTTTGATCAGGCATTCCTACCTGGATGAAATCCCACCTGGTAATGGTGTATAATTCTTTTATACATTATTGGCTGTAATTTGCTAAAAGTTTTTAGGATTTTGCATCTAAGTTCATAACAAGTATTAATCTGTAATTTTTTGTACCATCTTTGTCTGATTTTGGTATCAGGATAATATCAGCCTCATAAATAACTTCTGATATGCTTTCTCTTTATTATCGAGAAAAGATTGGATAAGATTGGTGTTAATTCTTCAAATGTTTTGTATAAATCTTTGGCGATGACTTCTGGGTCTGAAAATTTCTTTTTTAGGTGCTTTTTAATTAAGCATTCAATTTCTTTAATGATTTTAAGACTATGAAGGTTTTCCATTTCATTTTGGTTGAATTTTGGCAGTTCATGATTTTTGAAATCCATTATTCTAAATTGTAGAATTTATGAGCATAAAGTCATTTGTAATATTCTGTAGTAGGTTGAATAAAGGCCTTCAAAGGTATCCAGGTTCTAATTCTTAGAATCTGTAAATGGCAGATTTACAAATACCTTATATGGCAACAAGAGGCTTTGCTGATGTTACTTAAGTGTCTTGAAATGGGGAGATTATCCTGGATTATAGAGGTGGGCCATAGATGCAATCATATGTGTCCTTATAAATGGAGGTTGAGGGAGCTTTGGCTATAAAAGGAGAAGAAAGCAATTGGTGACTGAACCAGGAAATTAAGCTGCTGGATTTTAAGATGGAAAAAGATGTCATAAGCCAAGAGCACAAAGAATGAAGAGCTAGAAGCTAAAAAAGGCAAGGAAATAGACCCATCCCTAGACCCTCCAGAGGGAGACCTAATAAAACTGATTTTGGACTTCTGATCTCCAGAAGTGTGAGAGAATAAATGTGTGTTGTTTTAAACCACCAAATTTATGGTAATTTGTTACAGCAGTCATAGGAAACCAATACGCACTTTGCGATTATTCTGAGGGTGAGATCTGAAGTGATAGCCCCTGTTTCATTCCCGTTATAGGTGATTTTGTGTCTTCTTTCTTTTTAGATCATCAGTCTTGCTAAAGATTTATCAATTTTATTGATTGTTTTCAAACAGCTGTATTTTTGTTTCATTGATTTTTTCCCATCATTTTTTTTTCAATTTCATTGGTTTATGCTCTTTATGATTATCTTTCTCTTGCTTGCTTTGGACTTATTTTGCTTTTTTTTTGCTGTTAGTTTCTTGAAATAGGAACTTAGGCTATTAATTTTTCACATTTTCTTGTTTCTAATGTAAGCATTCAGTGCTATAAAATTTCCTCTCATCACTGGCTTTGGCTGCCTCTCACATATTTTGATATGTTGTGTTTCTAGTTTTATTTAGCTCTGTATTTTTTTTTAAATTTCCTTTAAGACTTCCTTTTTGACCATGGCTTATTTAGAAGTGTTGTTTAATTTTTCAAGTATTTCAAGATATTTCATATTTTCTTTCTGTTTTTGGTTTCTAGTTTCATTCCACTATGGTCAGAGAACACAGTATGCTTTAGATTCTTTTAAATTTGTTGAGGTTTGTTTTATGGCACAGGATATGGTCTATCTTGGGAAGTATGTGCCATGAGAACTTATTTAAAAGGTATAATCTGCTGTTTTGGAATAGAATATGCTATCTGTGTTGATTAGATCTTATTGATTGGTTGTGTTGTTCAGATCATATATAGCCTTGCTGATTTTCTGTCTAGTAGTCTTATCAGTTGTTGCAAAGGCCACATTGAGGCCTCCAGCCATAACTGTGCATTTGTCTATTTTGCTTTTCAGCTCTGCCAGCTTTTGGGTTATTTGAGCTCTTTTATTTGATATGTACATATTTAGGATCATTTTGTCTTTGCAGTGAATTGATTCCTCTGTGTCTCTAGTAATTTTTCTTTACTGTGAATTCTATTTTATCTGATATTAATATAGCCACTTCTGATTTTTTGTTACTATTTGTAGATAAATCTTTTCCATCCTTTTACTTTCAACATTCCTATGCCATTGAATTTGAAGTGAGTTTCTTATAGACAGCATATAGTTAAGCCATGATTTTTTTTTCATTTTTTTTCTTTTATCAGTTTTGCCAATCTTTATGTATTGGCAGGTGTATTTAGACCATTTACATTTAAGATAATGATTGGTATGTTAGGGCTTAAGTTTGTCATTTTGTTATTTGTTTTCTGTTTCCACTCTTTCTTATTACTGTTTCTTTTTTCATATCTTATGGGTTATTTGAATATATTTTTACGATTCTAACTTGATTTATTTATAGTACTTATGAGTATATTATAATCTAATAGTTCTGTTAATGTTTGCTTTAATATTACAATATATATACATAACTTATCACAATGTGCTGATATCATTATTTTACCACTTCAAGTGAAGTGTAGAAACCCCAGTTGCACTTAGGTTCTTTTACCCTCCCCACTTTTAAAGCATAATTGCGTTAAGTATATCCTCTACATAATTTGAACACCACATTTAGTGGTGTTACAATTTTTGTGTCAGCCACCAAATATGATTTAAAAGACAAATGAGAAGATATTGAATTATATTTACTACTATTTTGCCCATTCTAATGTTCTCTCCTTTATGAATTTCCAAACCTTTTCTGTTCTTATTTACTTTCTTTAGCCATATTTCCTTTTCAGCCATTCTTTAAGGGTAAGTTTTCTAGTAACAGATTCTCCTTATTTTCGTTTTTCTTAAAATGTCTTTTTTTTCCTTTTTTTTATTAAAGGATAGTTTCATTGGATATAGAAATCATACTTGATAGTTCTCTCTTTCTGTAGTTGAAATTATGCAGCACTTCCTTTGGCTTCTATGGCTTCAGATAAGAAATCTGCTGTCACTCAAATTGGTGTTCCTTATAAGTTAATGTCATTTCTCTTTGGCTGCTTTCACAATTTTTTTTCTTTGACTTTAGTGTCAAAAATTGAATTATAATGTATCTTGGATATGAATTTTGGTAGACTTAGCGTATTCAGGATTTTTTCAACTTCTTAAATGTAGATTTATGTTATTTGTCAAATCTATGGAATTTTTAGCTATTATTTAATTGAATACCTCTTCAGTAACATGTTCTCTCTCTTTTCCTTCTGACATCTGAGGATACAAATGCTACTTTGTTATTGTCCCACAGATCGCTCAAGACTCAGTTAATTTTTTCAATCTATTTTTCTCTGTTATTTAGAATAGGTAAATTCTTTTTTTTTTTAATATAGTTTTTTTTCCAGTTCCAAGATTCATTGTTTATACACCACACCCAGTGCTTGATTTGTCCTCAGATTCATTGATTCTATTCTTGGTCATCTCCACTCTACTACCAAGTTCATTCAGCCAGTTTTTCTTTTGATTACTACATTTTTAGTTCTGTAATTTCCATTTTATTTTTTAAATAATTTTCATTTCTTTGCTTATATTCCTTTTTTTATTTGTTTCAAGATAATTTGTAATTACTTGTCAAAATATTTGTTGATGGCTGCTTAAGTCTTTGTCAGATAATTCCAACACCTGATACATCTTGGTTTGATGTCTTTAGGTTATCTTTTCTCATTCATATTATGACTTTCCTGGTTCTTTGGTATGATTACTGATTTTTCTTTTGCATTTGGAACATTTGGGATATTACATTATGAGACACTGGATCCTATTTAATCTTCCTTTTTGGCATGCAGTCTCCCTTCAACCCCCCACCCCAAGTTTGTACATATAGGGAAGGTCAGGTGGATGTATATGATTAGCTTTCTGCACCAATAACACCAACAAAAATGGGGAACTTACTCATATTTCCTTGTGGTAGATGATTAGGATAGACATTTGCTCTCCCCTTCGTGCTACTAATACCTTCCTGAAAAAAGTGGAGCACCAATTTATACTCTCTCATTGTTCTGAGTTGGGTGGAAGATTACCACCCCACTGGCCCACCAGGGTAGAGTAAAAGGAGTGTTAACTCACACCATTTTGTTGCTACAAGGTAAAAGCAAAAGTTCACCTCCCCATTGGGTTCCACTGCCACCACAGGAGGGGAGGAAATGATGCAGAGTGCTCCAATCCTTTCTCAAACCTCACTGATTCTGGGTGAGGGGCAGGAGTGTAGGCTTAGTTACCTACTGCATGCCATGACACACCACATATGAGGAGGGTAGGGAGAACAGAAGTATCAGTTAACATTGTTCAGTCTCATTGTTTCTGAGTAGGTATGTGGTACAGCTTACTGCTAGACCCTGTTTATAAACCGTACCACTGGGGGAAATTGAAACACTGCTTATGTCTGCTGGATGGGAAATAGAATATCAGCTTCCTGTTCATCAATACCACTAGGCAAAGGGATCAGAGCACTGCCTTCTTCTCCAGATGTGGGGTATGGAGTGGAAGATCAATTCTCCACTTTCTCTACTGAAATTGTGGGGTGATGATACCGGTTTTCCACTGGTGTTTGACAGGAGGATAGCAAGTATTGTCAAAAAGTTTTCTTGCTTTTAGGTTATCTTTTTCCTGGTTTATCATCTGGGGGAACATGCAACATGTCTTTTTTGGCACTTTTTAAGTCAGTGTCTGTTGGCTTCTAAAAGCCCCCTCTGAAGGATATATTAGATACAATAAAGAAATCCAGGGAACTCACCACCTTGTCATTCCTCAAATCCTGATGTCCCTATACAGTTTGCCTTTTTTCATCTTTTAGACCTACCCATGCTTGTTGTTATACGATGTCCAGGGTCTTTTAGTTTTGAAAGAGAGGTTCTGAGAATAATGGGGTCACTCCATTCTGGATGAATCAGAAGTTCCCTTTTGATTTTAATATTCTATATGTGATTTTTTAAAAATAAAACTTCCTAGTAGTAATTGCCAAATTTAAATTGTAATTCCCACCAGTAGATGGGACTTCAAAGACATCGTATGTATGGTAAATGAAACATACTTTAAGTGAAATCCCTTCACTCGGAAGAGTCCTTCAGAGGGATTTGTTTGCACATGTGATTTTCATTTAGGGTCCTCACCTTAGAGATACACTTTTCAGTGAAGATGACATCTTCTAGTCATTAGAATCGCAGAGGTAAATGACAAATGAATGGAGTAAACCTACTGACTCTTTCAATGGGACAGTGAACACCAGAATTCCATTAATACCTTGGAGCTACCTGAACTGCTCTACTTTATCGTCACAATGCCATGACCTTCGAACATTAGACTCTGTTCCTCAATGATAAATCCTATGTCAACTGTCTTCTCTACTCCCTAACAGAGATCAGATATTATAAACCTTTAACTTCCCTTTTAAAAATAATTACACCACTTCATGGAAAATTTAGAAGGCACAGACTTGAGATACAAACACTCTTTACTTATGAAATAAACAGTCCTGCAAATTGGTATTAATTTAAGAACAGGTGTTACTCCACAGGTCTATCTTAGCACATTTTCCCTCCCAAACCATGGGTTGGCTATTCATATGAAATGTGTCAAGCTCACCATACAAAAGTATACCAAGTACATACTTGGTATGCCAGAATGATATGTAGCAGAACACGAAATGTATTTATTTTGGTCCTCACTGATTTTTGCATAAATTCCTTAAATTATTTATTAACCTCAAGTTCTTTGTAGAGAAAGTAAGGAATAAAGAATCTTTGTTAAACATATAAATGTATACCTGGATTTTTTTAATGGAATGGTTATTTTTTCCTTCTAGAATAAGGAAGTCAAGGAAAGGAAGGATATTTTTACCATGATAAGATATCAGAGTTGTCTATGAAATTTGAGGTTAAGTCATATACTGGGACTATAACACCTGTTCCATATTCTCTGTCTATGTCTTTGTCATGTTTCAAGGCCTAGACCATAGGCCTCCCCCTCTTTAGAGCCTTCTCTACTCCCTCTAGCCAAAAGCAATTGCTTCTTTATTGTGTCTTCAGAGAATGATATCTTCTTACCACATTTCTTTGTTTTACCATATATACACTCATTTATCTGATCCTAACTCTAGATTATAAATCCTTGAGGCATTGGAATAAGCTTTATTTCCCTTTGTAATTGCCATCAAGTTCAGTATGGTCCCTGCTAAGCACATAGAAGGGAATCAACAGATATTTCACAGTGATTATCAAATTCAGCTATACTTTAGACTCACCTAGAGCACTTTTAAAATCATCCAGACCCTACTAAGATCAACTAGATCAGATTCTAGATGTAGAGCCTATGAACTAAGACTTTTTAAAGTGGTCCCAGGTGTGGTATCATAGAAAGATATATGATCTTTGTCCCTAGTTCCTGGCAGAGAATTCCTAAAACTCTTGGAATTCCCTGAATGAAAAAGGTTATAGGAGTATTTTTTGTTCTAATGAGGTAACTCTTGGTAGCCCCTATATGGCTTCAGATGGGGGCTGGACACTAGAATGTTCTAGATTAGAAGCTTGGAATTTTCAGCCTCATGCTCAACCTCCAGAGGGAGAAAAGGAGCTGGAGATTGAGTCAGTCACCAGTGGCAAGTGATTTAACCAAATATATCTGGATAATAAGACATCCATAAAAAACCTTAAATTACGAGGTTCCAAGAACTTCCAGATCAGTGAACACAGGTATGTGCTGGGATGGTGCTGTACCCCAGCCACATAGAACAGAAGCTCCTGCACTTGGGACCCTTCAGGACCTTACCCTATGTACCTCTTCATCTGGTTGTTGAAATGTAACCTTTATAATGTCCTTTATAATGAAGTAGTAAAAGAAAGGAAAGTGTATTCCTGAGTTCTGTGAGCTGTCCTAGCAAATTATCAAACCTGCAGAAGGGGTCATGGGGACCCTTGATTTATAGTCAGTCAGTCAGAAATGCAGGAGTCCCAGGATGTACAACTAGCATCTGAAAAGGGGGATAGTCTTGGGGGACTGAACCTTTTAAACTTTGAGGTCTATGATAATACTGGGTAGTTGGTGTAATAATTAGATATTGAACATGTGGTTGGTGTCTAGGGAATCAGATAACTGGTTGTCGATGTTGGAAAATACCCTACACCAGGGTATCAAAATATGCAGCCAGAATTGAGGATCTGGTTTCTGACAGGCAGGCAACCACATCAGCAGGCATGCATGACAGATGTTATGTACTATTTTACTAAAAACACATGCATCAGAAATTCTGTCTTGGTTGTATCAATAAAAACTGCCCTTGACCAACCTTGCAGCCCTGGGATAAATCCCACTTGGTCGTGGTGAATAATCCTTTTAATGTACTGTTGAATCCTATTGGCTAGTATTTTGGTGAGAATTTTTGCATCTGTGTTCATCAAGGATATTGGTCTATAGCTCTCTTTTTGGATGGGATCCTTTTTTTTCTATTGTTTTTTTGGTTTCTATTTCATTGATTTCTGCTCTGATCTTTATGATTTCTCTTCTCCTGCTGGGCTTAGGGTTTCTTTCTTGTTCTTTCTCCAGCTCCTTTAGGTGTAGGGTTAGGTTGTGTACCTGAGACCTTTCTTGTTTCTTGAGAAAAGCTTGTACCGCTATATATTTTCCTCTCAGGACTGCCTTTGTTGTGTCCCACAGATTTTGAACCGTTGTATTTTCATTATCATTTGTTTCCATGATTTTTTTCAATTCTTCTTTAATTTCCCGGTTGACCCATTCATTCTTGAGAAGGATGCTGTTTAGTCTCCATGTATTTGTGTTCTTTCCAAACTTCCTCTTGTGGTTGAGTTCTAGCTTCAGAGCATTGTGGTCTGAAAATATGCAGGGAATGATCCCAATCTTTTGATACCGGTTGAGTCCTGATTTAGGACCGAGGATGTGATCTATTCTGGAGAATGTTCCATGCGCACTAGAGAAGAAGGTGTATTCTGTTGCTTTGGGATGAAATGTTCTGAATATATCTGTGATGTCCATCTCATCCAGTGTATCATTTAAGGCCTTTATTTCCCTGTTGATCTTTTGCTTGGATGATCTGTCCATTTCAGTGAGGGGAGTGTTAAAGTCCCCTACTATTATTGTATTATTGTTGATGTGTTTCTTTGATTTTGTTATTAATTGGTTTATATAGTTGGCTGCGCCCACGTTGGGGGCATAGATATTTAAAATTGTTAGATCTTCTTGTTGGACAGACCCTTTGAGTATGATATAGTGTCCTTCCTCATCTCTTATTATAGTCTTTGGCTTAAAATCTAATTGATCTGATATAAGGATTGCCACTCCTGCTTTTTTCTGATGTCCATTAGCATGGTAAATTCTTTTCCACCCCCTCACTTTAAGTCTGGAGGTGTCTTCGGGTTAAAAATGAGTTTCTTGGAGGCAACATATAGATGGGTTTTGTTTTTTTATCCATTCTGATACCCTGTGTCTTTTGATTGGGGCATTTAGCCCATTAACATTCAGGGTAACTATTGAGAGATATGATTTTAGTGCCATTGTATTGCCTGTAAGGTGACAGGGCTGCAAGGTTGGTTCAACATCCGCAAATCAGTCAATGTGATACAACACATCAATAAAAGAAAGAACAAGAACCATATGATACTCTCAATAGATGCTGAAAAAGCATTTGACAAAGTACAGCATCCCTTCCTGATCAAAACCCTTCAAAGTATAGGGATAGAGGGCACATACCTCAATATCATCAAAGCCATCTATGAAAAACCCACTGCAAATATCATTCTCAATGGAGAAAAACTGAAAGCTTTTCCACTAAGGTCAGGAACACGGCAGGGATGTCCATTATCACCATTGCTATTCAACATAGTACTAGAAGTCCTAGCCTCAGCAATCAGACAACAAAAGGAAATTAAAGGCATCGAAATCAGCAAAGAAGAAGTCAAATTATCACTCTTCGCAGATGATATGATACTCTATGTGGAAAACCCAAAAGACTCCACTCCAAAACTGCTAGAACTTATACAGGAATTCAGTAAAGTGTCAGGATATAAGATCAATGCACAGAAATCAGTTGCATTTCTCTACACCAACAACAAGACAGAAGAAAGAGAAATTAAGGAGTCAATCCCATTTACAATTGCACCCCAAACCATAAGATACCTAGGAATAAACCTAACCAAAGAGGCTAAGAATCTATACTCAGAAAACTATAAAGTACTCATGAAAGAAATTGAGGAAGACACAAAGAAATGGAAAAATGTTCCATGCTCCTGGATTGGAAGAATAAATATTGTGAAAATGTCTATCTACCTAAAGCAATCTACACATTTAATGCAATTCCTATCAAAGTACCATCCATCTTCTTCAAAGAAATGGAACAAATAATTTTAAAATTTATATGGAACCAGAAAAGACCTCAAATAGCCAAAGGGATATTGAAAAACAAAGCCAAAGTTGGTGGCATCACAATTCCGGACTTCAAGCTTTATTACAAAGCTGTCATCATCAAGACAGCTTGGTACTGGCACAAAAACAGACACATAGACCAATGGAACAGAATAGAGAGCCCAGAAATAGACCCTCAACTCTATGGTCAACTAATCTTCGACAAAGCAGGAAAGAATGTCCAATGGAAAAAAGACAGCCTCTTCAATAAATTGTGTTGGGAAAATTGGACAGCCACGTGCAGAAAAATGAAATTGGACCATTTCCTTACACCACACACAAAAATAGATTCAAAATGGATTGAGGACCTCAATGTGAGAAAGGACTCCATCAAAATCCTTGAGGAGAACACAGGCAGCAACCTCTTCGACCTCAGCCGCAGCAACATCTTCCTAGGAACATCGCCAAAGGCAAGGGAAGCAAGGGCAAAAATGAACTTTTGGGATTTCATCAAAATCAAAAGCTTTTGCACAGCAAAGGAAACAGTTAACAAAACCAAAAGACAACTGACAGAATGGGAGAAGATATTTGCAAACGACATATCAGATAAAGGACTAGTGTCCAAAATCTATAAAGAACTTAACAAACTCAACACCCAAAGAACAAATAATCCAATCAAGAAATGGGCAGAGGACATGAACAGACGTTTCTGCAAAGAAGACATCCAGATGGCCAACAGACACATCAAAAAGTGCTCCATATCACTCGGCATCAGGGAAATACAAATCAAAACCACAATGAGATATCACCTCACACCAGTCAGAATGGCTAAAATCAACAAGTCAGGAAATGACAGATGCTGGCGAGGATGTGGAGAAAGGGGAACCCTCCTACACTGTTGGTGGGAATGCAAGCTGGTGCAACCACTCTGGAAAACAGCATGGAGGTTCCTCAAAATGTTGAAAATAGAACTGCCCTATGACCCAGCAATTGCACTACTGGAAATTTACCCTAAAGATACAAACGTAGTGATCCAAAGGGGCACGTGCACCCGAATGTTTATAGCAGCAATGTCCACAATAGCCAAACTATGGAAAGAACTTAGATGTCCATCAACAGATGAATGGATCAAGAAGATGTGGTATATATACACAATGGAATACTATGCAGCCATCAAAAGAAACGAAATCTTGCCATTTGCGACAACATGGATGGAACTAGAGCGTATCATGCTTAGCGAAATAAGTCAAGCGGAGAAAGACAACTATCATATGATCTCCCTGATATGAGGGAGTGGTGATGCAACATGTGGGCTTAAGTGGGTAGGAGAAGAATCCATGAAACAAGATGGGATAGGGAAGGAGACAAACCATAAGTGACTCTTAATCTCACGAAACAAACTGTGGGTTGCTGGGGGGAGGGGGGTTGGGAGAAGGGGGGTAGGGTTATGGACATTGGGGAGGGTATGTGCTTTTGGGTAAATTGGAAGGGGAGATGAACCATGAGAGACTATGGACTCTGAAAAACAATCTGAGGGGTTTGAAGTGGCGGGGGGGTGGGAGGTTGGGGTACCAGGTGGTGGGTATTATAGAGAGCACAGCTTGCATGGAGCACTGGGTGTGGTGAAAAAATAATGAATACTGTTTTTCTGAAAATAAATAAATTGGAAAAAAAAAAACTGCCCTTGACCAAAAAATGATAATTTAAAAAACTTATGTCTTAACATTTAAAATTTAAAAAATTAAATAAATTAAGACTTATATCCGAAAAAAATCTTATGACTAAGGAGCATTCTATTTAGGAGTCTCAAGCACATAATTGTTTTCACGGAGGCAATCTTGAATATTCAACCTGTGTGTGTTGCTTTTGCTCTCAAAACTGATGCAGATGAGGAGCAGGACTGACTGCAGACAGGCACAAGAAATGTTCAGAGATGATGGGAATGTTCTAAAACTAAATTATAGTGATGGTTGCACAACTTTATACATTTACTAAAAATTATTAAATTATTAAAAACTAAAATAGTAAGAGAATAAAAAGTACCACAGACGGATGGGTACCTGGGTGGCTCAGTTGGTTAAGCAACTGCCTTCGGCTCAGGTCATGATCCTGGAGTCCCAGGACCGAGTCCCCCATCGGGCTTCCAGCTCCATGAGGAGTCTGCTTCTCCCTCTGACCTTCTCCCCTGTCATTCTCTCTCTCACTCTCTATCAAATAAATAAATAAAATCTTAAAAAAAAAAAACACTTAAAAAAAAAAAGTACCACAGACAGAATTTCCTCTTTTCTGAATTAAGGGAAGTTTTTAAAACTTGAATTATATTCTTGAAGATTAAGGTTGATTATGGGGTGAACCAGCATAACACCCAAAGAGGACATGAATGTACCTCTTTGTCCCTGGTAAAACTTTTCTTAAAGCCAAGCACGAGTAGAATTATGAAAGAAATACAGACTGTCCGCAAGGCAAGTGCGCACTCTCTCTCTCTCTCTCTCCTTTTCTGCATGGAGTAGAGCCATCCCCTGAATTTGCCTACCCTAGATATCTCATCAAGCCGAACCTGCCCTCCTTGGCTCTCAGGGCTCCCCGCCTCTGCAATTACCCGAGCCCCAGGTGATGCCTTCTGGCCAGTCCTCTTCTATTACTTCCTTTATACGATTCCATGCCTCTAACATCAAGAACATCTCGTGACCAAAGCAAGAAACTCCTTGACCTCAGTGCAGTCCTACCAGTCCCAGCAGGCAGCACTGTACCAGGGTCAGAGAGGAGAAGCCACATACTAGCTTCAGTCCTACTACAGAGCTGCCATAGCCCTGGGACCTGCAGTACAAAAGAGCCCTGGAACCCTACATCTAGATTTACATATACAAAACTCTTATCAATGTTGCTAGCTGATCTCCCCTTGTTGGAGGTTTCTCTAATTATTTTTCATCAGGCCCATCCCTGCTCCTGGCTAGTGTAGGCCCGGCTGAGATGTGTGGGCACACTTAGCAGGTTAATAAATTGAAGCCCAGATAACTCAGTGTTTTTGAAATAGTGGTTGAGCCTGAAGTCAAAAATGAGTTCAATGCTGTTGAGAGAAGGGCAGGGAACCCACGCTCAGAACCCACTAATGATTCTCAGCAACTCAACTCTGGACACATTATTATTTTTTTTTTTTAATGTCTTCTCAGAGAAACGAAAGGTCCTCTTTGATCTGAGCACGTCCTCTAGAAAAGTAATGTAGCTGCCACCTATCATGACTAGAGTATGCTCCAGAAGACCTTTACTTATACCCCAGCAGCTAATAAAATACTCCTTTCTACCCCAAACAGCATTCTCCCTGAGAGGCTCTGATTGATGTAATATTTTGTTTTATTTCTGTTCATGCTCCATCACCCCATGTGGACTGGGAATCATGAGCAGCTGCTTGGCTGGTCCATCCACTGCTCCATGTCCTTAAAACCCAGTTAGTGCTCCCAGGTAAATGCTTGTCTGATACAGGACACAATTTTTCCTTTGTGTATCAATGGCAGAGAACCCATGAGCTGCCTTCTGTGTTCAAAAAATGGGAACATTTCACACTTCCCTTCCGTCACTGGCATCTTACCAGTTTTCCAAGGGGAACGACTTTCACACTGAGAATCACAGATCAGGTAGTAAACAGGTATGATGCTATGATAAGCTTTTGGGAAAAGATATTTTCAGAAGGGCTTTTAGAACCTTTCAGTTATGCAAATAAGTATTTACCCACTAGCCAAATAAAAGCTGTCCTTTCTGCTAATCATCTCCAACTCTATAACCAGTTCTTTGTGGAGGGAACATAGGGAGTTTCCACACCATGCTCCGCAGTCTTCACCAATGACCCACACTCCAACACTGTCAAGGAACTACTTGCCAAATGTGAGTCCCAGAAAAACCATGCATCACAAGACTTCATTACAGTCCCTAATGTGTCTGAAGTATTCAACAAACCATAACCAGAATGATATCCAAGTACAAAGGTTATGCTCCTGGTACAAATAGACTATCAGTAGGATATATATTGTATAAGCAGATTTGACCAAGATTATCTGAGAAAAAACAAACAAATAACCCACCCTGAAATTTGTACTGGTCTGGTGACTGGCTATTTATGCTTCCCATTTCTTAATTTCATTTTGCTTATGTAAGACACTTAATTTCTGTGTTCCCCAGGCTCTAGAACAGCAGGTTCATAACGGTTTCTGTCTGGGATCTTTTTGAGAAATAATGATATGGTATGCGATGATGCCATTATATTTGTTTAGTAATATTCCCTGAGAACCTGAGCCTCCTCACTCTAGGTCTTACACTGAAGAGGCTAGAAGGGTGTAAGACAAATCAGGATGTGAAATTCTTTGAGATCTGCCAATGACAAGCACAGCTAAAGATGATTGTTACACATTATGTATGCCTCAGTAGTCTTAATTAAACTTAAGATTTTTGGAATGATATTAGAATATTCAAGTCACTGCATTAATAAAACAGACACTAGCACCCCTTAACAACGTAACAAATGTATATGAATCATTTATACGATTTTTTCTGTACAATGATGTTTGACAATAATCAGATGATAATGAAATGTATAATTAATAATAAAAATGCCAACATCTGTTAGCTTGTTATTACAGACTGATTTTTCAGTGCACTATTTCAAATGTGTCACCATTAACCTAATTTATATTAAAATCTGCTAAATACAATCTGCTTTCATTAGTTGTTAATTTCGGTTGGCGCAGGACGCCAAGAAGATGTTTCTCTCTGCTCTCCTTCTTTCTCACTTCTGTCTAAACCAAAGATTTCCCCCAAATGTCTTTAAAAATGGACTGCCTCCACTCAAATGTTCTATGAGCAGATGGGTCAGGTTGTCTACGTGGTTGCTCCCAGCTGCGAATGATCAATCCTCTGAGCTTGAGAAAATAGGACTTGGTCTCAGGAAGAGAAGTGGTCTTGGGCTGCGATCTCCTTTGGATAGTTTTCTGTCCAGTCACCTGCCTGTCTGTGCCATCTACCCTCACATCCACACACAGTAACATGTGGATCTGGGGCCACTTTCTCGGTTAGGAGGCTACAGTTCTGCTTCCACAAGAGACCAGTCAGCGTGGGTTTTTTAACTACATCTACTCTCAGGCTCACTCAAAGGTTGAGGGCAAATCTCTTTAAAGGGACAACTGCTGGTAACCAGATGTTTTCCACCAATAAAAAGCATGTGTGCAAGATGAACCTGGAGCCTCTTGTAGGGCCAGAAAATAAGGACAAGCTTAAAACAAGTGAAAAAAAGGGGACGCAGAACCCAACTGAAAGAGCTCCCAGTGGGCAAAGTTGGAATAGTTTGAATAACAAAATAAAGTGGTATTGAATTACAACCCCAAAAATGAAATAAATATTCATAAACACATAATGTTATAAATAAATGGCTGAATACATTAATAAATGGGAAATAAGAGTCAAATCTCCCACACAGGAAAATTCCACGTAATTTATGGAGATACACCACCTTCAAGGAGGGAGAGCATAACTCCCCACTCCTTAGGTGTGGGCTGCACACAGTGACTTCCTTTCGAAGAAGGCAGAATGGAAAAGGGGATGGGAAGGAAGAGTAACTATTACAGTGGAGAAACCTGACAAGTACCACCTTAGCCAGGTGATCAATGCCAACATCAACAGTCATAAATCGTGTTAATAGTTTGTGCCTTTGATATCATGTGATGAAAATGGCACTCTATCTGTGTGGTCTTCTCCCAAGAACCCAGAGCTTCAATATTATCATGAAAAAAAAAAATCATATAAATCCGAATAATGGGACATTCTTCAAAATGCCTAATGAGCACTCCTCAAAACTGTCAAGGTCATCAAAAACAGTCTGAGAAACTGCCACAGCCAAGAGGAGCCTAAGAAGACTTGACAACTAAATGTAATGTAGTATCCTGGACAGGATCAGAAAAAGGACATTAGATAACAAACTAAGGACATCTAAGTAAACTATGGACCTTACTTAACAACAATGTGTCAATATTGATTTATTAACATAACAAATATAATAACATAAGCTGTTAATAATAGGGGAATACTATGCAGGAATATATGGGGATATATGGGAAGCCTCGGTAACTATCTTTTACATTTTTCTGCATATCTAAAACTGTTCTAAAAAATAAGATCTATTTTTAAAAAAGCATGTGTAATTTTTTCTTTTAAGAAATATTGGACACCAAGGATAATTCACAGTGTGAGGAACAAACAGGCTGGGGACTGAGGCGAGATTCCCATGTACAAGTCCTCTCACCATCTGCAGGGAAATCCCTGCAGATGGGATGAACCAAGGTGTCTCAGGAAAAGGATATATAAAGAACTGGGACTGTCGTTAAGACACAAATATGTCTGTTATCCTCAAAAGCTTGCTGTGGCTTTAGAGTGACCCTTGAAATCCTGCCCAACTCCACCTTAGAGTGAACTTGTGAAATTATCTGAGCCCGGAAGGAGCTCAAAGAAATGTCTTATACTCTAGTGAAACCAGTGATTCCCTCACAAATAAGAGATCAGTATCCCCCATGAAAAGGCTTCCAATGTACCTAAAGGATCACTTTATTAATTGAAAAGAATTTTAGACATTCATGGTATCTTTTCAAATAACTGTCTTAGCAGCCTTATCTGATGTAGTGCAGATATTTTCTCCTTTCCTTTATGAACTGAAGCTCATCAGGGTTGTCTACCTCTGCCTCTCTGCTGCTTAGTAATGGAGAAAAAGATGATGTTACATAATACACTTCCCAAGTCAAGAGTTAACTAGTCGTAAAAAAACATCCTAATTATATGCACCCAAAAGAATATGATATTAATGTTAAATATGGCCATAGGCCAGTCTGGGAGAAAAGCTGAAAATTACATACCTTTTTTTTTTTTTAAAGATCACTTCTTGAACAGAAGGTGGTAATAATAATGTTGCACACCTACACAGTCCTTTATATTCAAGAAATCTCAAAGTACTTCACCAATTATTCTTCATATCCACGGGGCTCACATTTCTTGGGAAAGGAAGTCACTGGTGATAAAAAGGAGGTCCCCAATGGTCTGCGTTTTCAAAGCCAAGTTAAATGGAGCAGAGTGGGAGGGGGGAGGAGTTGCCCCAGGTCCCCACAGCTTCTCCTGGCCCTGAGGGCAGCTGCAGTATCCATCCCTCTTTATCCCCTTCCCACATGTTTACGCAGCTCAGGGACAAGGGTGAAATAATGAGTGGCCGTGCTGAGCAGCAAGGACAGCAGGAAACAAGAGCCACTTATAGAAATATCATGACTTTAAGCAGATTTTTAAAAACACATGGACTCTTTTCAAAGTTGCAGGCTAAAAAAGAGTGGAAATTGGGCTTGTTGGCAGAGGATCTATCTGTGAATCCTGGATCTGTTATTTGCAGTTTATGTAGCCTTATGAATATCTCTGTCTTCTCCGTGTCCCTATTTCTGTCTCTCTGTGTTTCTCTCTCTCTCTCTCTCTCTCTCTCTTTTTTCTCTCCTTGCTCTCTCCACCTTTTCCAAAATTTCTAGTCCCTAATTTCTGCCTCATACTTCTGAGAGTAACTGGTATGGGCTAAGGTTAACAGAATCCTTCTCTTGGCAAGGCTTAGACCCCAGCTGGCTGAGTTGTTCCAAAGAATCCTTGGCTGGGAGTTTGGGGGGATATGCAGCTCCCTTTGTGAGGAAGAGGGAATTCCCCTGGCTTGTCTCACCTAAACTCCCATTCCTTAGCCAGGAATCAGGTTGACAGGACTTTTTTCCCTGCTCCTCTTCAGCCCTTTCTGCCTCTATATCTTCTTGCCTTTCAGCTGTACTGAACTGCTTTTGTTTTCCCCTGTCTCGTGTCTGTACCCACCACTCCCTCAGCTATGAGACACGGTGCTCCCCAATCCTAACCACTGGTATTACTCACTCTATAAAAAACACAGCAAAACCGTCAACGTCTCTGATAATTGCCAGAACGCCTACTGTCTGAGGGTGCTGTGTGTCCCTCTAACGTGGACCAGAGTGTACTGTGCTACCATCCCCCCTCTAGCCTTGAGGGCTGTTTCACTAGGGCTCAGTACAGTGTCTGATACTTAGAGCTATGCAGTAAATGTTTGCCAAATTAATCATGATCTGTCCCCAGCCTTCTTAATGGAGTCAGCCTACCTAAGTTGGAGATAATTTTTTTTTTTTTTTTGGTATTTTAGAAACAGGATCCGATTTTTTTTTTTTAAATTTTAGAGACAAAATAATGAACATTATTGTTCTGTGCACAGATATGTCATGTGCTTATTAAAGTGGATTTTAAAGCAGCCAGTGCCAGCAGAGGCTTTATCTGAGGATACTAACAGAAATGGAGCAAGTCTGAGCTGGAAAGAAATGTGGAGATGACTAGGGCAACCCCCTCCTTTTACACAGGAATAAAGCGAGGTGCAGAGTTTAAATATATTGACAAAGGTCATTAGAGAACACAGTGATTTTTTGACTCAGAACTCAGTGCTTTTTCTAATCCTCTTCACCCTGTGATAGACACAGAAAGGCGCACGCACACACACACACACACATACACACACTCACACACCCCAAATGCCTAGCTGCTGAGGACCCACTGTGAGTACAGCAGGGTGCGTGGCTTTTTGAGCACCCAAAGCCACAAGGCTTACTTACCATCAAAGGCTTCTCTGTTTAGTGGGAGAGGCAAGACATGCACATACCTAGGTAGAGCAGTGCAGCAATCCGAGAGGAGGCACCAGTTTTCAGAAAGCCTGGAGCAGTTCAGCCAGGAGTCTGTGAGAGAGGGAAGGACTGAGCTCACAAAGGGGACAAAACAGCAGAGCAGCAAGGGAATGGACCATGCCCCCTGGGAGATGGGGCTGAATATGCAATAATGGTGGAAAAGGCTATTCCAGGAGAGCAAGCACAAGGCACTAAGGCAGGAGGGGTTGGGTGGTATGTGATTTTTATCCTGTGCTGTTGCTGTGAACCACCTCAAATAATGCGTGGAAAATGGCAGAGTAGCTCAATATAGTGAGAGGTAGAGTTGGAGATAGAAATAAGGATAAAGAAAAACAGACAGAAATAGGGACAAGGCTGGGCATTGTTGCACAGTCCAATGACCAGGAAGGATTCCCCAAGTGCACCAGAAAAAGGAGATTGGAATATTTGAGTCGAATATGTGCGATGTCTTTTTCTATGGTCATCACACTTGTATTGACAAGAAGACAGTGTCTCATGAATACCCCACACACTGTGAGTGCAGAAGCTTAAATCTATTACTTTGCGCATGTGACCTCTGCTTCTCTGATGAAAAACGTGTTTTGGACTAGTTACCATGAATGGGCTTGGCTCTCTCTGCCACTTAAAGCTTCTAGGGCCTGCATTCCCACTGCTCCGGAAGATCCTATAGAGAGAGAAAATGTATCTTGCCCGTATAGTGCAGCTTCTCAGTGTCTCCAGTAAAGCCTCGGAGGCATGTTTGAAGGAGGAAGGTGGCAAGGCTAAGTTATAGGCTTCAAATATGGAATCCAGCTGTAGTGTGTGACATGGTAGAGTAGGTCTTCTCAAATGTCTACGCACTTGCCAATCACCTGGGGACCTTATGAAAATGCAGATTCCAGTTCAGTTGATCTATCATGAGGCCTGGGATTCTGCATCCAGAACAAGCTTCTGGGAGATGGCGACACTGATTATAAGCAAGGTTGGAAAGCATGTTTTTGAAGGCGGTCTGTTAATCCCCCCTGGTCTAGACTACCCTCATCCCTGATTATATGTGGGGGGCTTTTAAAAATTACCTATGCCTGGTCTCGTTCCAGCCTTTCTGTTTTATTTGCTGTGAAGTAGTGAATACATTCAAAGATCAAAATATTTGTACCATGCTTTATCCTCCTACTTAATATTTATTCCTGCAAAATATCATAAACTTTTAGACAATTAATCAGTTCCTGGCATATTGTAAATCCTCAGTCAATGCATGGTTGATAAATGAGTGAAAATGACATACAGATGTTAAAGGCATACACAATACCCAGTCGGCATTAAAAATCACCATGTTATGGATAATGTCATATAATTTAAGTAAAAGTGTTTAATTATGATAAAAGTGGATTGTGTCAACTATACGGTTTGATGGAATTAATTCTAGCGTTCTACTCATAGTAAGGAGGGCTCTTCCACATCAAATAGTTTCTATTGGTGGGTCATGGAAACAATGCAAGCGTCTTTTTGGGCCTTTTCTATTCCCATCCACTGTAGGTGTTTCCTTTTGGAGGCCTGAGTTGGTCTTGAATGACTAAATGAAGCTTACTACCATTAGGAAGGAGACTAAAATTAGCATTTTGGAGATTTTTCAGGGACACGACATGCTGATCCATGTGTCTCTAAAAGGGCAAACACATCTGTTTCCAAGACAACAAAAGAACATCCACTCTGGTGAAGATGTTGAGATCAGCCTGACCACAGTGAAGTAAGCATGTGGGTGCTGGAACTCTGTCAGAGACCTGGCTGGGTTCCAAATCTGGCTCATTGCTTGCAGCTTTGATAATCCAAACAAGAAGGAAAAGGGAAACTTGGCTAAATTATGTGCCACTTTAGCCCCTTATTGGAAACATCTTTAAGAAAACAGTCAAGTTGTGGATAATGAAGCTCTCCCTTTTATTTTTTTCTTCTCCTCTGTTGTGTTGTTGCTGTTGTCATCACTGCAAAACAGTTTGCAACTTAAGGAACCAGTTCTCTCTCTCTGAAGACACCAGAACAAGCGTATGCTGCCATGTGTAATTCACAAAACGTCTAAAAACCAATAGCATCTTCCAGAGTTGCTCTTTGCCTTGCTCACCCCTTGGCCTTCTCTCCCATCTGCTCTTTACATAGACTAACTTACCTGCAGATTAGCTCCCAGGGGGTGGCAGAGCGAGTGAGAGATACGTGCCAGAAGTCTCAAGAAGGATGTTTGAGGTAATAATGCCCACCTAGACGTGAGAACTGGCTGAGAACATTTGGAACTATCTCCACTTGTGAATAAGAAGAAGACACTTCTGGAGGCGCCTGGGTGGCTCAGTGGGTTAAGCCGCTGCCTTCGGCTCAGGTCATGATCTCAGGGTCCTGGGATCGAGTCCCGCATCGGGCTCTCTGCTCAGCGGGGAGCCTGCTTCCTCCTTTCTCTCTCTGCCTGCCTCTCTGCCTACTTGTGATCTCTCTCTGTCAAATAAATAAATAAAATCTTTAAAAAAAAAAGAAGAAGAAGAAGACACCTCTGAACATTAGTAGCATCATTCGAGGGAATGAGAAAAGTTGGATGGCATTTTTAAGATTTTTAGAGTGGAAAGAAGAGAATCGAATTGCTGTAGCTATACTGGAAATGTTCTGTGGACAGCATAATTCTGGACCACAGTATTTCTCTCTAAGCCCAAAGGGGCTGAGGATCTACTGATCCATGATCCATATGCATACATAGGGCCACACGTTCATTTCCTTGGATATGAGGACAAAAGCAGCCAGGGGGTTCAACTCCAGGATAAGAATGAAAGGAAATGACCGCTTGTGTGAGTAGGACTGGATTTACTTAATTCACTAGGCAAACGTGTCCCCTTTGGCAAAATATGTCACTAGCCAAAAAATGTATCACTATCCACCATCTTCTCTGAGAGAAAGCTGTGGTAAACAAATTTCATGGCAGAACAGGATTTTCAGAGACTAAAAAGTCGGAATTTACGTTTCATCCAGACTGCAGCTGTGACCAAAAATAATCAAGCAGAACTGGGGTTAATTGTGCAGCAACCTACACCCTCCATATTCTACTAAATCCCCAGGTGATCATTTTTTTTTTTTTCTCGTCACTGCTGACTCAATGACAGGTACCATTTTAGATTAGTACAGGTTTCCCAAAGACAAGGCAAAGCAACATAGTTTGGCTCTGAAGTCTAAACATTATAATTAAAATTTTCCTATGAGAGCAATATTTTGCATATCATGTGTACTTCACAATGTAGCAGGTTTTAACTACCAAGATATACACTTTCCTAAGTAGGTCCTATTAAAACAATTTAATAGTGTGTCAACACCTACCAATGTGTATATAAAAACACAATTGTGTGGTTTGTTTTTCATGCAGTGAGCTGGTTCTGCTGGGGTCTGTCAAGGGCTATTGAAGCTCACTTTGAACTAGCAGGATTACATGATTGGAACTGTATTCATTGAAGGTCTTTATTTTTCAGGCTGACAGATGAAATGCCTGATAAGTTATGGAAGATACACTTAAGAGGTATTGAGTATTTTTTGCATGTGCAATGGCATGCAAAAATATTTAATATTCTCAATGAACATGGGCATATTGATGTTTTAGTGACAAAGCACATGGATAAAAAAGAAAGAGAAGAAAATAGAAACACATGCATTCTTAAATCAGCTTGGTCAGTTGCAGACAAAGCTAAATTCACTCATTTTTAATCTTTAAAGTTGGACTAAATGGAGATTTCCTAGATCAGAACTCACACTGAGCACACCCAATTGTGGACAAAGTAAGTCAGCACTGTCAGCCTTCATGGAGGCAAATTATGCCATGGATCCAAATAGCCTAAATTATTCTACAGATTGTAAGATGGCCTTGGCTTCTTATATAGCACAGCTGAGAAGCAGTGGAACACTCCCTGAAGTGTAATATAACGACAAAAGTAGATTTAACATTTCATCCCAAAGCAGGGACCAAGGGATGGTGGCTGAAATATTCCTTTCTGCACATTTACATGTTCCTATTCTGCACAATTTCAGGAATATACAACCTAACAGAAAACACAAGAAGAATGTAAAACTGCTTGATGATCAAAACATGTATCATTTATATGTGTATATATATATATTTCTCTTTAAATAAATACATGTGTATATATGTTTTTATGTGCCTATTTTAACATGACAACATAATATTGATGATACTATATATATAAAATATGTCCACATGGATATTCATAAATGGAGACATGTGTATTTCTGCATGAAAGTGTGTATTTGTGCATACACGCATGCATGTCTGTGTACGTTCATCAGGCCTCTTTTTAACATGTTTTTATAGTCCTGAAGTCATGGCCACGAGGAACCCAGTTATACATGTGAATAAACGGTCAATCCCGTAGCTCTGTGCGGCTGTCTCGATGGCATAAGGAAGAGAAGGGGTATGGAAGGCTTAAGTATAAAGAATTGGATAAAAGCTTTATATGTCACTTAAACAGAAGCATTGAGCCAGATAGACAGATGGAAGAGACACATCTCGGAGATGTATCTGTGGGGCAAAACGTACTAAAAATAAATGCCTGACACAGATGACACCAAGTCATTCAAAGCTGAACTGCACGAGCCATTGGAACATTATCAGCTGACAGGAGAACGACCATCCAACACCAGTCAAAGGGGCCTGCACAGGAAGGGGCTTCCCTCAGAGACCTTCACAAAAATAGAAAAAAGAAAAGAAAAAAAAAAAAAAAAAAAGGAGGGCACCGGCCGGCAGGTCATCAAAAGAAAGGGCCACAACTCTTTCTTGTGGAAATGCTTGCAGGACCAACAGATGGCAGTTCACTTTCATAGAAGCCAAATGCCTACAACTTTTCAAAAATGTTGCTACAAAATAGTTCCTGTAGGCAGTTTCCATAATGAATCAGTGAGGGCTAGTAGTGTGTTCTTAAAACTTCTTTCCACACCAGCTCAGAGTCTTGACTGGGAAAAAAGATACCTGCAAAAGGATAGGCTACCCTGAAAGTACTTCTTGTGAAACATAGCTGTTTACCCTCCCCAGGTAATAAAACAGAGGTTGGAAACCAGATTATTAGCCCCTGCTGTCCTTTCTCGACCACCACCACCAGCACAGACAGCGTCTCCTGAGCACCTGTGACGTGTCAGCTCCATGCTCAACACTTACAAGCCTAGTGACATTTTATCCTGCCAGCAGTCCTGCAGAGAATTCTAGCATTGAGTTAACTGACTTGTGCAAGGAGACGTTGGTAGTTAAGTGCGAGATTCAGGAGTGGACCCCGATGGGAATTGTATTCATTGAGGAGTCTTTATTTTTTAGGCTTCATGTTTTAGGTTTGCCTTTATTCTAGAGACCTAGCCCACGAGAGCCATGCTGCACAACCTCATCCAACAGGTCCACATACCAATCCATAGATGAGATCAGAACCACCTGGGGAGGGGCTCGTGATGCAAAAAGCACTGCAGCATCTCGTCCAAGAACGATTCTGGCTCTGCAGGAACTCACAGCTGAGTGGTATTTGCTGACTTCAAATTTGAAAATATGCTGCCTAGCACATAGAAGGTGCTTAATACAAATACTAATATATATTGTATATATATACATGCACACATATATTATCATTACACACACACACGCACATCTATAGTTGATGCCCAACTCACTAATTGCTGATTTCCTTCCTAACTGATTCAGGTAGCATGCATTTATATAGTGGTTTGTACCAGAGGAAACCTTCATTTCCAAATTCACATTTATTAACTCATTTTGTCTTGACAGTAACATTGGAACACAGGTAAAACAGTCTTTTTTTTTTTTTTTTGTCTTCACTGGATGGATTAGGAAAATGAGGCTTGAAGGAATTAATTAATTCACCAAACAGCAAGGCTAGTACGGCGCTGACCTAAACCGTAAATTCAGGGTAATATTTCTCTTACTCTGCTGCATCTCGAGTCTGCTCAGATCATACTTCCCTCTGGAAAACATGAAAATGACATTCATGTTATAAGGAACTTTAAAATTATCTGGAAGTTAGTTCTGATCTTACTGCATTGTTGATTCATTAGAGAAGTAATGTTTGCATCTGTTCTTTGTTTACTGCGTGACAGCAAATGTGTTTCTAATTGTGTGCTATTTTCTTGTTTAGGATCTTATTAATAATTTTCAGACAAAACGTTATGTTAATAACATGAAGAGGTGAATATGCATGTTCCTTTTCCTTTACTGTAAACTATGAACCATCAAAAAGTTAATAAGATACAAGTATCGGGGACACGAATACAGACATGAAATAAACGAGGATTCTGTCCTAAAGAACTTCTGCCGGTGGAAATTATTCTGTCTGATTCCTAACCCACTCATGACTGTTCTGACTGAAGCCTTTAAACCAGAGTTAAACTACTTTTGCTTTGTGAATCTTGACACCTAAGGAATGTTCTAGAGAAAGGCTATCACTCAGGATCTTTCCATGTCCTGCTCCGTTTTTTCAATCCTAGTGTATCTTTGGTGGATCTTCTTCTATGTCAGACCCCTGATTCTACTATCTGATATTCTAGCCATGTTCTTTACTAGATTTGGCACCCTTTCTGATGCTCCTTTCCGTAATTTTGTACTCCCTCTGTCTGCTAAACATTTTCTGATATACTATGGAGAGTAGCATTTCCAATTGTTTCAGTTTAGGTTTTCTTGCCTTCCTATCCAGTCCCAAGGACACCCACCCCACTACCCCCAGGAGGGGCTAGAGTTTCAGAGTGCCAGTTCACTTCTGTGGGACAGTACATATTTCATAGGGCATCCATTAATGTTTGCTAAATGAATCAATGACTATAAGCCAAGCTGTGATACAATACAGCCTTGTATAATAAAAGCAAAAACAAAAAAGGGCTAATCTTCACCCTTAGTACCTCTGGGAAATGAAACTCTGAGGTAGTGACAGATGAATGAGTATTATGCAAACATTGGTTTCTTTTAGATCTGGAAAAATCATAATATGCCAACATTTTATCAATCCGTCTCTTAATCAGTATTGTTACTCCGTATGCTCCCTCCTTTCCATGATGTACATGTTTGGCTCAATTATTACCTAAAAAAAGTTATATATTACACACAATAGAGCATCATTTAATAAATCTATTTGTATTTTCCCAGTAATGGTCTAATTGATAAGGGGAATACCATAAAACTAAAATAATGTTTCATGTTTGGGTAATCTTAGACTCAAAGATAAAAGACTAACATTCCAAAAACAATTAGAGAACATATTATGAAGGAATAAACTGAATGATATGTGCTTTAGACAATGTATTCTAGGAGTTCAGAAAAGAGAAATGTTCAGTAAGGGCTTAATGAAATCAGGAGTTGAGTCTAGATTGTTCTCTTCCCCTACAAGTCATGTCCTGCATATCAGTCACCAAGACTCGGTGTCCTTACTTTACAACATCTTTCAAATCCATCTCTCCTTCCTTTTCCCCCAGCCGCCACTTCAGTTAACAGATTTGAGCCCCTAATAGAATCGTAGGTACTGTAGTAAATTAGAAGAAATCCCTGGTTGTGGAACCATATCAGAATTGTATTTGAGTTCTGGTTTTGCCAAGAAAGCCATGAAATTTTCTGAGCCCCAGTTTCCCTTATTTATTGTACTAAGAAAGTTAAATATGAAAGCACTTCATAAAAAGCGAAGTTCTACACAAACGTGTAGGATTATCATTCATACCCTGGAAACTGCACTGTGTACCCTATCTTCTCCTCTCCCCAAACAATACCACATACCAACAAGGCAATTTTTTGCCTAAAGCATCCTTTCTACTATGTGCTTCTTAATGAGAATGACTTCATTACTCTACACAGTTAGGCCCCCACCCCCCTGCTCAGCTTTATCAATCACCGCCACCCCAGGTGAACCTTTCCTTCAGCCCAGCTGGACCAGTCACTCCCTTGAACCACGCCATCTTTTTTTTTTTTTTTTTTTTTGAACCACGCCATCTTGCTCCTGCCTGAACACACCTTGGTCAATGAGAAGTCTGTGTGTCCTTCAAGAATGGCCTGCTTAAATACTGGAACACTTCCCTCTTTTCCCACATTGGTGGTGATCCCATCTTACTCCTAATATTCATAACCTTATTTTCTGAATCATGTTTTGCTACACATATACGGCTCTATCTTCACTGAAAAACTATAACTCCTGGTAGTCAGGAAATAATTTTTAAATATGGAATTCCCTACTCAGTTTAAACAGTACTTTGCATGTAGAAGGTTCACTCAGTTAATGCTGAGATGATGAGAAAGAGAAACAGAAAACACAATCCAGTTTTCACAAGATATGTCACCTGGTCTTTGTGTGGTTTCCTGAGTTTGCAGGATACTAGTATGTTAAGGGTTAAGAGTTTTACTAACAAGTGCAGCTGTTTGTGGAGGAGTTCAAGGACATTATGAGATTAGCAGGCATAGGACTTTGAAGTCTGTGCTAGGCTCTGGAATTCCCCAGTCTCCCTTCCCAACCCCCACCTACATTTATCCTCTTCTTTAAAACTCCCTCCCCTCTCCACTTTCCAGGAAGTGCTAAAGATGCAACTGTGGCATTATGTAGCTAGATAATGCTTAGGACTTTTGAGTCATGCATGCACAGAGGTCTTCTTAGATCTGCCTCCAAGGTAAACTGTGCTCCTGTGGCCTTCACTATTACCTGAAATAATAATAATACTCAAAAACTTGGCATGGAGCTTGTGTCCCACACCTCTCAAGAGAAAGCAAGGTCCAAACAAAGATTCAAGGACTGGCTTGGCATACTGTTGGCTCATTGGTGTCTCATTTACTTAAGGGATTGATCATTTTGGTCTCTGCTTTTCCTCAGATATACACGCATACTGCTGTTCCCCATCAGTGAGTGGAAGTATTTGTGAGGGACCCTCAGTCCAGCTACGATGAATCTGCTTTTATTTATTTATTTATTTATTTTAAAGATTTTATTTATTTATTCGACAGAGAGAAAGATCACAAATAGGCAGAGAGGCAGGCAGAGAGAGAGGGGGAAGCAGGGTCCCTGCTGAGCAGAGAGCCCGATGCGGGGCTCGATCCCAGGACCCTGAGATCATGACCTGCGCCGAAAGCAGTGGCTTAACCCACTGAGCCATCCAGGCGCCCCGATGAATCTGGTTTTAAATCAATTCACCACGCAGGGCAGCAATCAAAACTGTTTAAATAGTGAAACATACAGGAGCCTCGTACTCCTTGGAAACGGAGTTTGTAGTGCCGAGCTCCAGGAGCACGGAGAGACTAGCTCTTCAAGCATACTTATTACTTCCAGTTCTTCTTGGCTGGGAAAGGGGATGATAAAAATAATTCTGTCCTCTAGCAGATAAACATGCCCATACACCTGGCAAGGCATAATTGAGGGAAGATCAGTTTACAAGGAAAATGCAAGATAATGAGAAATTTTCTTAAATCAAGGCTGAATCGCTCTTTACATAGAAAAACTTCCAATAGAACTGTAACCTGAAGCTATCCACATGTAAGCATGCTTAATGTGCGATAGAATCTGCACATAAAAAGAAACTTGACTCCGCAGGAAATAATAGAGACTCTTCAAATATACGATGAAAATAAAAATCACAAATAGCAGAGAAAATTAACTGCTGGTGCTCCTTTGCTAGAACCCAGACACTCTTCCCAACTCTGGAGAAAAGGCTCACTCCTTCTTAGCAAGGCCTGTAGAGAGTGGAGCTGAAGCCACTAGCATCTCCTTCTTAAGTTCAATGTTCCTTTGATTGACTTGCTCTTTTCTGTGCAGTGCCTGCAGGTTCTCCAGGAAACCCTATGCCTCTGTAAAGCTTTGCCTAAACACTCCCAACAGCAATACTTATTATCTTTGTGATTCAGTGTGGTGCTGTTAAAATAATTATTTAATATGGATTCCTAATATTTTATATGCCTTGCCCAAGCAACAGCAGTGAAAGTTTCTTGGTGGTTTCTTTTGTATGTGTACTGCACAGTAAACAGAGACACAGAAGGCATGCATGGACAGAAGGGGATACTGTCCGTGAATAAATGAATGGAGAATTAATCAAGGATTAAAGGTCCCTGCCTCACTCATTCTCAGATCAGTGTGGTGCATTACTAATATATTCAATACATATTTGGTGAGAACTACATTTTTCCAGGCTCTAGAGATTGAGTGGCAAGCAAAATGGGTATAGTTCTTGCCCTAGGGCATTTATACTGATAGAGAATCTTATCTTCCATGTTGATATGATTGTAAATCTTCTACCAAAGACCCATACTTAGGTCTTAATCGAAGATGAGAAAAAAAGGAGGGATGGTGATAATCTTTCAATTCCAAATCAGAAAGGTCTTCTTTCTGTTTAATTCAATAGTATTAGATTATCAGTTACACCACTCTTCAGCCAGGTTTATAATTCCATGATCGATCTTTACCTTTCTTTCCATACCTTTCAGGACTCCACATTGAGGAAAATGGAGTAAATAGGCTTGGCTGGTTTCTGCATTCCCTGCAGTGCAATGGCTCTCAACCTGGCCGCACATTCAGATAACATGGACTGTATTTTTACATACGCTACAGATGCTTGGGTCTCACCCACAGACATTCATATCTCCTTACTTAACTTCTCAGTGGACTCCGATGTGAAGCCAGAGTTAAGAACTATGGTCATAATTCTTGTCTTTCCATAATATATTCTTAAACTCTTCCAAACAGAAAATCAGAAACTTAAGAGGGAATATTATTGCTATAAATATTTACAAAGATTACAAGAAGCCCAATAAAATGACACAGATCACTATTTTATTGTTTTTAGGTAGTTATGCACCCTATTTTAAATGTGGGAAGGAGATTCAAGTTTCTTCAAAGAAAATGAATTAGGAGGTCATTATTCATATTTAGAAAACCATCATGGGAAGAATTAGGGTCTTAGAATTAAATGAACAAAGCACCACATATTAGTAACATGTTCTTGAAGCTTTTCTACTCTGAAGCTTCTCTATATCTCAACTTTCTCATCTGTAGGTTGGGGATACCAAGATTTATCTTTGAGAGTTTTTTAAAATATTAAATAAAAATCCAAATGTAAAGGATCCTCATTATTCATTGTTTCAGTGATTGTGAATTAGCTACTTGCCAAAATGTATTTGTAACTCCAAAATAATGCTCATGACACTTTTCTGGCCATTTATGGATGTGCATGAAGTGGTAAGAGATTTGAGTTACCTGTGACACTTTCCCACCTGAAGTCAAAGAAGGTGATGTTCTGCCTTCTTGCTTCGCCCTTGTTCTGAGAACAATTGTCCATCCATGGTTTATTTACTGCCATGTTTTTGGATTTTTGTTGTTGTTGTTGTTGTTTTGTTGGTAATTTCACTGCTTCACAAACTGGCTTCCATGTGTCCACGTGTACGTTAAAGTGCTGGTCTGGGGTTGCTAAGTGCAAGAAGGCTGGGATGTGCCTTTTGGAGAAAATGGATGCATTAGATAAGCTTCCCTCAGGTCTGAGTTATAGTCCTGTTTTGTCCTGTTGGCCATGACTTCAATGTCAATAAATCAATGAACAATGAACAATATATATTGAATAAGGTGCCTTTAGATAAAAACGCCCATATAACAAGGCGTATATTGATTAGTTGACAAAAACACTGTGACAGAGGCTCACAGGAACCTAACCCTGTGTTTCCCATTGGAGCAATGGTTCCAAATTCTCTAATTTAGCGGTTGTGGTGACTTTATAGAACATAAATACCTTGAATAATGAGAATTGACTGTACAAAGTGTCCAGCATGATAGGCTGGCAGATAATTCTTGCTAGAAGAGGTTAGCCTCCATACACTTCTTACGCATCCTTCGGATTTTTCATCTTAAAATCATTCTTAATTAAGTCCAGATACCAATGAACACATCGATTCTATTTATAGTAAAAATTACATTTTTCTTACCTGTAAAAACAATTCCATGCAAGCTTTTACTGTCCAGAATTCAGCTTTCTAGAATAGCCATACTCCCAGAAAACCTTCAAACTCATAAATAGCTGGAAAAATACATGAAACTTTTTAGCAGCCAAGAAGCAGCACAACCCCAAATGCAGCTGATAAAAGCTACCGTATGAATGGGAAGAGCCCTTTGATGAAATATCAAGCCTGCTTTTTGCAAAATGCGACAAAACATGCAGAGGAGAAGGATGGTGATCAGCATGGTGACATCAATTAGAAGCAGAAACAGGCATGGAAACCAGTAGACACTCTGACAGTGGAAAATAGCAAGTGACAAAAGAGAAAAAAAGCAAACAGCTATGATGATTAGGGCACAAAGAATGCCCTGTGTAATGCCTATAATCCTAGAGGATGTCAGACTGCCATGTTGAAAACATGTCATCCAACAAAGGGCTCTCTCTGGGTCACCCATTGTATCCAATGTTAGGGCTACACTGAGTATGCTACTCTAAGGGTATTGGGGAAATTGTGCAGTTTGATTTGTCTTCCTCTGAGGCAAAAGACAGAAGCAAAAGTGTAATGCTAACATTAATAGACAAAAATGTGTGAGCACAGACAAATGACAATGAGTCAGCTAAGTAGTAAGCTTTTAAGCCCTAATATCAGAATCAAAAATGGAAAGCTATTAAATATTTGAAGGTTCTAAATGCCTTAAAATCATATATGTGACATACCTGGGATTTCTATATAAAGAAGTAATATGATTCCTCATGTCTTTAAGCTGCTTTTATGTCTTCAGCAGTTTTTTGGTTTTCTTCAGTTTGTTCCTGCTCATTCTAAGTTTGTTTCCTAGGTTATTAAAATTATTACTGTTGCCATGAACAATATTTTTTCCACTTTCTGACTGCATGGTTACAAGAGTATAAGGAATTTATCGGCGTTTGCATTTTAAAAATTTAATTGAATTTACTTTAAAAACTTACTTCAGAAAGAGGAAGAATATATCTAAAAATAATGCATGTTTTCTTCCCTTGCCCATTTATACCTGTTTTTTAATCCAACAAGACTTAAGCTAGAATTGATAGAAAAATTTGTTCCATACAGGGACAGAAGTACTTCATTTTTCATTTTGACTTTAATATAACATTTGTATATAGTGTCTTATTTAAGAATGATGGTAGTAATTGGTTTAAGATATTTTTATGATGATAGTGATTATTCTTTATCTAATATGTTATTAACTTTTTTTGAAGATTTTATTTATTTATTTATTTGACAGAGACAGAGAGATCACAAGTAGACAGGGAGGCAGGCAGAGAGAGAGAGGGGGAAGCAGGCTCCCTGCTGAGCAAAGAGCCTGATGTGGGGCTCAATCCCAGACCCTGAGATCATGATCTGAGCTGAAGGCAGAGGTTTAACCCACTGAGCCACCCAGGCGCCCCTGTTACTAACTTTCTAAAAAAAAAAATCACATGTTGATCTTATCTAAATCTTTCAACATCCCTCAATAAATTCATGTGTTTTATTCTTTGAACAACAGCTGTAATTATATTAATAAATATACTAAACCACTCATGCTTTCCTGGTGTGGTGGGAGGGTGGGAAATCTACATGGCTGTAATGTATTATAGTACTTTCTCAAGTCTTAGAAGTCATCAATTATTAAGGTAAAGAAATTTTCAACAGAAAAAAGAAACATTACTCTGTAAAATATACATATGGATTATAGGGTGCTTTTTATCTTCAAAGACATTAAAAGGTAAAAGAATGTATAGCTTAGATTTAAAGAAAGGATCAAAGACTCCTCAATTTAAAGTTCAAGAACTTATTTTTAATTTTAGCAATGACATTCATAAATGACACTGGCCAAAGCTATCTTTGTCCAATTTTGGTGTCAGGTTATGTAGTCTTTACCCCCACACCTGTAAAGATTCAATCCATCATCTTCAAGTATCTATTATGATAGCTTACATTGTTACAATTTATCAAATTAGTCACAGTAGTCTACATAATTTTAGCAATTTGTGTTAAAAGGAAAAACATTAAGTTATATTGGGCATCTTCTGCTTAAGAAGGCATAAGGACTATTATTACATTTCCTCAGATTATAGTTTAAAATATATAATAGAAGAAAAGATACTATTTTAAGTAACAACCAAAAAAAAAAAATAGTTGGTAACAAGCTGAACAAGAAATCACCATGATTTGTATAAAGAAAACTATTGTGGAATAAAAAGGGCATACCTTATCATTGAACAGGTCTTGATATTATTAAGATGTCAGTTTTCAAATTAATGAACTTGATAGAATCCAAAGTAAAATAGCAATGGAATATTTTAAATTAGAGAAACAGAGAGGAAAGTCTTTGTGGAAAATGAACACATGGGAACTCAGACAAGTTCAGAAAAGTAGAAATAATAAGTAAGGTATTACTCAATTGCTATATAAATGTATTTCTACATTAAGCAATTGATGTTAGGACATTACGTACAACTAGAACAGTGAGATAGGACAGACAATCCAGTTCCAAATACATGTAGAAAATTTAGTATATATAAATTTAATGCTAAAATCAATGGAAAAATAGGAATTGCTCAATAAAATGGTATTGGGAAAGTGGCCAGCCATTTGCAAAAGAATAAAGCTACATCTGTTACCAAATACGAATGGATCCACCAGTCAAATGTTTTAAAAAATGAAAGTATTAGAAGATTATATAGGATCATACTTTTTGTGTTGTTGTTTTTGTTTTGTTTTGTTTATAAACTTGGAGTGCAAAAGGTTTTCATTAGCAAGAAAATGATGGTTTATAATTTGATTACAGAATTAAGTTTTGGTACAACAAAAAATATTTAGTGGCAAATTTGTATTTTTGCACTATAACAAAAGGATGATTTTCCTTTATGTAGAGAAAGTTTTTTTTTTTGGTAGAGAAAGTTTTTGTAATTCAACAAAGGAAAGGGTGCAGATCATGAATACATAGGTCACAGAAAAAGAAATACAAATGGCCCCTATACATATAAGAAAGATGCTTAACTTCACTTACAATTAAAAAATATATAGATTTAAATAATAAAATGCTATTGTTTTAATTTGATGTACTTCTTTAAAGGACAACTTGATGATACATATTAAAGTTTGAAATGAACATGCTCTGAGACCCAGAAGTTGCTTTTTATGAATTTATATAAAATATTTAATAATATGTATGTGTATTTAAATATAGCAATAAGATAATAATGATAACTATTATTTATTGCATATTCATCATAGACAAAGCATTCATCTAAGTGCTTTACATGTAGTATCAATTTACTTCATCTACACAAACATTTGGGAGTGCTATTAGCTGCAAGTAACCAAATGCCCATGGAAACACAGGCTAAGCAATTTAGAAGTTCATTAAACAAGAAGTGTGGAGGTAAATGATCTTAGACACAAATCTATAGTGCAGCACTCTGGGTTCTGGTTGATGCCTGGACAGTTTTCTTGGCCTACTGACAGTGACAAGATGACTGTAGTAGCTCAGATAGTCATAGTCGCACATAGCATCACATGGTAGCATCAGAAGCAAGAAGCAAACCAATGTCTTCTTATTGTGTCCCTTTGATCAGGAGCATTTTATCTTTCTAGAAGACATTTCATTAGACAGATAGTATTAATAGTAGCATTTATCAAGGACTTAATAATTACGACACTGCTCTTAGTTCTTTATATCAATTCACTCATTTAATCTTCACAATATCGTTTATACAATAGGTACTTTTGTATTCCTGAGGTTGAGAGAGTTTAAGTAACTTGCCTGAATTTACACAGCCAATAAATCTTAGACTCAAGATTTTTGTCCAGGCAGCTGACTTCAGAGTCAAACTTTTTTTTTTTTAACTACATTAAATTTTATTTTGTTTTGTTTTGTTTTGTTTTGTTTTCCTGTGAATGTGGATTTCAATTTTTACTTATTTTATTTTTATTGAAATATAATTAATATATGGTGTTATATTAGTTTCAGGTATACAAATGTATACCTGAATATAATGATTCAACAATTCAGTACATTACTCAGTGCTCATGATGACAAATGTACTCTTAATCCTCTTTATCTATTTCACCCATCCCCCACTCACTACCCCTTGAGCAACCCACCAGTTTTTTCTCCGTATTTAAGAGTCAGGGGTTGGGGGTGTCTCTTTTTGTTTGTTTGGTTGGCTGGCGATTTATTAAATTCCACACGTAAGTGGAATGATTTGGTATTTGTCTTTTTCTGACTGACGTATTTCACTCAATATTATACCGTCTAGGTCCATCCACATTATTGCAAATGGCAAGATCTCATTCATTGTTATGGCTGAGTAGTATTTCTGCATGTGTGTATATTTACCATATCTTCCTTATCTACTCATCTTTTGATAGACACTTGGGTTGCTTCTATATCTGGACTCTTGTAAATAATGCTGCAATAAACATATGGGTACATATATCTTTCCAAATTAGTGTTTTTATTTCTTTGGGTAAATACCCATTTGTGGAATTATTGGATAATACAATTCTTTTTTAGATTTTTTGAGGAAACTACTGTTTTCCACAGTGGCTGAACGAATTTGCATTCCCAACAGTGCACAAGGTTTCCTTTTCTCTATATCCTTGCCAACTCTTGTTATTTCTTGTCTTTTTGATTTTAGCCATTCTGACAGGTGTAAGCTGCTCTCTCATTGTGGTTTTCATTTGCATTTCCCTGATGATTAGTTCTGTTGAACATCTTTTCCTGTGTCTGTTGACCATTTATATGTCCCCTTTGGAAAAATGTCTTTTCAGTTCCTCTTCCCATTTTTAATTGGATTATTTGGGGCTTTTTGGTTTTGGGTTGTATACATTCCTTATACGCTTTGGATATTAACCCTTTAATGGAGAGATCATTTGCAAATATCTTCTCTCACTGACTCGGTTGCCTTGTCCTTTTGTTAATGATTTCCTTTGCTGTGCAAAGGCTTTTTTTTGGTGCAGTCTACCAGTTTAGTTTTGCTTTTGTTTCCCCTCCCTGAGGAGACATATCTAGAAAAAAGTTTCTGTGGCCAATGTCAAAGAAATTACTGCCTACATTTTTTCCAGGATTTTCATGGTTTTAGGTCTCACATTTCAGTCTTTAATCCAGTTTGAGTTTATTCTTTTGCATAGTGTAAGAAAGTGGTCCAGTTTTCTCAGCACCATTTATTGAAGAGACAGTCTTTCTTCCATTGTATATTCTTGTCTCCTTTGTCAAAGGTTAATTGACTGTCTACGCATGGGTTTATTTCTGGACTCTATTCTGTTCCATTGATTTTTATGTATTTTTTGTGCCGGCACCATACTGTTTGAATACTATAGCTCTGTAGAATATCTTGAGATCTGGGATTGTGATACCTTGAGCTTTCTTCATCTTTCTCATGATTGCTTTGGCTATTCATGCTCTTTCATGCTTCTGTACAAATTATAGTATCATTTATTCTAGGTCTGTGAAAAATGTGGCAGGTATTTTGATAGAGTGAATTAAATCTGTAGATTGCTTTGGGGAGTATGGACATTTTAACAATATTGGTTCTTCCAATCCATGAGCATGGAATGAATATGTTTCCATTTGTGTCATCTTCAATTTCTTTCATCAGTATTTTATAGGTTTGGGATTGCAGGACTTTCAACTCTTTAGTTAAATTTTTTTCCTGGGCATTTTATTATTTTTTAATGTAAATTATTATTTTCTTAATTTCTCTTTCTGCTACTTCTTTATCAGTGTAAAGAGATGCTACAGATTTTGTATACTAATTTGGTATCTTGTAACTTTATTTATTTATCAGTTCTAGTGATTTTTGGAGGAGTCATTAGGGTTTTCTAAATCTATACATATATATTATGTCATCTGCAAATGGTGAAAGTTTTCCTTTTTTATTACTGATTTTCATGACTTTCATTTCTTTTGTTGTCTGATTGCTGTGGCTAGGACTTCTAGTATTATTTTGAATGGTAGCGGTGAATGTGGACATCCTTGTCTTATTCCTGATCTTGGAGGAAAAGCTCTCAGTTTTTCACCATTGAGTATGATGTAGGCTGTGAGTTTTTCATATATGGACTTTATTATGTTGAGGTATGTTCCCTTAAACCTACTTTGCTGAGAGTTTTAATAGGTTTAGAGGGAACATAGCTCAACATAATAAGAGCTTCACTTTTAAACAATTAATTATATCACCATATCTTGTGCCGGGGCTTAGACTAATCCCTAACAAAGGAATGTCATTGCTAACCTTGCTAAAACAAATTATCTTTTTCATCCTCTAGGACTAGGGGAGGGACTCAATTTACCTGAGCATGTTGTATTGCCAAGAAGACAAAGTCAGGATTCTAAAACTTGAAAAAGGAAGAAATAGTTGCTGGATAGGCAATCAAAAGTTTTTGCCGCAGACGGTTGTCTGGGTGGCTCAGTCGGCTGAGCATGTCACTCTTGATTTCGGGTTCAGGTCCTAGGTGGGATCAAGCCTAACCTCTAACTGCACTCTGCTCTCAGCAGGGAGTCTGCTTGAGATTCTTATTCTCCCCCTCCCAGATTCTTGACTCTCACGCTCACACTCTCTCCCCCTCAAAAATAAGTAAATGAATTTTCAAAATAAAAGCTTTTGCCATAGGTAAGTACTACTGTTGTCCCCAATTAACAAATAAAGAAACTGAGGTAAATATTAAATAACTTGGCTGAGGTCATGCTCCTTGTAGGGGGCATAAAATACTCCATGAAAGGTTGTAATAAGCATATGGAAATAATCTAAATGTGAATAAATAGGAGGCCAAATTAAATGAATTATGGAGATTGACACAATGCAATAATTTGCATTTTTTTTAAATGGGCTAGATCTGTAGGGACACCTGGGTGGCTCAGTGGGTTAAAGCCTCTGCCTTCCACTCAGGTCATGATCCCAGGGTCCCGCATCGGGCTCTCTGCTTAGCAGAGAGCCTGCTTCCCCCTCTCTCTCTGCCTGCCTCTCTGCCTACTTGTGATCTCTGTCTGTCAAATAAATAAATAAAATCTTAAAAAAATATATAAGTGAGCTAGATCTATAAATACAGAGAACTTTGGTATGTTCTAAGATTTAAAAAATAAGAGTAGCAAGGGACAGGAAAGTGTATGTGATATGTAGGTAAAAATAACAGACACATGGAGACACAGATGCTTGTGAAGGCTCTGTTTACCTATTTTTGTGTGGATAAATAAGTCCCTCATAACAGGAGTTATTCTAAGGTAATGAACCCAGTTACCAGGATATGGAGAAAGCTTACTTTTTGGTGAACAGTTTTTGGTAATACTTGATTTTTTGCCATATACAAGTATTGCTTTTTTCAATGAAAATACGTAGTTTATTTAAGAACCAGTTTGATGTAACGAGTGATATTTTTCTGCACTCTGAGTGACTCATAAACTTTCTGAAAATCTTGAAGAGTTGATTTACACTTGTTTGGACCATTCAGGAGAACCCAGGTTTTCATCTGCAAATTTAAGAAATTTGAAAAGCAGGAGTCCTTGGCTGTTTCATCTGTTAGTAAACTTAGGTTTGGGGTAAAGAAAAAGGTCACATTTGCCAGATGTCTTCTTTGAGCAAAAGAGAGCTGGTCAGTTTTGAACTCTGAGTCACAGGTATCAGGTTTTTTTCGTGTTCACTTAATTTTCTTAGGGAGCCAAGTAAAAGGAGATTTTCTTTCTTAATCAGCTCTGGACACCACTTTTATCATTGAACATTTCTCTAAGGAAAATTTACCTGCCTGTCCCCTCCCCCAACCCCTTCCCCATGGACTTTCCAGTAAGACACTTCCCCAGGAAACTGTGTCAGGAGACATGTATACAAAGATTGAGCTTGAGTCTATTTTATTCTGAGATGACCCGTTTTAAATGCTCTTTTCTTACATACTTACCATCCTGCAATTTCTCCTGTAACAAAAAGGAACTAAAATTTGATGATGATGAAAATACTGATGATGTAATCTCTGCTTGTCAGGCTGAACTAAGGTTTTTTAAAATCCATTTTGGTTCTACCACCTTGGCACTGCCCTGCTAAATCTACAATTCTTAAGATTTTCTGGGTGAGGGGTGAAGCTATGGAAACTGCATGAAGAGCTGGCTTCTCACATTCTCTCGTGAAGAGAGAAACTCAGAGAGAAAAACAGTATTTGTGAAAAGCACATTCTAGGAAGTGAACAGAAGAGCTGAAGCGCTGGCTCTGTGGGAAAATGGGGACTTTGAAGGTAATAATGTTTGTGCGTCCAAGAAGAAGAATGGCCAGCTTGTGCCCCCAGAAGGTGATGCTGGAGTCCTTTTGTTCTAAGAGAAACCACGTTGCCTAGTTACAGAGAGATTTTGCTCTAAATGTCAAAAGTGCCGGCAGGAGTAGAATTAGAACCCATGTCCCTAAAATAAAGCAAAAAACAAACAAACAAACAAACGAACAAACAAAAAACCAACCACAAACAAACAGAACCAACATAAACGATGCCAATACAGAACTTGGTTATTCAGAAACACTTCTTGTCCCAATCAGAAAAATTAGCCCAGTTGTCTTCCATGCATCACTTAGTTAAAAGAGCTCAGCTGAGTCTTCTTTTCTGGTATTCCTAACACCCTCAGTGAAATGACCTGAGGACCCTTCCAAGCCAGTCACTGCAGACTTCCAGTGTGGCACGCAAATGCAAGGTACGTTATCTGATTTGCGCCCCCCTGGAAGCCCAAGGAGACCTAGTGAGGCTGTATGTTAGAGTGTATCAGCAGGGTTTGTGAATGCCACAGGTTGCATCGTTTCCAAAGCTATGCGTACAAAGGAGATGCCGTGTCAGAGCAGGAGTATTGCCACCTGCACCCTGCATGCACACACTCTCTGGCAGAGTCCTGTGTGTGTGTGTGTATGTGTGTGTGTTGTGTCCTCACCGTCTTCGAGGACCATCTCCAAAAGCCGCAGGACAAGTAGCAGCAGAATGGCAGCGGTAAATCCATTTCTGTCTTGCTGCCATCCTCTTTGAATGCACCACTGAAACCTAAAATTAGCCAAGTCTTTATGATATAGCATTCATCTCAGTTTTATCTGCTAATGACAGTGTTGTAAAATCAGGAAGGCCAGAAAATTCTGTTATTAGCTCATCACTCTCTGCGCATCTTTTTCAGAATTTATCTTCCTCTGTCTCTATCTGAGCCCTAAATATGTCCGAATACGTTTCAGCAATAACTTGCCTCATTAGGCGTTCTGTATGTATACATATTTACATCACTTCTTGGAGTTAATTTCTTTTAAAGTTCTATTTTAAACACACAATATGTGAACTCAATTCAACTCATATGTATGTATGTATATATATATATACATATATATATATATATATTTGAATACTACTATATACCAATTTTTAGTTGTGTAGAGTACCAAAGACTTTTTAAACAGATGGCATTTCACCTACATTGAGGGGGTAGGGTGTGGGAGAGAAAGAACTCAAAATAAGTAGTTATTGTTCACACACACACACACACACACACACACAATTCACTCATATGGGATGATAAAAGTTATAGATATGGCAAATCAAATAGCATATAGATTTGTTAATATGAAATAACCTTATGCTACAGGTTGGGGATAAATGGACTCAAAGACTAACTTGAGACCATACTGAAGCAATTGAAGATCAGAGTAAAATACTCATAAATGTATTTTAAAGCAATTCTGACGACCAAATGAAACAACATACATAAGGCATTTAATATGTCTGGTATAACATAGGTTCTCAATAAACATCATTTCCTTTAATTCTGTGGGCAGTGGAGCCCTTAAACATTACCCAAACATGACCAATTTCCAGAAAGAGTACTCCAAGAACACCGGTCACTGTGCAAATTTCAGGTATTTTCAGCAATGGAAAATTACTTCGTTGCAACTAAAGAGACACTTGAAATCCTTCACTCCTTTTCGCCAGTAAACTGTCTTTCCTGACTCAATTCAGTGTCACTAGAACTGAATACCATATTTTCTGATCCTGAATTACTCTTGGGTTGATCTTTGAAGTAACAGATGATGCTTTGTTTTGTTTCCACAGTAGCAGTGGGGTTGGGAATATTGGAGGTGGGGGGGAGATATTTACATGTAAACTGGTGCGAGGCCTTCTGGTGTCCAGAAATAAAAACCTGAGAAGCTTAGCATCATAGTAAGTACCTGGAACACACTCGTCAGAGTTCTTTACTAGAATTCTGGAAACAAAATCAATCGAAAGATCTCAGTGCTTCTTTGAGCCCAAGGCAGACTGTGTAATGTATTTCGAAAACCAAAGTGCTGGAATTTTCAGGATCTTCTAGTGGTTTGCCTGGGAGAAGAGAACGTTTGAAAATGCAACTGCCCTTTAGATAATCAGGGCACGTGGGCATGACACATAAAGTCATCTGGCTCAGCTCTCTTGTTTGGAAATGAAGAAATGCAGTTCCAGAAATGAGGAGTAGTTGCTCGTGGATGCCTAGACGGTTAGGAACATTGTATCAGACCCTGAGTCTTTTGACTTCTGGGTCTCTGTATTTTACTGTGTCAGACTTTTTCATCATAAATAAGTAGATATCCATCTTCTGAATAAAACAATCCAGAAGCCAGTACTCGACCAAATCTGAAGACAAACAACAGTGGATATGTGCATAGAGCCTCTGATGAAAACAATTTTCAACCCATGGTATTGTATCTACTGTAAATACTCTTTATTTATCGTTACTTCTGCTGAACTAACATGTATTTACACCTACATATACACAGAGAAGGGTGACATTTGTTTTATATTTATAAGGTACCAACCTTATGCTTTACAAATGCAAGCACAATGACAGATGAATTTGCTCTGATTGGTTATTTCTGAAGACTCCTCACCTTATAATCACAAAGTCCTGTTTATAGAATATCTAGTGAGCTCCTACTCCATGTGCCAGGCAAAGTTCCAGGAAGTGTGATTCCACTGAAGAAGTCTTCTTCACTTAAAAAACAAAGTAATTATTTAGACTCAAATCTGTACTGGGAAGGGAACTGAACCATTTATCATGCATTACAGCTATAAAATATTCAAAACTAAGTAGTGCACAATTGTAGGCATAATTGTAATTTGTATCACATAACAGCCCCTTCTCATTAACATGTCGCCCTGAGCAGAGCACTTAGCATCTCTGCGAAGGCACTTCCTCAGAAGAAATGAGATCTCTTCTTTGGTCTTGCTTCTGGCTTCCCTTTTCCTTGGTGACCACTGTGCACCTGACCTGTTCTCTTCATTTGAACCCTGACAATCTGTGGTGGTTAGCCACTTTTTAATATCAACACTCAACATCTATCTAACTGCAAAGTTTTCAAGCATTTTCTTTGTATTTGTTCAGAACTCACCTTGACATTTGAGTTCTACCAATCCACTCTTTGTACTGTTCACAGCATTTGCATTAATTGGAAAGACAGATGCAACTGCTAGGCAGGCTCAATGGGTGACCTCAGCAACCATGGCCTCACAGAACTCCTCTGATTGTATTCATCTCCCCAGCTTTAATGGGGCCTTCTGGAAGTAGGGGGGATTTCCCAAGCAGTGTCACCTAGAAGATCCTCTCTCATCTCTCATCTCAAGAGCCCTTTATGTTTCAGAATGTAATGTCTTTCTCTGTCAAATATCCCCTCTAGCTATAGCAAATAGATGTTGACTTGGTGGAATTGTTATTTAACTTTTTTATTTAAATTGCAGTGAGGAATGATTCTTGATATTCACAGCCCTTGAACAAGGAAGAGGGAAGGGTCAATAGGAAACCATTCTTCACTCGTGCCTTTGCAGCTTTAGGTCATCCTCTACTCCGAAGTGTTATAAGCTATTCTTTTCCATCCTTCCTGCCTTTCCTTCCCCGGCCATCCTTCCCTCTCCATTCTTCCCGCCTTTTCTCCCCTTACCTATCTCATTCATGTTTTGTTTTTGTTTTTAGAGAAGGAAAGGGGAAGGACAAAAGGGGAGAGAGAGAGAGAGAAAATCTTAAGCAGGCTCCATGCTCAGCGCTGAGCCCAATGAGGGACTCTATCTCACAACCTTGAGATCATGACCTGTGCCAAAATCAAGAGTCAGATGCTTAACCAACTGAGCCACCTGGACGCCTTCCCTTCTTTGTTCGTGTTTTTGTCTTTTATTGCCTGCATGTCCCTTCCAGTCTTTCTCCGATCCTCTAAACTTTCAGGAAAACAGAACATCAGGAGTGCAAAGAGCAAGATCATGGTTAGAGAGAGGGTGTGGGCATATATTGCCTAAGGTAAATACTTTCAGGGCCCTTTTAAAAAAAATGTTTACCCTTAGAGCATAGCTGAGAAGAACAAGTCAGCATTAGATCAGTTGAGGCACTCACATTTTTACAGATGAAGAAACAACCTCAGGGAATTAAGTTTGGCAACCCTACAGCCAAGAGCGTCCAGAACAAACTCAGAGTACCTGGGTTCTTCCTGTTGTTAGACCATAAGTCCCAATTCCTAGACTGTAAAGTGTTGCCGTTCTTAAACTGGGTGCTTGTTGGTAATACATGGATGGTCCTAGCAACATGAGAATTCAGATTTCCAAGATATCCATGGTAAAATTTCTAGCCAGTAGTTAAGAGCAATTTTGTGTGATGTGTTTTTCTGAACTTACAGAAATGCTGTTTACAGATTTCTACTTCCAAGTCCTGGTTTAACAGTGTTTGCAGTTTCACCGAAATGCTCTGAGAGAATAAGAAATAGAGCTGTCCTCCTGCTTCAGGAAACTGGGCTCACACATGTCTGTGTATGTAATGGCAAGGCCAGTGTCCCGAGGAAAAAAAATCCCTATATTACCCAGTGAGTAATTGTACTAGGAATTATATTTAGCACCAACCTGGCTGGGGCAAAATTGTGATAGTCAAAGGATAATCCCACACTTAGTCAGCAGTTCCTTTATTTTCATTTAAAGAGAGAATTGGGGAGGCAACAGCTAAGAGAACACTTTTAAGCTTTTAAGCAAGGTGAGTCCTATGGGTTTGTGGCATCTTTTGGAAACCAGAACTGTGTAGGGGGAGAGCAAGACAGAGACAAGGACCATAAGTAGATATGCTCGTAGTGTGCAGAGTACAGTGCTGAATTTTTCTGTTCTTATAGAATTTTTTCTTCTTAGATTTATCAAAATACAGATGGATTATTCCCACTATGACCCACTTTTGAGATTTCCCTGCTCCTTTGGCTCTTGCCCCTAAGCCTCTACATCTAGGCAATGTGTGTTCATCACATGAACAGAAAATTAAGCTTCTGAATGTGAATGCATTTTATGTATTTGAATGAAAAGTGCTTCCTAAATTATTACTGTTATGATCATGGCCCTCTCATGGCTCTTATGTTGCCCTAAATAAGCTGCCATGTAGGATGTTTAGCTACCTTGAGGCTGCTATGCTGGAAAGATCCCAAGTCACTTGGAGCACTCATAGACACTCCAATTAACTGTTCTAATGGGGCTCGGTCTTAGAGTCATCATGGCCTGACTGTCCAACATGAGAGTGAAGAAGCTTCCAGATGATTCCAGGACTGTGTAGTCACCCCCAGCTTTCAAGTCTTTCCAGCTGAAGCACCAAAAATCATGGAGCACAGCCAAGCCATCCCCACCATGCCCTGTCCAAATTCCTGACCCCCAGAATTTGTGAGCATAATCAGTAGTTTTATACTATTGCATTTGGGAGTGTTTTGTTACAAAGTGAGAGTAACTGGAACAATCACCATCATCATTAATGAACTTGTCATTCTGATGTTTTGATTTTCTGAAACACTAAATAGCTATACAGAACACTGAGGGTATTTAAAAACACTATTCAAGCACAACACAGTCTAATTTTGTGGGAAGCTCTAAGCATTCTCTGGCATATCAGGCCTCACGCTTCATAGAGAGCCCCATGAAGACGCCTAATTCCTCAGCCTGGGTGGTCCCCAGGAGAGACCAGAGAGCCCTGTTAACCATGACACTGAGGGAGATGAACAGGGTCCTGGGGGTCCACTTGGGCAGCCTCCATGAGGAGGAAAAGTTTTTCCTTCTCTATTTAGTCCCATATGCTTGTTCTCTGTCTCTGTTAGTTTTAATTCTTTGCTTTAAAATCATCTTTTTGGGGCACCTGGGTGGCTCAGTGGGTTAAGCCTCTGCCTTCGGCTCAGGTCATGATCTCAGGGTCCTGGGATCAAGCCCCACATCAGGCTCTCTGCTCTGTAGGGAGCCTGCTTCCTCCTCTCTCTCTCTGCCTGCCTCTTTGCCTACCTGTGTGCTCTCTCTCTCTGTCCAAAAAAAAAAAAAATTTTTTAAATCATCTTTTTAAAAGATTTTTTTTAAGCTTTTATTTACTTATTTGAGAGGGAGCGCAGAGTGAGAGGGAGAAGAAGCAGGCTCCCCGCTGAACAGAGAGCCTGACACCAGGCTTGATCCAGGATCCTGGGATCATGACCCAAGCCAAAGGCAGACACTTAACTGACTGAGCCACCCAGGTGCCCCTTCAAAATCATCTTAAACAAATTCAGTTAATCACAACTTTTGTGAAACTTGTTTTGAAAAAGGTAATGCCTTAGAAGTGCAACTGTGGAGAATTCTTTATCTCCAAGCTTACTCAAGAGTATCATTGATACTAGATTCCACTGACTTTATTTCCCCTTTGATATACCTTGAAGTTTAGAATATACTCAGTTAAAACAATAGTCTAAAACAATGCCTGATATTAATGGCTCTGAAGTAACTTGAGCCAGTTTGTTCTATGTTGTACTATAAGCATCTAGTTGATCTAACACTGGAAAGTGTTGAGACTAAAATGAAGTCTGACCTGTTCCAGCTCTTGGCCAACTAATTCTCACTCCACTGTTTATGACATATACACCATTCCAACATCTTATGTATAAAGAGCTGGGTAATACATGGGCTCTGTTCTGCTCCTAGCTGCTTGCTCTGGTTTCATACATCTCAGAAATTACAAAATCAATGAGATAAATGCCATCCTGCCTTCCGTCCCCCTCTCTCTGCATGCTCCACTTCAGGAAACCAAAAGCTTATTTGAACCTACAGAGCGAGACCCTCTGCAGATTGGGAAGGAACAGTCTGCTCCAACACCTCAATCTCACTGTTTTTTCACTTAATGAATAGCTTCTTTTTCCTCACCACGACTGGCCTCTCTCTGCCACTGTAGCTTCATCTCTCCCCACTTCCCCTGCCTTGGGGAATGTTCTCATTTTTCCAAGAATGAAGGCTGCTGCTTGCAGTTTCCACTGAAGCTAAGTCTTGCCTCTGTGCTATCATAACCCCTTCTTTTTTTTTTTTTAACGATTATTTATTACTTATTTATTTGAGAGAAAGAGTGCATGTATGTGAGTGGGGGGAGGGACAGAGGGAGAGGAAGAAAATCTCAAGCAGACTCCCTGCTGAGTGCAGAGCCCATCTTGGGGCTCCATCTCACAACCTTGAGATCATGACCTGAGCCAAAACCAAGAGTCAGACTTTTAACCGACAGAGCCACCCAGATGCCCACAGAGTCTCTTCTGATCAGATACTCTCCCATCTTTCATCTACTGACGGAAAATAATTTGCAGTTTGGTTCTCATTGTAAGGCGCCTCCTTTTATTCTTCACCACTTTTTAATTTGTTTTAATCCAAACTTACAGAAAAGTTGGGAAATATAGGGAACACCCATACAGACCCACCAGTTATCATCTTGTTGCCTTCGGTTCCATCCACATCTTTTTTTTAATCCACAAATTTCTCTCTCTCTCTTTCTCTTTTTTTTTTTTTTTTTTTTTTTTTTTTGCTGTATAGTTTGAAAGTTGAGCAGGACCATTGGGCCACTTCATCTGTGGCTATTTTGGCACCAAGTTCCTTAGGACAAGGACATTTTTAAAGCACCATCTTTTGAAGTGCTTCCTGGAACCCTTTCCCTCCACACAAATGGAATCTTAAGCTCTTCCTTTGAACAACCTCCTCTCATTTTTCACTTGTATACCTTGATCTTGGCATCTGTAACTAGTCCTTACATGGAGTTGCATATAAATTTGTATCTTTTTGATCTGCTGTAAGCCCCTAAGGGCAGGGATCCTTTTCTTATTTTTCTCTGCATCATCAGTTCCTGGCCCAGTGCCTGGCATATGGTGCATGTTTGTTAACTTTTATCCAAATAAATGAATGGCTAAATGAGAATAGTCTTTTTTTGGTTTCCCATCCCAGAACTCCAAAGCTTCTCATCCCCTTAGCCATCTGCCATGCCTTCCTTGACAATCCAAAGATGCCCTTTCCCCCTTCTCCAGGGCTTCTCTTCAGAACTCTCATCCCTCTCTCACCCCAGCTTTGTTCTTTTCATGATCAAAAGATGACCCAGCCTGCATCTTCTCATGTATCTATCAGCTCCTCCACCAAGCTCCTTCTCCTCCACACATCAGTCCTTTCCTTCTCAGATACATCAGAGAATGAGACGTTCTTCTTCCTTTGCTGAGCAACACTTGCATCTGAGCTTCATCATGTCCCATTCTATGTGGTGTGGAACAGACTGTCCTGAAGGCTGACGTGGACTTGGAGTCCTAGCTCTAACATTTTACAGCGGTGACCAGCCTCTTATTCCACAATATGGGGGTGGTACTGTTGTCATAGGTAACTGTAAGTTCAGTAGCTTTGTGAGACAGCTACCTGGCACGTGCTAGCCATGACGTTGGCATCAGTCCCCATGCTTTTCTGGTTCTTGAAGCACTCTGAGTTCTTTCACTTCTTCTGCACCTTTGAATGTGTTTCCCTGCCGGAGGTAACACTAGCACTCCTATGCCTAGAGGAATTCTGTGCATCTTTCAAGATCTTATTCAAATGCCATACTCACTGTGAAGCATTCCTAGAGTATAACCCCCCCTTTTAAACACCTAAGAATAAATAAAAGAATTAGTCAATCCCTTCTCTATGTCCCCTTAATCCTTGTTGACAGTTATGAAATATTCATTATGTTGCCTTGTGAACACTAGTCATACTCACTACTCTCTGAGCTCTAGTGTCTCCATTTGTTTTGTACACACGTGCGCTGTCCCTACCACCAAGAATGTGGTACATTATCTGAGAAAGAGTTAAACCTTACAAAGTATTGGAAGTGAGATGAGAATGGATTTCTTGTGTCTGTCCTTCCTTGATTATCCATATGACTGACCAAAAAAACCGAAGTGAAGACTCCCAGGCCCAGCTTGCAGCAGAAAGCCAATGAGAAATAGGGAAGCCCTGCTTCAGTATTGTCTTCCCACCACAGTAGACTCCCTCGAAATAATGTTTCATAGGTTTTCTTTTCCTGTGATGTACACAAGAAAAATCGTCTAAGGGGTTAAATACAGGTAAGGGATTGAAGCTTGAAGAACAAAAGGAAGCACCCATGCCTCCTTCCTGTATGTACACACACACTTTAACACTTATGAACCTACTTGCCATCCTCCTTTCTCACTCATTTTTATTTTTTTTAAGATTTTATTTATTTGTTTGGCAGACAGAGATCACAAGTAGGCAGAGAGGCAGGCAGAGAGAGGAGGGAAGCAGGATCCCTGCTGAGCAGAGAGCCCGATGCGGGGCTCGATCCCAGGACTTCTGGATCATGAGTCCTGGGATCATGACCTGAGCCGAAGGCAGAGGCACCCAGGCGCCCCCTCACTCATTTTTAAATGGCTGTATTAAATTCCCAAGTCCACTGGCTTTCTTGCGGTTATAAGCTTTTTCCTCCTGCTGTGTTAGTTACCAAGCACTAGCCAGTCCTACTTTTCATGGCAAGAAATCCTACACAGTAGTGTTTTAGAAGGATTTTGGTTTCCATTTAATTACTTTCAATAAGTACATTCTGTAAACCAAGTTTGCATTCTTGAGAAAACAATGGTATTGTCGAGATGATAGCTTTGGATTTAGATTTTATTTTGATAATAGAATATAGAAAAAATATCTTTGCGTTTTTATTCCATTTTCAAAGAAATTGGTGGTGAATTTTTCCCTTCTAATTTAAACATTTCCCTGCAGTGTTGATAACTCAAAGCAAATCTCATTATACACTGTGCATAAGAACCAGAAAATGATGCTGAATTGAGTTGAAAAATGAAACTGAGTAGTTTAGGCTAGATACAATAGTTGTTTTAGGAATTTCTGAAATACCTACCATTTTGGTTGTCACTATGCTGGGCAATGTAGGGCATACAAGAGAACTGTCAGAAGTGGCCAGTGCTCCCTAGGGTATACACAAAATATGGACGCAGGTCAAATTATAAAATACTACAATACAATATTTGTTCTTATGGCAAATGTATACAAGATCTAGATGAGACCTACAGGAATTGGCATAATGAGAAATACTTGAGGGATAGAAAGAGAAACTTAAGTGAGAAAGGAGGTAGGGTTTGAGTTGGTAGGGGGACTTCAGACAAAAGAAAAGTGATGATGCTCATAGCTTTTTGAGAGCATGAGGGATAAATCAGCATGGCTGGAGCACTGGGTAATGAAAGGAAATAACATATTCGGGGCCCAGAAATGGAAAGCTCAGGTTGACAAAATAAGGAATCTGGACGGTGGGAATCCAAGTAGTAAGTGAGCAGGAGAAACATGTCTTTTACTACCACCAAGGATGGATTGGAATGGGAGAAGTGGGAGGCAAGAATAGCAGTTCAGAAGCTATTACAATATTTTAAGTTTGAAAACCCATTGGTGGTAGCAATAAAATGGAACCGAAGAGATGTGAAGGAAGCAGCTATAAGGCTTGGTAACTGGGTCGATAAGAGGGCAAGCAAGAGAGAATGAACTTGAGTGACAGAGAGGAGTCTGATACCAATGCTTACAGTAGAATAGAAAGTTTTGATGTTCTGCTTCAAGGACATGCATGTGTGGGTATGTGGGTAAGAATCACAACTATTACTATTTATTGTGCATTTGCTGCATACAGGGTGTCTGCTAATAATCACAGCAAATGTTACCTAAATGAATTCATAGAAGACCTTTAAAATCCCTACATGATACTATTATCACATATAATCCTTATAATATCCCTACGTGATATATTCATCTCTCTTTTACCCAGGAGGGAACTGAATCACAGAGAGGTTAAATGACTTGCCAAAGATGACACACAATGCCAGGATTCAAAGCCAGGGTAGCCTGGTTCCAGAGTCTGAGCTCAAATGTTATGCTACGTTGCAAAGCATTTTATATAATCCCACCAGGCAGAGTCCAACAACAGTGAGAAATTACTTTCCTGATCATTCCCATTTTAGATATTCAAAACTGACTCCTAGAAAGTGAAACATTATAGGGAATGTCTACTGCTTTCCTGGCTATAGACCACAAAAGTTTATGAAAAAGAAGGAAATCAAAACAAAGTTCTATGTAGAAGTCAAATATACAGAGACTGAAAGCCTGAAAACAGAGCAAACAGTGAAGAACATAGGGTTAAGTCTTGAGGTTTAAGAAAAATATATGCCAGAAATATTTTAATTAACTTGAAATAATTATTTTATGGATGTAATTTGTTCTATCACCAAGTTGTATTAAAATGTTTATTGGCAGTCCTGAGCACATGTATTAATGATATCAATAAAAACGTTTGGGCTCTGTTTTATTTTCCTAATTGCATCAGCTTCTCTTTCTGGTTAAATAATGATAATTATATAACATCAATATGAAAATTTCACTCAACCTGAATTGCTTCTTTTTATTTTTCCACTCTAGACAATGTATTAATAGTTATCAGAATAATTCAGTGCAACATAATAAATATGACCTAATAATACTTAATCACATTAATAACGTAAGTGGCAAAAATTAAATGACATGCAGAAATGTTCCTACAATTTTAACAAATCGGCTGGGTTATCAGAGAGACGAGGAACTTTTTCAAATGGGATTTTCATTGCAAGCCAACTCCTTTAACTTCTGATGCCAGAGGCAGAAAGATCCGTCATCTCCCTGGTTGCTGTCGAAAACACGGGAGGACCACTTCTGTGCATTTCATCGGGTCCTGAACAACATATGCCCAGAGCCTGGCAATCTTCCTTCAGCCCCAGAAAATCCCCCAATGGCCAGCTATCCACTTGAGCCACATCCCTACAATTGCTCTTTGCAAAGGGAAAAAAGGACTAAATTATTTGCAAGAGTAAAATCTGTACCCAATCATAAGAAGCCTGAGGCTAAAAATCTGTTGTATACTTTTCTTCTTTCTGAAATAATATTAAGCTCAGGCATATATAATTATACAGGAACCACCAGGCTGTGAAGGATGAGAAAATATAACACAATTATCTCTTCACAAACCTCAACTGAAATCTGACAGAAATCAACACGAGTTGAGAACACTCCCCCCTCCCCTTTTCCCTCTCCAGCTTAACCCCTGCTTTCAAATGGCTGTCTACCAGAATCCGTGTCTGGGAATGCTGCCTACACGCCTGTCACGCAACGACTGGGCTGGTCCAGAAAGCATTCAGTGGGATATGTCACGTTCAACCCAGGGATAAGGTTTGCAGGGAAAGCTTGTTGTTTTGATGCAGTGGCAACACTGAAAGCTTCGGAATCATCTGAAAAACAGCCCAGTATATGGGGCAAAGCCAGTTCTGCTCAGGAACTTGCAGTGGGGTAGGAAAAGGAGGAAGGAGGGAGCTGCTGTGGTGGTTCAGCACAAGTGGGGGTGCGGGGGTCGGGGGGTAGGGAAGGCTTAACAGCAGGATAACTGGAAGAAGAAAGATTATGAAAAGAAACCAAGGAGTTAATTTCCCAAATAGCCTGATGCATGCAGAAATGCCCTTCTGCCCACATGGGAAAACTTGCATACTGGCAGTATAAAGGTTTCCGTGGGAGAAGCAATGCTCTGCTTCATTCCTTAGGATAGGTCTTCAGACCCTGCCCCACATACAGTGCTTTCTCAGGCTGACTTTTCTGTGTCTCGACACCTCTGCTTTTTATCTCATTGCTTTCCGTCTTGTTCTTTGCATCTTGTGCTTCTGGCCATTGCACCTTAGTTTGTCCCGGGATGTTTTCTACAGATCTTCTATCATCCTGTACTTCCATACAAAACCAGCACTGGCTCCAGGGACCCATATCGGGGCAAGTGCCCCCAGAGGCTCATTGGTTGGAACCCACATAAAGTAAAATAAGGAAAATAGGCTGTTTGTAGCCAAATCATTTCCAAATAAGAACTCATTGTCTACTTCAAAAATCGGTTTTAGGATAATTTTCAGATCACTCAAGTATCTTCAGGCCTGGCTTGTTCTCCAGGTAGAAGGGAGGAGAGTGGCAAGAAAGAGTTGGAAGGGAAAAAGGAGATTATGAGAAGAACATCCCATCCCTCAGCCGCCGCCATCACCACTGTGATGGGAGGTCACTGGGGGCACGTTAAACCCATCGTGTAACTTGAATAGAGCTCAGCATTGAGAAACCTTGGTTCAGGTTGAAAACATCATCAATTAATTGTTCTTTGATTAAGAGAATAGCTTGAAATTCCCACCTACTGGGTCACTTTTGCCCCTTTCACAGACATTCTAACTGCCTTTGCTTTCTCTAACTCTGTTTATAGCCCTAGTGGTTGGGAGGGTCAGGATTCTGTTTATCACCACTCAGGATCACTTATTAGATTTTGCCCTTTCAACCAAAACACTTAATTACATCTTCAGAAGCAGCACGGTCCAGCCAAAAGCAAGCTTAGAGGGG